>NW_027616464.1:0-304290 GCF_964187855.1 Myxine glutinosa
AAAAAACACTTTTCGCACTTGTGTTAATGTTGAAAAACCACTTTTCGCACTTGTGTTAGTGTTGAAAAACCACTTTTCGCACTTGTGTTAGTGTTGAAAAACCACTTTTCGCACTTGTGTTGGTGCAGGAAACCACTTTTGCACTTGTATTAGTGTGGAAAAAACACTTTTTGCACTTGTGATAGTGTTGAAAAACCACTTTTCGCACTTGTGTTAGTGTTGAAAAACCACTTTTCGCACTTGTGTTGGTGCAGGAAACCACTTTTGCACTTGTATTAGTGTGGAAAAACACTTTTTGCACTTGTGATAGTGTTGAAAAACCACTTTTCACACTTGTGTTAGTGTTGAAAAACCACTTTTTGCACTTGTGTTGGTGCAGGAAACCACTTTTGCACTTGTATTAGTGTGGAAAAAACACTTTTTGCACTTGTGATAGTGTTGAAAAACCACTTTTCGCACTTGTGTTAGTGTTGAAAAACCACTTTTCGCACTTGAGTTAGTGTTGAAAAACCACTTTTCGCACTTGTGTTGGTGCAGGAAACCACTTTTGCACTTGTATGAGTGTGGAAAAAACACTTTTCGCACTTGTGTTAGTGTTGAAAAGCCACTTTTCGCACTTGTGTTAGTGTTGAAAAACCACTTTTCGCACTTGTGTTGGTGCAGGAAACCACTTTTGCACTTGTATTAGTGTGGAAAAAACACTTTTCGCACTTGTGTTAGTGTTGAAAAGCCACTTTTCGCACTTGTGTTAGTGTTGAAAAACCACTTTTCGCACTTGTGTTGGTGCAGGAAACCACTTTTGCACTTGTATTAGTGTGGAATAAAGACTTTTTGCACTTGTGATAGTGTTGAAAAACCACTTTTCGCACTTTTGTTAGTGTTGAAAAACCACTTTTCGCACTTGTGTTGGTGCAGGAAACCACTTTTGCACTTGTATTAGTGTGGAAAAATCACTTTTCGCACTTGTGTTAGTGTTGAAAAACCACTTTTCGCACTTGTGTTAGTGTTGAAAAACCACTTATCGCACTTGTGTTAGTGTTGAAAAACCACTTTTCGCACTTGTGTTGGTGCAGGAAACCACTTTTGCACTTGTATTAGTGTGGAAAAAACACTTTTCGCTCTTGTGTTAGTGTTGAAAAACCACTTTTTGCACTTGTTTTAGTGTTGAAAAACCACTTTTCGCACTTGTGTTAGTGTTGAAAAACCACTTTTCGCACTTGTGTTGGTGCAGGAAACCACTTTTGCACTTGTATTAGTGTGGAAAAACCACTTTTCGCACTTGTGTTAGTGTTGAAAAACCACTTTTCGCACTTGTGTTAGTGTTGAAAAACCATTTTTCGCACATGTGTTGGTGCAGGAAACCACTTTTGCACTTGTATTAGTGTGGAAAAAACACTTTTTGCACTTGTGATGGTGTTGAAAAACCACTTTTCGCACTTGTGTTAGTGTTGAAAAACCACTTTTCGCACTTGTGTTAGTGTTGAAAAACCACTTTTCGCACTTGTGTTGGTGCAGGAAACCACTTTTGCACTTGTATTAGTGTGGAAAAAACACTTTTCGCACTTGTGTTAGTGTTGAAAAACCACTTTTCGCACTTGTGTTAGTGTTGAAAAACCACTTTTCGCACTTGTGTTGGTGCAGGAAACCACTTTTGCACTTGTATGAGTGTGGAAAAAACACTTTTTGCACTTGTCATAGTGTTGAAAAACCACTTTTCGCACTTGTGTTAGTGTTGAAAAACTACTTTTCGCACTTGAGTTAGTGTTGAAAAACCACTTTTCGCACTTGTGTTGGTGCAGGAAACCACTTTTGCACTTGTATGAGTGTGGAAAAAACACTTTTTGCACTTGTCATAGTGTTGAAAAACCACTTTTCGCACTTGTGTTAGTGTTGAAAAACCACTTTTCGCACTTGTGTTGGTGCAGGAAACCACTTTTGCACTTGTATTAGTGTGGAAAAAAACACTTTTCGCACTTGTGTTAGTGTTGAAAAACCACTTTTCGCACTTGTGTTAGTGTTGAAAAACCACTTTTCGTACTTGTGTTAGTGTTGAAAAACCACTTTTCGCACTTGTGTTGGTGCAGGAAACCACTTTTGCACTTGTATGAGTGTGGAAAAAACACTTTTTGCACTTGTCATAGTGTTGAAAAACCACTTTTCGCACTTGTGTTAGTGTTGAAAAACCACTTTTCGCACTTGTGTTGGTGCAGGAAACCACTTTTGCACTTGTATTAGTGTGGAAAAAACACTTTTCGCACTTGTGTTAGTGTTGAAAAACCACTTTTCGCACTTGTGTTAGTGTTGAAAAACCACTTTTCGTACTTGTGTTAGTGTTGAAAAACCACTTTTCGCACTTGTGTTGGTGCAGGAAACCACTTTTGCACTTGTATTAGTGTGGAAAAAACACTTTTCGCACTTGTGTTAATGTTGAAAAACCACTTTTCGCACTTGTGTTAGTGTTGAAAAACCACTTTTCGCACTTGTGTTAGTGTTGAAAAACCACTTTTCGCACTTGTGTTGGTGCAGGAAACCACTTTTGCACTTGTATTAGTGTGGAAAAAACACTTTTTGCACTTGTGATAGTGTTGAAAAACCACTTTTCGCACTTGTGTTAGTGTTGAAAAACCACTTTTCGCACTTGTGTTGGTGCAGGAAACCACTTTTGCACTTGTATTAGTGTGGAAAAACCACTTTTCGCACTTGTGTTAGTGTTGAAAAGCCACTTTTCGCACTTGTGTTAGTGTTGTAAAACCACTTTTCGCACTTGTGTTGGTGCAGGAAACCACTTTTCCACTTGTATTAGTTTGGAAAAACCACTTTTCGCACTTGTGTTAGTGTTGAAAAGCCACTTTTCGCACTTGTGTTAGTGTTGTAAAACCACTTTTCGCACTTTTGTTAGTGTTGAAAAACCACTTTTCGCACTTGTGTTGGTGCAGGAAACCACTTTTGCACTTGTATTAGTGTGGAAAAAACACTTTTTGCACTTGTGATAGTGTTGAAAAGCCACTTTTCGCACTTGAGTTAGTGTTGAAAAACCACTTTTCGCACTTGTGTTGGTGCAGGAAACCACTTTTGCACTTGTATGAGTGTGGAAAAAACACTTTTCGCACTTGTGTTAGTGTTGAAAAGCCACTTTTCGCACTTGTGTTAGTGTTGAAAAACCACTTTTCGCACTTGTGTTGGTGCAGGAAACCACTTTTGCACTTGTATTAGTGTGGAAAAAACACTTTTCGCACTTGTGTTAATGTTGAAAAACCACTTTTCGCACTTGTGTTAGTGTTGAAAAACCACTTTTCGCACTTGTGTTAGTGTTGAAAAACCACTTTTCGCACTTGTGTTGGTGCAGGAAACCACTTTTGCACTTGTATTAGTGTGGAAAAAACACTTTTTGCACTTGTGATAGTGTTGAAAAACCACTTTTCGCACTTGTGTTAGTGTTGAAAAACCACTTTTCGCACTTGTGTTGGTGCAGGAAACCACTTTTGCACTTGTATTAGTGTGGAAAAACACTTTTTGCACTTGTGATAGTGTTGAAAAACCACTTTTCACACTTGTGTTAGTGTTGAAAAACCACTTTTTGCACTTGTGTTGGTGCAGGAAACCACTTTTGCAC
Source organism: Myxine glutinosa (assembly GCF_964187855.1). Lineage (NCBI taxonomy): Eukaryota > Metazoa > Chordata > Myxini > Myxiniformes > Myxinidae > Myxine > Myxine glutinosa. The sequence continues at coordinate 3,614 of NW_027616464.1, forward strand.
TTGTATTGGTGTGGAAAAAACACTTTTTGCACTTGTGATAGTGTTGAAAAACCACTTTTCGCACTTGTGTTAGTGTTGAAAAACCACTTTTCGCACTTGAGTTAGTGTTGAAAAACCACTTTTCGCACTTGTGTTGGTGCAGGAAACCACTTTTGCACTTGTATGAGTGTGGAAAAAACACTTTTCGCACTTGTGTTAGTGTTGAAAAGCCACTTTTCGCACTTGTGTTAGTGTTGAAAAACCACTTTTCGCACTTGTGTTGGTGCAGGAAACCACTTTTGCACTTGTATTAGTGTGGAAAAAACACTTTTCGCACTTGTGTTAGTGTTGAAAAGCCACTTTTCGCACTTGTGTTAGTGTTGAAAAACCACTTTTCGCACTTGTGTTGGTGCAGGAAACCACTTTTGCACTTGTATTAGTGTGGAATAAAGACTTTTTGCACTTGTGATAGTGTTGAAAAACCACTTTTCGCACTTTTGTTAGTGTTGAAAAACCACTTTTCGCACTTGTGTTGGTGCAGGAAACCACTTTTGCACTTGTATTAGTGTGGAAAAATCACTTTTCGCACTTGTGTTAGTGTTGAAAAACCACTTTTCGCACTTGTGTTAGTGTTGAAAAACCACTTATCGCACTTGTGTTAGTGTTGAAAAACCACTTTTCGCACTTGTGTTGGTGCAGGAAACCACTTTTGCACTTGTATTAGTGTGGAAAAAACACTTTTCGCTCTTGTGTTAGTGTTGAAAAACCACTTTTTGCACTTGTTTTAGTGTTGAAAAACCACTTTTCGCACTTGTGTTAGTGTTGAAAAACCACTTTTCGCACTTGTGTTGGTGCAGGAAACCACTTTTGCACTTGTATTAGTGTGGAAAAACCACTTTTCGCACTTGTGTTAGTGTTGAAAAACCACTTTTCGCACTTGTGTTAGTGTTGAAAAACCATTTTTCGCACATGTGTTGGTGCAGGAAACCACTTTTGCACTTGTATTAGTGTGGAAAAAACACTTTTTGCACTTGTGATGGTGTTGAAAAACCACTTTTCGCACTTGTGTTAGTGTTGAAAAACCACTTTTCGCACTTGTGTTAGTGTTGAAAAACCACTTTTCGCACTTGTGTTGGTGCAGGAAACCACTTTTGCACTTGTATTAGTGTGGAAAAAACACTTTTCGCACTTGTGTTAGTGTTGAAAAACCACTTTTCGCACTTGTGTTAGTGTTGAAAAACCACTTTTCGCACTTGTGTTAGTGTTGAAAAACCACTTTTCGCACTTGTGTTGGTGCAGGAAACCACTTTTGCACTTGTATTAGTGTGGAAAAAACACTTTTTGCACTTTTGAAAGTGTTGAAAAACCACTTTTCGCACTTGTGTTGGTGCAGGAAACCACTATTGCACTTGTATTAGTGTGGAAAAACCACTTTTCGCACTTGTGTTAGTGTTGGAAAACCACTTTTCGCATTTGTGTTAGTGTTGAAAAACCACTTTTCGCACTTGTGTTGGTGCAGGAAACCACTTTTGCACTTGTATTAGTGTGGAAAAAACACTTTTTGCACTTGTGATAGTGTTGAAAAGCCACTTTTCGCACTTGAGTTAGTGTTGAAAAACCACTTTTCGCACTTGTGTTGGTGCAGGAAACCACTTTTGCACTTGTATGAGTGTGGAAAAAACACTTTTCGCACTTGTGTTAGTGTTGAAAAGCCACTTTTCGCACTTGTGTTAGTGTTGAAAAACCACTTTTCGCACTTGTGTTGGTGCAGGAAACCACTTTTGCACTTGTATTAGTGTGGAAAAAACACTTTTCGCACTTGTGTTAATGTTGAAAAACCACTTTTCGCACTTGTGTTAGTGTTGAAAAACCACTTTTCGCACTTGTGTTAGTGTTGAAAAACCACTTTTCGCACTTGTGTTGGTGCAGGAAACCACTTTTGCACTTGTATTAGTGTGGAAAAAACACTTTTTGCACTTGTGATAGTGTTGAAAAACCACTTTTCGCACTTGTGTTAGTGTTGAAAAACCACTTTTCGCACTTGTGTTGGTGCAGGAAACCACTTTTGCACTTGTATTAGTGTGGAAAAACACTTTTTGCACTTGTGATAGTGTTGAAAAACCACTTTTCACACTTGTGTTAGTGTTGAAAAACCACTTTTTGCACTTGTGTTGGTGCAGGAAACCACTTTTGCACTTGTATTAGTGTGGAAAAAACACTTTTTGCACTTGTGATAGTGTTGAAAAACCACTTTTCGCACTTGTGTTAGTGTTGAAAAACCACTTTTCGCACTTGAGTTAGTGTTGAAAAACCACTTTTCGCACTTGTGTTGGTGCAGGAAACCACTTTTGCACTTGTATGAGTGTGGAAAAAACACTTTTCGCACTTGTGTTAGTGTTGAAAAGCCACTTTTCGCACTTGTGTTAGTGTTGAAAAACCACTTTTCGCACTTGTGTTGGTGCAGGAAACCACTTTTGCACTTGTATTAGTGTGGAAAAAACACTTTTCGCACTTGTGTTAGTGTTGAAAAGCCACTTTTCGCACTTGTGTTAGTGTTGAAAAACCACTTTTCGCACTTGTGTTGGTGCAGGAAACCACTTTTGCACTTGTATTAGTGTGGAATAAAGACTTTTTGCACTTGTGATAGTGTTGAAAAACCACTTTTCGCACTTTTGTTAGTGTTGAAAAACCACTTTTCGCACTTGTGTTGGTGCAGGAAACCACTTTTGCACTTGTATTAGTGTGGAAAAATCACTTTTCGCACTTGTGTTAGTGTTGAAAAACCACTTTTCGCACTTGTGTTAGTGTTGAAAAACCACTTATCGCACTTGTGTTAGTGTTGAAAAACCACTTTTCGCACTTGTGTTGGTGCAGGAAACCACTTTTGCACTTGTATTAGTGTGGAAAAAACACTTTTCGCTCTTGTGTTAGTGTTGAAAAACCACTTTTTGCACTTGTTTTAGTGTTGAAAAACCACTTTTCGCACTTGTGTTAGTGTTGAAAAACCACTTTTCGCACTTGTGTTGGTGCAGGAAACCACTTTTGCACTTGTATTAGTGTGGAAAAACCACTTTTCGCACTTGTGTTAGTGTTGAAAAACCACTTTTCGCACTTGTGTTAGTGTTGAAAAACCATTTTTCGCACATGTGTTGGTGCAGGAAACCACTTTTGCACTTGTATTAGTGTGGAAAAAACACTTTTTGCACTTGTGATGGTGTTGAAAAACCACTTTTCGCACTTGTGTTAGTGTTGAAAAACCACTTTTCGCACTTGTGTTAGTGTTGAAAAACCACTTTTCGCACTTGTGTTGGTGCAGGAAACCACTTTTGCACTTGTATTAGTGTGGAAAAAACACTTTTCGCACTTGTGTTAGTGTTGAAAAACCACTTTTCGCACTTGTGTTAGTGTTGAAAAACCACTTTTCGCACTTGTGTTGGTGCAGGAAACCACTTTTGCACTTGTATGAGTGTGGAAAAAACACTTTTTGCACTTGTCATAGTGTTGAAAAACCACTTTTCGCACTTGTGTTAGTGTTGAAAAACTACTTTTCGCACTTGAGTTAGTGTTGAAAAACCACTTTTCGCACTTGTGTTGGTGCAGGAAACCACTTTTGCACTTGTATGAGTGTGGAAAAAACACTTTTTGCACTTGTCATAGTGTTGAAAAACCACTTTTCGCACTTGTGTTAGTGTTGAAAAACCACTTTTCGCACTTGTGTTGGTGCAGGAAACCACTTTTGCACTTGTATTAGTGTGGAAAAAAACACTTTTCGCACTTGTGTTAGTGTTGAAAAACCACTTTTCGCACTTGTGTTAGTGTTGAAAAACCACTTTTCGTACTTGTGTTAGTGTTGAAAAACCACTTTTCGCACTTGTGTTGGTGCAGGAAACCACTTTTGCACTTGTATGAGTGTGGAAAAAACACTTTTTGCACTTGTCATAGTGTTGAAAAACCACTTTTCGCACTTGTGTTAGTGTTGAAAAACCACTTTTCGCACTTGTGTTGGTGCAGGAAACCACTTTTGCACTTGTATTAGTGTGGAAAAAACACTTTTCGCACTTGTGTTAGTGTTGAAAAACCACTTTTCGCACTTGTGTTAGTGTTGAAAAACCACTTTTCGTACTTGTGTTAGTGTTGAAAAACCACTTTTCGCACTTGTGTTGGTGCAGGAAACCACTTTTGCACTTATATTAGTGTGGAAAAAACCACTTTTCGCACTTGTGTTAGTGTTGAAAAACCACTTTTCGCACTTGTGTTAGTGTTGAAAAACCACTTTTCGCACTTGTGTTAGTGTTGAAAAACCACTTTTCGCACTTGTGTTGGTGCAGGAAACCACTTTTGCACTTGTATTAGTGTGGAAAAAACACTTTTCGCACTTGTGTTAATGTTGAAAAACCACTTTTCGCACTTGTGTTAGTGTTGAAAAACCACTTTTCGCACTTGTGTTAGTGTTGAAAAACCACTTTTCGCACTTGTGTTGGTGCAGGAAACCACTTTTGCACTTGTATTAGTGTGGAAAAAACACTTTTTGCACTTGTGATAGTGTTGAAAAACCACTTTTCGCACTTGTGTTAGTGTTGAAAAACCACTTTTCGCACTTGTGTTGGTGCAGGAAACCACTTTTGCACTTGTATTAGTGTGGAAAAACCACTTTTCGCACTTGTGTTAGTGTTGAAAAGCCACTTTTCGCACTTGTGTTAGTGTTGTAAAACCACTTTTCGCACTTGTGTTGGTGCAGGAAACCACTTTTCCACTTGTATTAGTTTGGAAAAACCACTTTTCGCACTTGTGTTAGTGTTGAAAAGCCACTTTTCGCACTTGTGTTAGTGTTGTAAAACCACTTTTCGCACTTTTGTTAGTGTTGAAAAACCACTTTTCGCACTTGTGTTGGTGCAGGAAACCACTTTTGCACTTGTATTAGTGTGGAAAAAACACTTTTTGCACTTGTGATAGTGTTGAAAAGCCACTTTTCGCACTTGAGTTAGTGTTGAAAAACCACTTTTCGCACTTGTGTTGGTGCAGGAAACCACTTTTGCACTTGTATGAGTGTGGAAAAAACACTTTTCGCACTTGTGTTAGTGTTGAAAAGCCACTTTTCGCACTTGTGTTAGTGTTGAAAAACCACTTTTCGCACTTGTGTTGGTGCAGGAAACCACTTTTGCACTTGTATTAGTGTGGAAAAAACACTTTTCGCACTTGTGTTAATGTTGAAAAACCACTTTTCGCACTTGTGTTAGTGTTGAAAAACCACTTTTCGCACTTGTGTTAGTGTTGAAAAACCACTTTTCGCACTTGTGTTGGTGCAGGAAACCACTTTTGCACTTGTATTAGTGTGGAAAAAACACTTTTTGCACTTGTGATAGTGTTGAAAAACCACTTTTCGCACTTGTGTTAGTGTTGAAAAACCACTTTTCGCACTTGTGTTGGTGCAGGAAACCACTTTTGCACTTGTATTAGTGTGGAAAAACACTTTTTGCACTTGTGATAGTGTTGAAAAACCACTTTTCACACTTGTGTTAGTGTTGAAAAACCACTTTTTGCACTTGTGTTGGTGCAGGAAACCACTTTTGCACTTGTATTAGTGTGGAAAAAACACTTTTTGCACTTGTGATAGTGTTGAAAAACCACTTTTCGCACTTGTGTTAGTGTTGAAAAACCACTTTTCGCACTTGAGTTAGTGTTGAAAAACCACTTTTCGCACTTGTGTTGGTGCAGGAAACCACTTTTGCACTTGTATGAGTGTGGAAAAAACACTTTTCGCACTTGTGTTAGTGTTGAAAAGCCACTTTTCGCACTTGTGTTAGTGTTGAAAAACCACTTTTCGCACTTGTGTTGGTGCAGGAAACCACTTTTGCACTTGTATTAGTGTGGAAAAAACACTTTTCGCACTTGTGTTAGTGTTGAAAAGCCACTTTTCGCACTTGTGTTAGTGTTGAAAAACCACTTTTCGCACTTGTGTTGGTGCAGGAAACCACTTTTGCACTTGTATTAGTGTGGAATAAAGACTTTTTGCACTTGTGATAGTGTTGAAAAACCACTTTTCGCACTTTTGTTAGTGTTGAAAAACCACTTTTCGCACTTGTGTTGGTGCAGGAAACCACTTTTGCACTTGTATTAGTGTGGAAAAATCACTTTTCGCACTTGTGTTAGTGTTGAAAAACCACTTTTCGCACTTGTGTTAGTGTTGAAAAACCACTTATCGCACTTGTGTTAGTGTTGAAAAACCACTTTTCGCACTTGTGTTGGTGCAGGAAACCACTTTTGCACTTGTATTAGTGTGGAAAAAACACTTTTCGCTCTTGTGTTAGTGTTGAAAAACCACTTTTTGCACTTGTTTTAGTGTTGAAAAACCACTTTTCGCACTTGTGTTGGTGCAGGAAACCACTTTTGCACTTGTATTAGTGTGGAAAAAACACTTTTCGCTCTTGTGTTAGTGTTGAAAAACCACTTTTCGCACTTGTGTTAGTGTTGAAAAACCACTTTTCGCACTTGTGTTAGTGTTGAAAAACCACTTTTCGCACTTGTGTTGGTGCAGGAAACCACTTTTGCACTTGTATTAGTGTGGAAAAAACACTTTTTGCACTTTTGAAAGTGTTGAAAAACCACTTTTCGCACTTGTGTTGGTGCAGGAAACCACTATTGCACTTGTATTAGTGTGGAAAAACCACTTTTCGCACTTGTGTTAGTGTTGGAAAACCACTTTTCGCATTTGTGTTAGTGTTGAAAAACCACTTTTCGCACTTGTGTTGGTGCAGGAAACCACTTTTGCACTTGTATTAGTGTGGAAAAAACACTTTTTGCACTTGTGATAGTGTTGAAAAGCCACTTTTCGCACTTGAGTTAGTGTTGAAAAACCACTTTTCGCACTTGTGTTGGTGCAGGAAACCACTTTTGCACTTGTATGAGTGTGGAAAAAACACTTTTCGCACTTGTGTTAGTGTTGAAAAGCCACTTTTCGCACTTGTGTTAGTGTTGAAAAACCACTTTTCGCACTTGTGTTGGTGGAGGAAACCACTTTTGCACTTGTATTAGTGTGGAAAAAACACTTTTCGCACTTGTGTTAATGTTGAAAAACCACTTTTCGCACTTGTGTTAGTGTTGAAAAACCACTTTTCGCACTTGTGTTAGTGTTGAAAAACCACTTTTCGCACTTGTGTTGGTGCAGGAAACCACTTTTGCACTTGTATTAGTGTGGAAAAAACACTTTTTGCACTTGTGATAGTGTTGAAAAACCACTTTTCGCACTTGTGTTAGTGTTGAAAAACCACTTTTCGCACTTGTGTTGGTGCAGGAAACCACTTTTGCACTTGTATTAGTGTGGAAAAACACTTTTTGCACTTGTGATAGTGTTGAAAAACCACTTTTCACACTTGTGTTAGTGTTGAAAAACCACTTTTTGCACTTGTGTTGGTGCAGGAAACCACTTTTGCACTTGTATTAGTGTGGAAAAAACACTTTTTGCACTTGTGTTAGTGTTGAAAAACCACTTTTCGCACTTGAGTTAGTGTTGAAAAACCACTTTTCGCACTTGTGTTGGTGCAGGAAACCACTTTTGCACTTGTATGAGTGTGGAAAAAACACTTTTCGCACTTGTGTTAGTGTTGAAAAGCCACTTTTCGCACTTGTGTTAGTGTTGAAAAACCACTTTTCGCACTTGTGTTGGTGCAGGAAACCACTTTTGCACTTGTATTAGTGTGGAAAAAACACTTTTCGCACTTGTGTTAGTGTTGAAAAGCCACTTTTCGCACTTGTGTTAGTGTTGAAAAACCACTTTTCGCACTTGTGTTGGTGCAGGAAACCACTTTTGCACTTGTATTAGTGTGGAATAAAGACTTTTTGCACTTGTGATAGTGTTGAAAAACCACTTTTCGCACTTTTGTTAGTGTTGAAAAACCACTTTTCGCACTTGTGTTGGTGCAGGAAACCACTTTTGCACTTGTATTAGTGTGGAAAAATCACTTTTCGCACTTGTGTTAGTGTTGAAAAACCACTTTTCGCACTTGTGTTAGTGTTGAAAAACCACTTATCGCACTTGTGTTAGTGTTGAAAAACCACTTTTCGCACTTGTGTTGGTGCAGGAAACCACTTTTGCACTTGTATTAGTGTGGAAAAAACACTTTTCGCTCTTGTGTTAGTGTTGAAAAACCACTTTTTGCACTTGTTTTAGTGTTGAAAAACCACTTTTCGCACTTGTGTTAGTGTTGAAAAACCACTTTTCGCACTTGTGTTGGTGCAGGAAACCACTTTTGCACTTGTATTAGTGTGGAAAAACCACTTTTCGCACTTGTGTTAGTGTTGAAAAACCACTTTTCGCACTTGTGTTAGTGTTGAAAAACCATTTTTCGCACATGTGTTGGTGCAGGAAACCACTTTTGCACTTGTATTAGTGTGGAAAAAACACTTTTTGCACTTGTGATGGTGTTGAAAAACCACTTTTCGCACTTGTGTTAGTGTTGAAAAACCACTTTTCGCACTTGTGTTAGTGTTGAAAAACCACTTTTCGCACTTGTGTTGGTGCAGGAAACCACTTTTGCACTTGTATTAGTGTGGAAAAAACACTTTTCGCACTTGTGTTAGTGTTGAAAAACCACTTTTCGCACTTGTGTTAGTGTTGAAAAACCACTTTTCGCACTTGTGTTAGTGTTGAAAAACCACTTTTCGCACTTGTGTTGGTGCAGGAAACCACTTTTGCACTTGTATTAGTGTGGAAAAAACACTTTTTGCACTTTTGAAAGTGTTGAAAAACCACTTTTCGCACTTGTGTTGGTGCAGGAAACCACTATTGCACTTGTATTAGTGTGGAAAAACCACTTTTCGCACTTGTGTTAGTGTTGGAAAACCACTTTTCGCATTTGTGTTAGTGTTGAAAAACCACTTTTCGCACTTGTGTTGGTGCAGGAAACCACTTTTGCACTTGTATTAGTGTGGAAAAAACACTTTTGGCACTTGTGATAGTGTTGAAAAACTACTTTTCGCACTTGTGTTAGTGTTGAAAAACCACTTTTCGCACTTGAGTTAGTGTTGAAAAACCACTTTTCGCACTTGTGTTGGTGCAGGAAACCACTTTTGCACTTGTATGAGTGTGGAAAAAACACTTTTTGCACTTGTCATAGTGTTGAAAAACCACTTTTCGCACTTGTGTTGGTGCAGGAAACCACTTTTGCACTTGTATTAGTGTGGAAAAAACACTTTTCGCACTTGTGTTAGTGTTGAAAAACCACTTTTCGCACTTGTGTTAGTGTTGAAAAACCACTTTTCGCACTTGTGTTAGTGTTGAAAAACCACTTTTCGCACTTGTGTTGGTGCAGGAAACCACTTTTGCACTTGTATTAGTGTGGAAAAACCACTTTTCGCACTTGTGTTAGTGTTGAAAAGCCACTTTTCGCACTTGTGTTAGTGTTGAAAAACCACTTTTCGCACTCATGTTGGTGCAGGAAACCACTTTTGCACTTGTATTAGTGTGGAATAAAGACTTTTTGCACTTGTGATAGTGTTGAAAAACCACTTTTCGCACTTTTGTTAGTGTTGAAAAACCACTTTTCGCACTTGTGTTGGTGCAGGAAACCACTTTTGCACTTGTATTAGTGTGGAAAAATCACTTTTCGCACTTGTGTTAGTGTTGAAAAACCACTTTTCGCACTTGTGTTAGTGTTGTAAAATCACTTTTCGCACTTGTGTTAGTGTTGAAAAACCACTTTTCGCACTTGTGTTGGTGCAGGAAACCACTTTTGCACTTGTATTAGTGTGGAAAAAACACTTTTCGCTCTTGTGTTAGTGTTGAAAAACCACTTTTTGCACTTGTGTTAGTGTTGAAAAACCACTTTTCGCACTTGTGTTGGTGCAGGAAACCACTTTTGCACTTGTATTAGTGTGGAAAAACCACTTATCGCACTTGTGGTAGTGTTGAAAAACCACTTTTCGCACTTGTGTTAGTGTTGAAAAACCACTTTTCGCACTTGTGTTGGTGCAGGAAACCATTTTGCACTTATATTAGTGTGGAAAAAACACTTTTTGCACTTGTGATAGTGTTGAAAAACCACTTTTCGCACTTGTGTTAGTGTTGAAAAACCACTTTTCGCACTTGTGTTAGTGTTGAAAAACCACTTTTCGCACTTGTGTTAGTGTTGAAAAACCACTTTTTGCACTTGTGTTGGAGCAGGAAACCACTTTTGCACTTGTATTAGTGTGGAAAAACACTTTTTGCACTTGTGATAGTGTTGAAAAACCACTTTTCGCACTTGTGTTAGTGTTGAAAAACCACTTTTTGCACTTGTGTTGGTGCAGGAAACCACTTTTGCACTTGTATTAGTGTGGAAAAAACACTTTTTGCACTTGTGATAGTGTTGAAAAACCACTTTTCGCACTTGTGTTAGTGTTGAAAAACTACTTTTCGCACTTGAGTTAGTGTTGAAAAACCACTTTTCGCACTTGTGTTGGTGCAGGAAACCACTTTTGCACTTGTATGAGTGTGGAAAAAACACTTTTTGCACTTGTCATAGTGTTGAAAAACCACTTTTCGCACTTGTGTTAGTGTTGAAAAACCACTTTTCGCACTTGTGTTGGTGCAGGAAACCACTTTTGCACTTGTATTAGTGTGGAAAAAAACACTTTTCGCACTTGTGTTAGTGTTGAAAAACCACTTTTCGCACTTGTGTTAGTGTTGAAAAACCACTTTTCGTACTTGTGTTAGTGTTGAAAAACCACTTTTCGCACTTGTGTTGGTGCAGGAAACCACTTTTGCACTTGTATGAGTGTGGAAAAAACACTTTTTGCACTTGTCATAGTGTTGAAAAACCACTTTTCGCACTTGTGTTAGTGTTGAAAAACCACTTTTCGCACTTGTGTTGGTGCAGGAAACCACTTTTGCACTTGTATTAGTGTGGAAAAAACACTTTTCGCACTTGTGTTAGTGTTGAAAAACCACTTTTCGCACTTGTGTTAGTGTTGAAAAACCACTTTTCGTACTTGTGTTAGTGTTGAAAAACTACTTTTCGCACTTGTGTTGGTGCAGGAAACCACTTTTGCACTTATATTAGTGTGGAAAAAACCACTTTTCGCACTTGTGTTAGTGTTGAAAAACCACTTTTCGCACTTGTGTTAGTGTTGAAAAACCACTTTTCGCACTTGTGTTAGTGTTGAAAAACCACTTTTCGCACTTGTGTTGGTGCAGGAAACCACTTTTGCACTTGTATTAGTGTGGAAAAAACACTTTTCGCACTTGTGTTAATGTTGAAAAACCACTTTTCGCACTTGTGTTAGTGTTGAAAAACCACTTTTCGCACTTGTGTTAGTGTTGAAAAACCACTTTTCGCACTTGTGTTGGTGCAGGAAACCACTTTTGCACTTGTATTAGTGTGGAAAAAACACTTTTTGCACTTGTGATAGTGTTGAAAAACCACTTTTCGCACTTGTGTTAGTGTTGAAAAACCACTTTTCACACTTGTGTTGGTGCAGGAAACCACTTTTGCACTTGTATTAGTGTGGAAAGAACACTTTTCGCACTTGTGTTAGTGTTGAAAAACCACTTTTCGCACTTGTGTTCGTGTTGAAAAACCACTTTTCGCACTTGTGTTGGTGCAGGAAACCACTTTTGCACTTGTACTAGTGTGGAAAAACCACTTTTTGCACTTGTGTTAGTGTTGAAAAGCCACTTTTCGCAATTGTGTTAGTGTTGAAAAAGCACTTTTCGCACTTGTGTTGGTGCAGGAAACCACTTTTGCACTTGTATTAGTGTGGAAAAACCACTTTTCACACTTGTGTTAGTGTTGAAAAACAACTTTTTGCACTTGTGTTAGTGTTGTAAAACCACTTTTTGCACTTGAGTTAGTGTTGAAAAACCACTTTTCGCATTTGTGTTGGTGCAGGAAACCACTTTTGCACTTGTATTTTTTTTTTTTTTTTTTTTTTTTTTTTTTTTTTTGTATACAATATCGAGGCTCGTGAAAGAGCGAACATTAATCACATGAACACACAGAAAGACAAACCGACACATAAAACATATAACATAGGGAGCGGTAGACAAGATGGGGAGAGAGGGGGAAGGACACAAACACAACATTTGAGAGCAGGGACCGAGAGACATGGAGACATCGAGAGATCTGAGAGAGGGCGAGGGCTTTGGGGGGGGGGGGGGCGTTGGAAGGGGGCAGTTGGAGAGGTATAAAACATATGGACACTGCCAGGACTTCCAGGAAAGAAGTTGGAATTTCAAACAAGGTGGATCTGGGGTGAATTAGCGGGGGTAGAAAAGATCAAGGTTTTGGATGGGGGAAGATAAGAGATGGTGGTGAACAGCTGTTTTAAAGACCTGGAGGGAGGAGTGGGATTGAAGGGAGTGAGGGAGTTTGTTCCAGAGGCGGGAGAAAAGAGGAATGAAAGAGTGAAGGTGAGCGGAGAGCCGAGATTTCGGCAGTTTAACCATCAGAGGGTTGCTGGCAGATCTTGTGCGACCTGTAGGAATATTTGGGGGACAGAGCACAGAGAGAGCTGGGGGTGCAAGGCCGGAGAGGAGTCGGTAGAAGACAGAAAGACCACCTACCTGCCTGCGGTGAGTGAGTGAAAGGCCCTCAGAGATAGCTTCATCGCGGGAGATTCCAATAATTCTGAAAGCTTTGGTTTCAACAGCGTGAAGCCGAGCTAGGTGTGAGGCAGGAGCACCGGCCCATAGGGGAGAACAGTATTCCATTGAGCTGCGGATGAAAGCCTTGTATGTGGTGAGGAGCTCAGGTGTGCCGAGGAAGGACTTCGCACGACGCAGGATGCCCAGTCGGCGACTGGCTTTGGAGGCCAGCTTGGAAATGTGGTTTTCCCAAGAAAGATCATGGCAGATAGTGAGACCCAAAATCTTGAGCGACAGAACTTCTTGGAGAGGATTGTTGAGAAAGTAGATGGGAGGGTTGTCCAGTCGATCTTTTCGGAGAGACATAGTAAGAGTGTGAGATTTGTCAGGATTGAAAGACATGTTCCACTTGTTTGACCAGTCTGTGATTTTGTCCAGGTCTTCAGAGAGTGAGGAGGCAGCAGACTGCCGATCTGAGGGAAGAGGAATGGAGCGGCAGAGAGTGGAGTCATCAGCAAAGAGATAGAGAGGATTTTCGAGAGAGTCAGAGAGATCATTGATGAAGACCAGAAAAAGCACGGGGCCCAGAACACTGCCTTGGGGAACTCCAGCCTGAACAGGAAGAGGAGATGAGAGAAACCCATTCAGGGCCACACGTTGACGACGACTAGAGAGGAAGTCCGCCAGCCATGCGTGGAGATTTCCATGGATACCAAAGGAGGAGAGTTTGGTGAGCAGAGCGGGGTGCCAGACCGTGTCGAAGGCACGTGATATGTCGAGGGAGACAGCTCTAATTTCCTGTTTGGCATTGAGGACCTCCATCCATTGTTGAGACAGCAGAAGCAGCATGTCCAGAGTAGAGTGACCTGGTCTGAAACCAAATTGATGATCAGAGATCAAGCCATTGGAGAAGAGGAAAGATTTCATATCAGAAGCAATGATGGATTCCATGACTTTGCTGATAATTGGGAGAAGGCTGATTGGTCTGTAGTTGCTAGGATCTGTTTTTGCACCTTTTTTGTGCAAAGCGGTGATGTTGGCTGATTTCCAAGCAGATGGCAGTTGACCTTGAGCAAAAGAGAGGGTGAAGAGAACAGAGAGAGGGTGAGATAGAGCAGCAGAGCAGGATTTTAGGACCCGTGGGCTGATGCCGTCGGGTCCAGTTGCAGAATCAGAGTCGAGGGTTGACAGAAACTTTTCCACCTTGTCAGGAGGAAAGGACACGGAGTCCAGGAGCAGCAGGGTACGACTGGGTATGGTGGGTACAGAGAGGGATGGGTTTGGGACACAAGATTTAGAGGCAAACACAGAGTTGAGGCATTCAGCTTTTTCACGTGCGGAGTCAGCTGTGTAGCCGTTTGAGGTAAGGGAGGGGATGGAGGGGGAACAAACACCAGAAACGGATTTGACCAGACGCCACCAGGATTTGGAAGAGGGAGACAGATAAGAGAGTTCGGTCTTGAGAACGGAGAGATATTGTTTCCTGGCTCTCCTGAGGGTGGACACACACTTGTTTCGGGCTTTGTGAAAGGAAATGAGATTTCCTTCCGTTGGATTTGCTTTCCAGGAGACGAAGGCAAGTTGTTTCTGGGCAACAGCCTCACCACAAGATTCCGTGTACCATGGACGGGAGGAAGGGTATGACAACTGAAGACGAGATGGGATAAATCTGTGCATGAGAGAGAGCAATTTACTTTGGAAGAATTCCCAGGATGAGTTGATGTCAGAGGTGGTAGAGATGGGAGACCAGTCCAGATGATTGATGGCTGCTTGAAGACCGTGCCAGTTGGCCTGAGTGAAATGCCAGACTCGTCGACGCTGAGCAGGCTCCCTGAGGATGGTCAGAGAGATGTCCACTTTAACAAGGACATGATCAGATGATCCGATCGGAGCAGAAGAAGAGCAGCAGACATTTTCAGGGAAGTTAGTCATAACCAAGTCCAGAAGAGAAGATGTTCCGTTGACTGAGATCCGGGTCGGGAAATTGACAGATTGTGTCAGTCCCAGTGAGTCGCAGAAGTCCTTTGCTGAGGAGCCATGGCTGGTGAGAGAGGTACCCACACCCAGCCAACTGGCATGATGACAGTTGAAATCACCACATATGAGGAAGAGAGAGTTGGGATGAGTAGATAGAAGTGTGGAAAAAACACTTTTCGCACTTGTGTTAGTGTTGAAAAACCACTTTTCGCACTTGTGTTAGTGTTGAAAAACCACTTTTCGCACTTGTGTTAGTGTTGAAAAACCACTTTTCGCACTTGTGTTGGTGCAGGAAACCACTTTTGCACTTGTATTAGTGTGGAAAAACCACTTTTCGCACTTGTGTTAGTGTTGAAAAGCCACTTTTCGCACTTGTGTTAGTGTTGTAAAACCACTTTTCGCACTTGTGTTGGTGCAGGAAACCACTTTTCCACTTGTATTAGTTTGGAAAAACCACTTTTCGCACTTGTGTTAGTGTTGAAAAGCCACTTTTCGCACTTGTGTTAGTGTTGTAAAACCACTTTTCGCACTTGTGTTGGTGCAGGAAACCACTTTTGCACTTGTATTAGTGTGGAAAAACCACTTTTCGCACTTGTGTTAGTGTTGAAAAACCACTTTTCGCACTTGTGTTAGTGTTGAAAAACCACTTTTCGCACTTGTGTTGGTGCAGGAAACCACTTTTGCACTTGTATTAGTGTGGAAAAAACACTTTTCGCACTTGTGTTAATGTTGAAAAACCACTTTTCGCACTTGTGTTAGTGTTGAAAAACCACTTTTCGCACTTGTGTTAGTGTTGAAAAACCACTTTTCGCACTTGTGTTGGTGCAGGAAACCACTTTTGCACTTGTATTAGTGTGGAAAAAACACTTTTTGCACTTGTGATAGTGTTGAAAAACCACTTTTCGCACTTGTGTTAGTGTTGAAAAACCACTTTTCGCACTTGTGTTGGTGCAGGAAACCACTTTTGCACTTGTATTAGTGTGGAAAAACCACTTTTCGCACTTGTGTTAGTGTTGAAAAACCACTTTTCGCACATGTGTTAGTGTTGAAAAACCACTTTTTGCACTTGTGTTGGAGCAGGAAACCACTTTTGCACTTGTATTAGTGTGGAAAAACACTTTTTGCACTTGTGATAGTGTGGAAAAAACACTTTTCGCACTTGTGTTAGTGTTGAAAAACCACTTTTCGCACTTGTGTTGGTGCAGGAAACCACTTTTGCACTTGTATTAGTGTGGAAAAACCACTTTTCGCACTTGTGTTAGTGTTGAAAAACCACTTTTCGCACATGTGTTAGTGTTGAAAAACCACTTTTTGCACTTGTGTTGGAGCAGGAAACCACTTTTGCACTTGTATTAGTGTGGAAAAACACTTTTTGCACTTGTGATAGTGTTGAAAAACCACTTTTCGCACTTGTGTTAGTGTTGAAAAACCACTTTTTGCACTTGTGTTGGTGCAGGAAACCACTTTTGCACTTGTATTAGTGTGGAAAAAACACTTTTTGCACTTGTGATAGTGTTGAAAAACCACTTTTCGCACTTGTGTTAGTGTTGAAAAACCACTTTTCGCACTTGTGTTAGTGTTGAAAAACCACTTTTCGCACTTGTGTTGGTGCAGGAAACCACTATTGCACTTGTATTAGTGTGGAAAAACCACTTTTCGCACTTGTGTTAGTGTTGGAAAACCACTTTTCGCATTTGTGTTAGTGTTGAAAAACCACTTTTCGCACTTGTGTTGGTGCAGGAAACCACTTTTGCACTTGTATTAGTGTGGAAAAAACACTTTTGGCACTTGTGATAGTGTTGAAAAACCACTTTTCGCACTTGTGTTAGTGTTGAAAAACCACTTTTCGCACTTGAGTTAGTGTTGAAAAACCACTTTTCGCACTTGTGTTGGTGCAGGAAACCACTTTTGCACTTGTATGAGTGTGGAAAAAACACTTTTTGCACTTGTCATAGTGTTGAAAAACCACTTTTCGCACTTGTGTTGGTGCAGGAAACCACTTTTGCACTTGTATTAGTGTGGAAAAAACACTTTTCGCACTTGTGTTAGTGTTGAAAAACCACTTTTCGCACTTGTGTTAGTGTTGAAAAACCACTTTTCGCACTTGTGTTAGTGTTGAAAAACCACTTTTCGCACTTGTGTTGGTGCAGGAAACCACTTTTGCACTTGTATTAGTGTGGAAAAACCACTTTTCGCACTTGTGTTAGTGTTGAAAAGCCACTTTTCGCACTTGTGTTAGTGTTGAAAAACCACTTTTCGCACTCGTGTTGGTGCAGGAAACCACTTTTGCACTTGTATTAGTGTGGAATAAAGACTTTTTGCACTTGTGATAGTGTTGAAAAACCACTTTTCGCACTTTTGTTAGTGTTGAAAAACCACTTTTCGCACTTGTGTTGGTGCAGGAAACCACTTTTGCACTTGTATTAGTGTGGAAAAATCACTTTTCGCACTTGTGTTAGTGTGAAAAACCACTTTTCGCACTTGTGTTAGTGTTGTAAAATCACTTTTCGCACTTGTGTTAGTGTTGAAAAACCACTTTTCGCACTTGTGTTGGTGCAGGAAACCACTTTTGCACTTGTATTAGTGTGGAAAAAACACTTTTCGCTCTTGTGTTAGTGTTGAAAAACCACTTTTTGCACTTGTGTTAGTGTTGAAAAACCACTTTTCGCACTTGTGTTAGTGTTGAAAAACCACTTTTCGCACTTGTGTTGGTGCAGGAAACCACTTTTGCACTTGTATTAGTGTGGAAAAACCACTTTTCGCACTTGTGTTAGTGTTGAAAATCCACTTTTCGCACTTGTGTTGGTGCAGGAAACCACTTTTGCACTTGTATTAGTGTGGAAAAACCACTTATCGCACTTGTGGTAGTGTTGAAAAACCACTTTTCGCACTTGTGTTAGTGTTGAAAAACCACTTTTCGCACTTGTGTTGGTGCAGGAAACCATTTTGCACTTATATTAGTGTGGAAAAAACACTTTTTGCACTTGTGATAGTTTTGAAAAACCACTTTTCGCACTTGTGTTAGTGTTGAAAAACCACTTTTCGCACTTGTGTTAGTGTTGAAAAACCACTTTTCACACTTGTGTTGGTGCAGGAAACCACTTTTGCACTTGTATTAGTGTGGAAAAAACACTTTTTGCACTTGTGATAGTGTTGAAAAACCACTTTTCGCACTTGTGTTAGTGTTGAAAAACCACTTTTCGCACTTGTGTTGGTGCAGGAAACCACTTTTGCACTTGTATTAGTGTGGAAAAAACACTTTTCGCACTTGTGTTAGTGTTGAAAAACCACTTTTCGCACTTGTGTTCGTGTTGAAAAACCACTTTTCGCACTTGTGTTGGTGCAGGAAACCACTTTTGCACTTGTACTAGTGTGGAAAAACCACTTTTTGCACTTGTGTTAGTGTTGAAAAGCCACTTTTCGCACTTGTGTTAGTGTTGAAAAAGCACTTTTCGCACTTGTGTTGGTGCAGGAAACCACTTTTGCACTTGTATTAGTGTGGAAAAACCACTTTTCGCACTTGTGTTAGTGTTGAAAAACCACTTTTCGCACTTGTGTTGGTGCAGGAAACCACTTTTGCACTTGTATTAGTGTGGCAAAAACACTTTTCGCACTTGTGTTAGTGTTGAAAAACCACTTTTCGCACTTGTGTTAGTGTTGAAAAACCACTTTTCGCACTTGTGTTGGTGCAGGAAACCACTTTTGCACTTGTATTAGTGTGGAAAAACCACTTTTCGCACTTGTGTTAGTGTTGAAAAACCACTTTTCGCACTTGTGTTAGTGTTGAAAATCCACTTTTCGCACTTGTGTTGGTGCAGGAAACCACTTTTGCACTTGTATTAGTGTGGAAAAACCACTTATTGCACTTGTGGTAGTGTTGAAAAACCACTTTTCGCACTTGTGTTAGTGTTGAAAAACCACTTTTCGCACTTGTGTTGGTGCAGGAAACCACTTTTGCACTTATATTAGTGTGGAAAGAACACTTTTTGCACTTGTGATAGTGTTGAAAAACCACTTTTCGCACTTGTGTTAGTGTTGAAAAACCACTTTTCGCACTTGTGTTAGTGTTGAAAAACCACTTTTCGCACTTGTGTTAGTGTTGAAAAACCACTTTTTGCACTTGTGTTGGAGCAGGAAACCACTTTTGCACTTGTATTAGTGTGGAAAAACACTTTTTGCACTTGTGATAGTGTTGAAAAACCACTTTTCACACTTGTGTTAGTGTTGAAAAACCACTTTTTGCACTTGTGTTGGTGCAGGAAACCACTTTTGCACTTGTATTAGTGTGGAAAAAACACTTTTTGCACTTGTGATAGTGTTGAAAAACCACTTTTCGCACTTGTGTTAGTGTTGAAAAACCACTTTTCGCACTTGAGTTAGTGTTGAAAAACCACTTTTCGCACTTGTGTTGGTGCAGGAAACCACTTTTGCACTTGTATGAGTGTGGAAAAAACACTTTTTGCACTTGTCATAGTGTTGAAAAACCACTTTTCGCACTTGTGTTAGTGTTGAAAAACCACTTTTCGCACTTGTGTTGGTGCAGGAAACCACTTTTGCACTTGTATTAGTGTGGAAAAAACACTTTTCGCACTTGTGTTAGTGTTGAAAAACCACTTTTCGCACTTGTGTTAGTGTTGAAAAATCACTTTTCGCACTCGTGTTAGTGTTGAAAAACCACTTTTCGCACTTGTGTTGGTGCAGGAAACCACTTTTGCACTTGTATTAGTGTGGAAAAACCACTTTTCGCACTTGTGTTAGTGTTGAAAAGCCACTTTTCGCACTTGTGTTAGTGTTGAAAAACCACTTTTCGCACTTGTGTTGGTGCAGGAAACCACTTTTGCACTTGTATTAGTGTGGAATAAAGACTTTTTGCACTTGTGATAGTGTTGAAAAACCACTTTTCGCACTTTTGTTAGTGTTGAAAAACCACTTTTCGCACTTGTGTTGGTGCAGGAAACCACTTTTGCACTTGTATTAGTGTGGAAAAATCACTTTTCGCACTTGTGTTAGTGTTGAAAAACCACTTTTCGCACTTGTGTTAGTGTTGAAAAACCACTTATCGCACTTGTGTTAGTGTTGAAAAACCACTTTTCGCACTTGTGTTGGTGCAGGAAACCACTTTTGCACTTGTATTAGTGTGGAAAAAACACTTTTCGCTCTTGTGTTAGTGTTGAAAAACCACTTTTTGCACTTGTTTTAGTGTTGAAAAACCACTTTTCGCACTTGTGTTAGTGTTGAAAAACCACTTTTCGCACTTGTGTTGGTGCAGGAAACCACTTTTGCACTTGTATTAGTGTGGAAAAACCACTTTTCGCACTTGTGTTAGTGTTGAAAAACCACTTTTCGCACTTGTGTTAGTGTTGAAAAACCACTTTTCGCACATGTGTTGGTGCAGGAAACCACTTTTGCACTTGTATTAGTGTGGAAAAAACACTTTTTGCACTTGTGATGGTGTTGAAAAACAACTTTTCGCACTTGTGTTAGTGTTGAAAAACCACTTTTCGCACTTGTGTTAGTGTTGAAAAACCACTTTTCGCACTTGTGTTGGTGCAGGAAACCACTTTTGCACTTGTATTAGTGTGGAAAAAACACTTTTCGCACTTGTGTTAGTGTTGAAAAACCACTTTTCGCACTTGTGTTAGTGTTGAAAAACCACTTTTCGCACTTGTGTTAGTGTTGAAAAACCACTTTTCGCACTTGTGTTGGTGCAGGAAACCACTTTTGCACTTGTATTAGTGTGGAAAAAACACTTTTTGCACTTTTGATAGTGTTGAAAAACCACTTTTCGCACTTGTGTTGGTGCAGGAAACCACTATTGCACTTGTATTAGTGTGGAAAAACCACTTTTCGCACTTGTGTTAGTGTTGGAAAACCACTTTTCGCATTTGTGTTAGTGTTGAAAAACCACTTTTCGCACTTGTGTTGGTGGAGGAAACCACTTTTGCACTTGTATTAGTGTGGAAAAAACACTTTTGGCACTTGTGATAGTGTTGAAAAACCACTTTTCGCACTTGTGTTAGTGTTGAAAAACCACTTTTCGCACTTGAGTTAGTGTTGAAAAACCACTTTTCGCACTTGTGTTGGTGCAGGAAACCACTTTTGCACTTGTATGAGTGTGGAAAAAACACTTTTTGCACTTGTCATAGTGTTGAAAAACCACTTTTCGCACTTGTGTTGGTGCAGGAAACCACTTTTGCACTTGTATTAGTGTGGAAAAAACACTTTTCGCACTTGTGTTAGTGTTGAAAAACCACTTTTCGCACTTGTGTTAGTGTTGAAAAACCACTTTTCGCACTTGTGTTAGTGTTGAAAAACCACTTTTCGCACTTGTGTTGGTGCAGGAAACCACTTTTGCACTTGTATTAGTGTGGAAAAACCACTTTTCGCACTTGTGTTAGTGTTGAAAAGCCACTTTTCGCACTTGTGTTAGTGTTGAAAAACCACTTTTCGCACTCGTGTTGGTGCAGGAAACCACTTTTGCACTTGTATTAGTGTGGAATAAAGACTTTTTGCACTTGTGATAGTGTTGAAAAACCACTTTTCGCACTTTTGTTAGTGTTGAAAAACCACTTTTCGCACTTGTGTTGGTGCAGGAAACCACTTTTGCACTTGTATTAGTGTGGAAAAATCACTTTTCGCACTTGTGTTAGTGTTGAAAAACCACTTTTCGCACTTGTGTTAGTGTTGTAAAATCACTTTTCGCACTTGTGTTAGTGTTGAAAAACCACTTTTCGCACTTGTGTTGGTGCAGGAAACCACTTTTGCACTTGTATTAGTGTGGAAAAAACACTTTTCGCTCTTGTGTTAGTGTTGAAAAACCACTTTTTGCACTTGTGTTAGTGTTGAAAAACCACTTTTCGCACTTGTGTTAGTGTTGAAAAACCACTTTTCGCACTTGTGTTGGTGCAGGAAACCACTTTTGCACTTGTATTAGTGTGGAAAAACCACTTTTCGCACTTGTGTTAGTGTTGAAAATCCACTTTTCGCACTTGTGTTGGTGCAGGAAACCACTTTTGCACTTGTATTAGTGTGGAAAAACCACTTATCGCACTTGTGGTAGTGTTGAAAAACCACTTTTCGCACTTGTGTTAGTGTTGAAAAACCACTTTTCGCACTTGTGTTGGTGCAGGAAACCATTTTGCACTTATATTAGTGTGGAAAAAACACTTTTTGCACTTGTGATAGTGTTGAAAAACCACTTTTCGCACTTGTGTTAGTGTTGAAAAACCACTTTTCGCACTTGTGTTAGTGTTGAAAAACCACTTTTCGCACTTGTGTTAGTGTTGAAAAACCACTTTTCGCACTTGTGTTAGTGTTGAAAAACCACTTTTCGCACTTGTGTTGGTGCAGGAAACCACTTTTGCACTTGTATTAGTGTGGAAAAACCACTTTTCGCACTTGTGTTAGTGTTGAAAAGCCACTTTTCGCACTTGTGTTAGTGTTGAAAAACCACTTTTCGCACTCGTGTTGGTGCAGGAAACCACTTTTGCACTTGTATTAGTGTGGAATAAAGACTTTTTGCACTTGTGATAGTGTTGAAAAACCACTTTTCGCACTTTTGTTAGTGTTGAAAAACCACTTTTCGCACTTGTGTTGGTGCAGGAAACCACTTTTGCACTTGTATTAGTGTGGAAAAATCACTTTTCGCACTTGTGTTAGTGTGAAAAACCACTTTTCGCACTTGTGTTAGTGTTGTAAAATCACTTTTCGCACTTGTGTTAGTGTTGAAAAACCACTTTTCGCACTTGTGTTGGTGCAGGAAACCACTTTTGCACTTGTATTAGTGTGGAAAAAACACTTTTCGCTCTTGTGTTAGTGTTGAAAAACCACTTTTTGCACTTGTGTTAGTGTTGAAAAACCACTTTTCGCACTTGTGTTAGTGTTGAAAAACCACTTTTCGCACTTGTGTTGGTGCAGGAAACCACTTTTGCACTTGTATTAGTGTGGAAAAACCACTTTTCACACTTGTGTTAGTGTTGAAAATCCACTTTTCGCACTTGTGTTGGTGCAGGAAACCACTTTTGCACTTGTATTAGTGTGGAAAAACCACTTATCGCACTTGTGGTAGTGTTGAAAAACCACTTTTCGCACTTGTGTTAGTGTTGAAAAACCACTTTTCGCACTTGTGTTGGTGCAGGAAACCATTTTGCACTTATATTAGTGTGGAAAAAACACTTTTTGCACTTGTGATAGTTTTGAAAAACCACTTTTCGCACTTGTGTTAGTGTTGAAAAACCACTTTTCGCACTTGTGTTAGTGTTGAAAAACCACTTTTCACACTTGTGTTGGTGCAGGAAACCACTTTTGCACTTGTATTAGTGTGGAAAAAACACTTTTTGCACTTGTGATAGTGTTGAAAAACCACTTTTCGCACTTGTGTTAGTGTTGAAAAACCACTTTTCGCACTTGTGTTGGTGCAGGAAACCACTTTTGCACTTGTATTAGTGTGGAAAAAACACTTTTCGCACTTGTGTTAGTGTTGAAAAACCACTTTTCGCACTTGTGTTCGTGTTGAAAAACCACTTTTCGCACTTGTGTTGGTGCAGGAAACCACTTTTGCACTTGTACTAGTGTGGAAAAACCACTTTTTGCACTTGTGTTAGTGTTGAAAAGCCACTTTTCGCACTTGTGTTAGTGTTGAAAAAGCACTTTTCGCACTTGTGTTGGTGCAGGAAACCACTTTTGCACTTGTATTAGTGTGGAAAAACCACTTTTCGCACTTGTGTTAGTGTTGAAAAACCACTTTTCGCACTTGTGTTGGTGCAGGAAACCACTTTTGCACTTGTATTAGTGTGGCAAAAACACTTTTCGCACTTGTGTTAGTGTTGAAAAACCACTTTTCGCACTTGTGTTAGTGTTGAAAAACCACTTTTCGCACTTGTGTTGGTGCAGGAAACCACTTTTGCACTTGTATTAGTGTGGAAAAACCACTTTTCGCACTTGTGTTAGTGTTGAAAAACCACTTTTCGCACTTGTGTTAGTGTTGAAAATCCACTTTTCGCACTTGTGTTGGTGCAGGAAACCACTTTTGCACTTGTATTAGTGTGGAAAAACCACTTATTGCACTTGTGGTAGTGTTGAAAAACCACTTTTCGCACTTGTGTTAGTGTTGAAAAACCACTTTTCGCACTTGTGTTGGTGCAGGAAACCACTTTTGCACTTATATTAGTGTGGAAAGAACACTTTTTGCACTTGTGATAGTGTTGAAAAACCACTTTTCGCACTTGTGTTAGTGTTGAAAAACCACTTTTCGCACTTGTGTTAGTGTTGAAAAACCACTTTTCGCACTTGTGTTAGTGTTGAAAAACCACTTTTTGCACTTGTGTTGGAGCAGGAAACCACTTTTGCACTTGTATTAGTGTGGAAAAACACTTTTTGCACTTGTGATAGTGTTGAAAAACCACTTTTCACACTTGTGTTAGTGTTGAAAAACCACTTTTTGCACTTGTGTTGGTGCAGGAAACCACTTTTGCACTTGTATTAGTGTGGAAAAAACACTTTTTGCACTTGTGATAGTGTTGAAAAACCACTTTTCGCACTTGTGTTAGTGTTGAAAAACCACTTTTCGCACTTGAGTTAGTGTTGAAAAACCACTTTTCGCACTTGTGTTGGTGCAGGAAACCACTTTTGCACTTGTATGAGTGTGGAAAAAACACTTTTTGCACTTGTCATAGTGTTGAAAAACCACTTTTCGCACTTGTGTTAGTGTTGAAAAACCACTTTTCGCACTTGTGTTGGTGCAGGAAACCACTTTTGCACTTGTATTAGTGTGGAAAAAACACTTTTCGCACTTGTGTTAGTGTTGAAAAACCACTTTTCGCACTTGTGTTAGTGTTGAAAAATCACTTTTCGCACTCGTGTTAGTGTTGAAAAACCACTTTTCGCACTTGTGTTGGTGCAGGAAACCACTTTTGCACTTGTATTAGTGTGGAAAAACCACTTTTCGCACTTGTGTTAGTGTTGAAAAGCCACTTTTCGCACTTGTGTTAGTGTTGAAAAACCACTTTTCGCACTTGTGTTGGTGCAGGAAACCACTTTTGCACTTGTATTAGTGTGGAATAAAGACTTTTTGCACTTGTGATAGTGTTGAAAAACCACTTTTCGCACTTTTGTTAGTGTTGAAAAACCACTTTTCGCACTTGTGTTGGTGCAGGAAACCACTTTTGCACTTGTATTAGTGTGGAAAAATCACTTTTCGCACTTGTGTTAGTGTTGAAAAACCACTTTTCGCACTTGTGTTAGTGTTGAAAAACCACTTATCGCACTTGTGTTAGTGTTGAAAAACCACTTTTCGCACTTGTGTTGGTGCAGGAAACCACTTTTGCACTTGTATTAGTGTGGAAAAAACACTTTTCGCTCTTGTGTTAGTGTTGAAAAACCACTTTTTGCACTTGTTTTAGTGTTGAAAAACCACTTTTCGCACTTGTGTTAGTGTTGAAAAACCACTTTTCGCACTTGTGTTGGTGCAGGAAACCACTTTTGCACTTGTATTAGTGTGGAAAAACCACTTTTCGCACTTGTGTTAGTGTTGAAAAACCACTTTTCGCACTTGTGTTAGTGTTGAAAAACCACTTTTCGCACATGTGTTGGTGCAGGAAACCACTTTTGCACTTGTATTAGTGTGGAAAAAACACTTTTTGCACTTGTGATGGTGTTGAAAAACAACTTTTCGCACTTGTGTTAGTGTTGAAAAACCACTTTTCGCACTTGTGTTAGTGTTGAAAAACCACTTTTCGCACTTGTGTTGGTGCAGGAAACCACTTTTGCACTTGTATTAGTGTGGAAAAAACACTTTTCGCACTTGTGTTAGTGTTGAAAAACCACTTTTCGCACTTGTGTTAGTGTTGAAAAACCACTTTTCGCACTTGTGTTAGTGTTGAAAAACCACTTTTCGCACTTGTGTTGGTGCAGGAAACCACTTTTGCACTTGTATTAGTGTGGAAAAAACACTTTTTGCACTTTTGATAGTGTTGAAAAACCACTTTTCGCACTTGTGTTGGTGCAGGAAACCACTATTGCACTTGTATTAGTGTGGAAAAACCACTTTTCGCACTTGTGTTAGTGTTGGAAAACCACTTTTCGCATTTGTGTTAGTGTTGAAAAACCACTTTTCGCACTTGTGTTGGTGGAGGAAACCACTTTTGCACTTGTATTAGTGTGGAAAAAACACTTTTGGCACTTGTGATAGTGTTGAAAAACCACTTTTCGCACTTGTGTTAGTGTTGAAAAACCACTTTTCGCACTTGAGTTAGTGTTGAAAAACCACTTTTCGCACTTGTGTTGGTGCAGGAAACCACTTTTGCACTTGTATGAGTGTGGAAAAAACACTTTTTGCACTTGTCATAGTGTTGAAAAACCACTTTTCGCACTTGTGTTGGTGCAGGAAACCACTTTTGCACTTGTATTAGTGTGGAAAAAACACTTTTCGCACTTGTGTTAGTGTTGAAAAACCACTTTTCGCACTTGTGTTAGTGTTGAAAAACCACTTTTCGCACTTGTGTTAGTGTTGAAAAACCACTTTTCGCACTTGTGTTGGTGCAGGAAACCACTTTTGCACTTGTATTAGTGTGGAAAAACCACTTTTCGCACTTGTGTTAGTGTTGAAAAGCCACTTTTCGCACTTGTGTTAGTGTTGAAAAACCACTTTTCGCACTCGTGTTGGTGCAGGAAACCACTTTTGCACTTGTATTAGTGTGGAATAAAGACTTTTTGCACTTGTGATAGTGTTGAAAAACCACTTTTCGCACTTTTGTTAGTGTTGAAAAACCACTTTTCGCACTTGTGTTGGTGCAGGAAACCACTTTTGCACTTGTATTAGTGTGGAAAAATCACTTTTCGCACTTGTGTTAGTGTGAAAAACCACTTTTCGCACTTGTGTTAGTGTTGTAAAATCACTTTTCGCACTTGTGTTAGTGTTGAAAAACCACTTTTCGCACTTGTGTTGGTGCAGGAAACCACTTTTGCACTTGTATTAGTGTGGAAAAAACACTTTTCGCTCTTGTGTTAGTGTTGAAAAACCACTTTTTGCACTTGTGTTAGTGTTGAAAAACCACTTTTCGCACTTGTGTTAGTGTTGAAAAACCACTTTTCGCACTTGTGTTGGTGCAGGAAACCACTTTTGCACTTGTATTAGTGTGGAAAAACCACTTTTCGCACTTGTGTTAGTGTTGAAAATCCACTTTTCGCACTTGTGTTGGTGCAGGAAACCACTTTTGCACTTGTATTAGTGTGGAAAAACCACTTATCGCACTTGTGGTAGTGTTGAAAAACCACTTTTCGCACTTGTGTTAGTGTTGAAAAACCACTTTTCGCACTTGTGTTGGTGCAGGAAACCATTTTGCACTTATATTAGTGTGGAAAAAACACTTTTTGCACTTGTGATAGTTTTGAAAAACCACTTTTCGCACTTGTGTTAGTGTTGAAAAACCACTTTTCGCACTTGTGTTAGTGTTGAAAAACCACTTTTCACACTTGTGTTGGTGCAGGAAACCACTTTTGCACTTGTATTAGTGTGGAAAAAACACTTTTTGCACTTGTGATAGTGTTGAAAAACCACTTTTCGCACTTGTGTTAGTGTTGAAAAACCACTTTTCGCACTTGTGTTGGTGCAGGAAACCACTTTTGCACTTGTATTAGTGTGGAAAAAACACTTTTCGCACTTGTGTTAGTGTTGAAAAACCACTTTTCGCACTTGTGTTCGTGTTGAAAAACCACTTTTCGCACTTGTGTTGGTGCAGGAAACCACTTTTGCACTTGTACTAGTGTGGAAAAACCACTTTTTGCACTTGTGTTAGTGTTGAAAAGCCACTTTTCGCACTTGTGTTAGTGTTGAAAAAGCACTTTTCGCACTTGTGTTGGTGCAGGAAACCACTTTTGCACTTGTATTAGTGTGGAAAAACCACTTTTCGCACTTGTGTTAGTGTTGAAAAACCACTTTTCGCACTTGTGTTGGTGCAGGAAACCACTTTTGCACTTGTATTAGTGTGGCAAAAACACTTTTCGCACTTGTGTTAGTGTTGAAAAACCACTTTTCGCACTTGTGTTAGTGTTGAAAAACCACTTTTCGCACTTGTGTTGGTGCAGGAAACCACTTTTGCACTTGTATTAGTGTGGAAAAACCACTTTTCGCACTTGTGTTAGTGTTGAAAAACCACTTTTCGCACTTGTGTTAGTGTTGAAAATCCACTTTTCGCACTTGTGTTGGTGCAGGAAACCACTTTTGCACTTGTATTAGTGTGGAAAAACCACTTATTGCACTTGTGGTAGTGTTGAAAAACCACTTTTCGCACTTGTGTTAGTGTTGAAAAACCACTTTTCGCACTTGTGTTGGTGCAGGAAACCACTTTTGCACTTATATTAGTGTGGAAAGAACACTTTTTGCACTTGTGATAGTGTTGAAAAACCACTTTTCGCACTTGTGTTAGTGTTGAAAAACCACTTTTCGCACTTGTGTTAGTGTTGAAAAACCACTTTTCGCACTTGTGTTAGTGTTGAAAAACCACTTTTTGCACTTGTGTTGGAGCAGGAAACCACTTTTGCACTTGTATTAGTGTGGAAAAACACTTTTTGCACTTGTGATAGTGTTGAAAAACCACTTTTCACACTTGTGTTAGTGTTGAAAAACCACTTTTTGCACTTGTGTTGGTGCAGGAAACCACTTTTGCACTTGTATTAGTGTGGAAAAAACACTTTTTGCACTTGTGATAGTGTTGAAAAACCACTTTTCGCACTTGTGTTAGTGTTGAAAAACCACTTTTCGCACTTGAGTTAGTGTTGAAAAACCACTTTTCGCACTTGTGTTGGTGCAGGAAACCACTTTTGCACTTGTATGAGTGTGGAAAAAACACTTTTTGCACTTGTCATAGTGTTGAAAAACCACTTTTCGCACTTGTGTTAGTGTTGAAAAACCACTTTTCGCACTTGTGTTGGTGCAGGAAACCACTTTTGCACTTGTATTAGTGTGGAAAAAACACTTTTCGCACTTGTGTTAGTGTTGAAAAACCACTTTTCGCACTTGTGTTAGTGTTGAAAAATCACTTTTCGCACTCGTGTTAGTGTTGAAAAACCACTTTTCGCACTTGTGTTGGTGCAGGAAACCACTTTTGCACTTGTATTAGTGTGGAAAAACCACTTTTCGCACTTGTGTTAGTGTTGAAAAGCCACTTTTCGCACTTGTGTTAGTGTTGAAAAACCACTTTTCGCACTTGTGTTGGTGCAGGAAACCACTTTTGCACTTGTATTAGTGTGGAATAAAGACTTTTTGCACTTGTGATAGTGTTGAAAAACCACTTTTCGCACTTTTGTTAGTGTTGAAAAACCACTTT
This sequence comes from Myxine glutinosa, assembly GCF_964187855.1. Classification (NCBI taxonomy): domain Eukaryota; kingdom Metazoa; phylum Chordata; class Myxini; order Myxiniformes; family Myxinidae; genus Myxine; species Myxine glutinosa. The sequence continues at coordinate 32,453 of NW_027616464.1, forward strand.
TCGCACTTGTGTTGGTGCAGGAAACCACTTTTGCACTTGTATTAGTGTGGAAAAATCACTTTTCGCACTTGTGTTAGTGTTGAAAAACCACTTTTCGCACTTGTGTTAGTGTTGAAAAACCACTTATCGCACTTGTGTTAGTGTTGAAAAACCACTTTTCGCACTTGTGTTGGTGCAGGAAACCACTTTTGCACTTGTATTAGTGTGGAAAAAACACTTTTCGCTCTTGTGTTAGTGTTGAAAAACCACTTTTTGCACTTGTTTTAGTGTTGAAAAACCACTTTTCGCACTTGTGTTAGTGTTGAAAAACCACTTTTCGCACTTGTGTTGGTGCAGGAAACCACTTTTGCACTTGTATTAGTGTGGAAAAACCACTTTTCGCACTTGTGTTAGTGTTGAAAAACCACTTTTCGCACTTGTGTTAGTGTTGAAAAACCACTTTTCGCACATGTGTTGGTGCAGGAAACCACTTTTGCACTTGTATTAGTGTGGAAAAAACACTTTTTGCACTTGTGATGGTGTTGAAAAACAACTTTTCGCACTTGTGTTAGTGTTGAAAAACCACTTTTCGCACTTGTGTTAGTGTTGAAAAACCACTTTTCGCACTTGTGTTGGTGCAGGAAACCACTTTTGCACTTGTATTAGTGTGGAAAAAACACTTTTCGCACTTGTGTTAGTGTTGAAAAACCACTTTTCGCACTTGTGTTAGTGTTGAAAAACCACTTTTCGCACTTGTGTTAGTGTTGAAAAACCACTTTTCGCACTTGTGTTGGTGCAGGAAACCACTTTTGCACTTGTATTAGTGTGGAAAAAACACTTTTTGCACTTTTGATAGTGTTGAAAAACCACTTTTCGCACTTGTGTTGGTGCAGGAAACCACTATTGCACTTGTATTAGTGTGGAAAAACCACTTTTCGCACTTGTGTTAGTGTTGGAAAACCACTTTTCGCATTTGTGTTAGTGTTGAAAAACCACTTTTCGCACTTGTGTTGGTGGAGGAAACCACTTTTGCACTTGTATTAGTGTGGAAAAAACACTTTTGGCACTTGTGATAGTGTTGAAAAACCACTTTTCGCACTTGTGTTAGTGTTGAAAAACCACTTTTCGCACTTGAGTTAGTGTTGAAAAACCACTTTTCGCACTTGTGTTGGTGCAGGAAACCACTTTTGCACTTGTATGAGTGTGGAAAAAACACTTTTTGCACTTGTCATAGTGTTGAAAAACCACTTTTCGCACTTGTGTTGGTGCAGGAAACCACTTTTGCACTTGTATTAGTGTGGAAAAAACACTTTTCGCACTTGTGTTAGTGTTGAAAAACCACTTTTCGCACTTGTGTTAGTGTTGAAAAACCACTTTTCGCACTTGTGTTAGTGTTGAAAAACCACTTTTCGCACTTGTGTTGGTGCAGGAAACCACTTTTGCACTTGTATTAGTGTGGAAAAACCACTTTTCGCACTTGTGTTAGTGTTGAAAAGCCACTTTTCGCACTTGTGTTAGTGTTGAAAAACCACTTTTCGCACTCGTGTTGGTGCAGGAAACCACTTTTGCACTTGTATTAGTGTGGAATAAAGACTTTTTGCACTTGTGATAGTGTTGAAAAACCACTTTTCGCACTTTTGTTAGTGTTGAAAAACCACTTTTCGCACTTGTGTTGGTGCAGGAAACCACTTTTGCACTTGTATTAGTGTGGAAAAATCACTTTTCGCACTTGTGTTAGTGTTGAAAAACCACTTTTCGCACTTGTGTTAGTGTTGTAAAATCACTTTTCGCACTTGTGTTAGTGTTGAAAAACCACTTTTCGCACTTGTGTTGGTGCAGGAAACCACTTTTGCACTTGTATTAGTGTGGAAAAAACACTTTTCGCTCTTGTGTTAGTGTTGAAAAACCACTTTTTGCACTTGTGTTAGTGTTGAAAAACCACTTTTCGCACTTGTGTTAGTGTTGAAAAACCACTTTTCGCACTTGTGTTGGTGCAGGAAACCACTTTTGCACTTGTATTAGTGTGGAAAAACCACTTTTCGCACTTGTGTTAGTGTTGAAAATCCACTTTTCGCACTTGTGTTGGTGCAGGAAACCACTTTTGCACTTGTATTAGTGTGGAAAAACCACTTATCGCACTTGTGGTAGTGTTGAAAAACCACTTTTCGCACTTGTGTTAGTGTTGAAAAACCACTTTTCGCACTTGTGTTGGTGCAGGAAACCATTTTGCACTTATATTAGTGTGGAAAAAACACTTTTTGCACTTGTGATAGTGTTGAAAAACCACTTTTCGCACTTGTGTTAGTGTTGAAAAACCACTTTTCGCACTTGTGTTAGTGTTGAAAAACCACTTTTCGCACTTGTGTTAGTGTTGAAAAACCACTTTTTGCACTTGTGTTGGAGCAGGAAACCACTTTTGCACTTGTATTAGTGTGGAAAAACACTTTTTGCACTTGTGATAGTGTTGAAAAACCACTTTTCGCACTTGTGTTAGTGTTGAAAAACCACTTTTTGCACTTGTGTTGGTGCAGGAAACCACTTTTGCACTTGTATTAGTGTGGAAAAAACACTTTTTGCACTTGTGATAGTGTTGAAAAACCACTTTTCGCACTTGTGTTAGTGTTGAAAAACTACTTTTCGCACTTGAGTTAGTGTTGAAAAACCACTTTTCGCACTTGTGTTGGTGCAGGAAACCACTTTTGCACTTGTATGAGTGTGGAAAAAACACTTTTTGCACTTGTCATAGTGTTGAAAAACCACTTTTCGCACTTGTGTTAGTGTTGAAAAACCACTTTTCGCACTTGTGTTGGTGCAGGAAACCACTTTTGCACTTGTATTAGTGTGGAAAAAAACACTTTTCGCACTTGTGTTAGTGTTGAAAAACCACTTTTCGCACTTGTGTTAGTGTTGAAAAACCACATTTCGTACTTGTGTTAGTGTTGAAAAACCACTTTTCGCACTTGTGTTGGTGCAGGAAACCACTTTTGCACTTGTATGAGTGTGGAAAAAACACTTTTTGCACTTGTCATAGTGTTGAAAAACCACTTTTCGCACTTGTGTTAGTGTTGAAAAACCACTTTTCGCACTTGTGTTGGTGCAGGAAACCACTTTTGCACTTGTATTAGTGTGGAAAAAACACTTTTCGCACTTGTGTTAGTGTTGAAAAACCACTTTTCGCACTTGTGTTAGTGTTGAAAAACCACTTTTCGTACTTGTGTTAGTGTTGAAAAACCACTTTTCGCACTTGTGTTGGTGCAGGAAACCACTTTTGCACTTATATTAGTGTGGAAAAAACCACTTTTCGCACTTGTGTTAGTGTTGAAAAACCACTTTTCGCACTTGTGTTAGTGTTGAAAAACCACTTTTCGCACTTGTGTTAGTGTTGAAAAACCACTTTTCGCACTTGTGTTGGTGCAGGAAACCACTTTTGCACTTGTATTAGTGTGGAAATAACACTTTTCGCACTTGTGTTAATGTTGAAAAACCACTTTTCGCACTTGTGTTAGTGTTGAAAAACCACTTTTCGCACTTGTGTTAGTGTTGAAAAACCACTTTTCGCACTTGTGTTGGTGCAGGAAACCACTTTTGCACTTGTATTAGTGTGGAAAAAACACTTTTTGCACTTGTGATAGTGTTGAAAAACCACTTTTCGCACTTGTGTTAGTGTTGAAAAACCACTTTTCACACTTGTGTTGGTGCAGGAAACCACTTTTGCACTTGTATTAGTGTGGAAAGAACACTTTTCGCACTTGTGTTAGTGTTGAAAAACCACTTTTCGCACTTGTGTTCGTGTTGAAAAACCACTTTTCGCACTTGTGTTGGTGCAGGAAACCACTTTTGCACTTGTACTAGTGTGGAAAAACCACTTTTTGCACTTGTGTTAGTGTTGAAAAGCCAGTTTCGCAATTGTGTTAGTGTTGAAAAAGCACTTTTCGCACTTGTGTTGGTGCAGGAAACCACTTTTGCACTTGTATTAGTGTGGAAAAACTACTTTTCACACTTGTGTTAGTGTTGAAAAACAACTTTTCGCACTTGTGTTAGTGTTGTAAAACCACTTTTTGCACTTGAGTTAGTGTTGAAAAACCACTTTTCGCATTTGTGTTGGTGCAGGAAACCACTTTTGCACTTGTATTAGTGTGGAAAAAACACTTTTCGCACTTGTGTTAGTGTTGAAAAACCACTTTTCGCACTTGTGTTAGTGTTGAAAAACCACTTTTCGCACTTGTGTTAGTGTTGAAAAACCACTTTTCGCACTTGTGTTGGTGCAGGAAACCACTTTTGCACTTGTATTAGTGTGGAAAAACCACTTTTCGCACTTGTGTTAGTGTTGAAAAGCCACTTTTCGCACTTGTGTTAGTGTTGTAAAACCACTTTTCGCACTTGTGTTGGTGCAGGAAACCACTTTTCCACTTGTATTAGTGTGGAAAAACCACTTTTCGCACTTGTGTTAGTGTTGAAAAGCCACTTTTCGCACTTGTGTTAGTGTTGTAAAACCACTTTTCGCACTTGTGTTGGTGCAGGAAACCACTTTTGCACTTGTATTAGTGTGGAAAAACCACTTTTCGCACTTGTGTTAGTGTTGAAAAACCACTTTTCGCACTTGTGTTAGTGTTGAAAAACCACTTTTCGCACTTGTGTTAGTGTTGAAAAACCACTTTTCGCACTTGTGTTGGTGCAGGAAACCACTTTTGCACTTGTATTAGTGTGGAAAAAACACTTTTCGCACTTGTGTTAATGTTGAAAAACCACTTTTCGCACTTGTGTTAGTGTTGAAAAACCACTTTTCGCACTTGTGTTAGTGTTGAAAAACCACTTTTCGCACTTGTGTTGGTGCAGGAAACCACTTTTGCACTTGTATTAGTGTGGAAAAAACACTTTTTGCACTTGTGATAGTGTTGAAAAACCACTTTTCGCACTTGTGTTAGTGTTGAAAAACCACTTTTCGCACTTGTGTTGGTGCAGGAAACCACTTTTGCACTTGTATTAGTGTGGAAAAACCACTTTTCGCACTTGTGTTAGTGTTGAAAAACCACTTTTCGCACATGTGTTAGTGTTGAAAAACCACTTTTTGCACTTGTGTTGGAGCAGGAAACCACTTTTGCACTTGTATTAGTGTGGAAAAACACTTTTTGCACTTGTGATAGTGTGGAAAAAACACTTTTCGCACTTGTGTTAGTGTTGAAAAACCACTTTTCGCACTTGTGTTGGTGCAGGAAACCACTTTTGCACTTGTATTAGTGTGGAAAAACCACTTTTTGCACTTGTGTTAGTGTTGAAAAACCACTTTTCGCACATGTGTTAGTGTTGAAAAACCACTTTTTGCACTTGTGTTGGAGCAGGAAACCACTTTTGCACTTGTATTAGTGTGGAAAAACACTTTTTGCACTTGTGATAGTGTTGAAAAACCACTTTTCGCACTTGTGTTAGTGTTGAAAAACCACTTTTTTCACTTGTGTTGGTGCAGGAAACCACTTTTGCACTTGTATTAGTGTGGAAAAAACACTTTTTGCACTTGTGATAGTGTTGAAAAACCACTTTTCGCACTTGTGTTAGTGTTGAAAAACCACTTTTCGCACTTGTGTTAGTGTTGAAAAACCACTTTTCGCACTTGTGTTGGTGCAGGAAACCACTTTTGCACTTGTATTAGTGTGGAAAAAACACTTTTCGCACTTGTGTTAGTGTAGAAAAACCACTTTTCGCACTTGTGTTAGTGTTGAAAAACCACTTTTCGCACTTGTGTTAGTGTTAAAACCACTTTTCGCACTTGTGTTGGTGCAGGAAACCACTTTTGCACTTGTATGAGTGTGGAAAAAACACTTTTTGCACTTGTCGTAGTGTTGAAAAACCACTTTTCACACTTGTGTTAGTGTTGAAAAACCACTTTTCGCACTTGTGTTGGTGCAGGAAACCACTTTTGCACTTGTATTAGTGTGGAAAAAACACTTTTCGCACTTGTGTTAGTGTTGAAAAACCACTTTTCGCACTTGTGTTAGTGTTGAAAAACCACTTTTCGCACTTGTGTTAGTGTTGAAAAACCACTTTTCGCACTTGTGTTGGTGCAGGAAACCACTTTTGCACTTGTATTAGTGTGGAAAAACCACTTTTCGCACTTGTGTTAGTGTTGAAAAGCCACTTTTCGCACTTGTGTTAGTGTTGAAAAACCACTTTTCGCACTTGTGTTGGTGCAGGAAACCACTTTTGCACTTGTATTAGTGTGGAAAAATCACTTTTCGCACTTGTGTTAGTGTTGAAAAACCACTTTTCGCACTTGTGTTAGTGTTGAAAAACCACTTTTCGCACTTGTGTTGGTGCAGGAAACCACTTTTGCACTTGTATTAGTGTGGAAAAAACACTTTTCGCTCTTGTGTTAGTGTTGAAAAACCACTTTTCGCACTTGTGTTAGTGTTGAAAAACCACTTTTCGCACTTGTGTTAGTGTGGAAAAACCACTTTTCGCACTTGTGTTAGTGTTGAAAAACCACTTTTCGCACTTGTGTTAGTGTTGAAAAACCACTTTTCGCACATGTGTTGGTGCAGGAAACCACTTTTGCACTTGTATTAGTGTGGAAAAACACTTTTTGCACTTGTGATAGTGTTGAAAAACCACTTTTCGCACTTGTGTTAGTGTTGAAAAACCACTTTTTGCACTTGTGTTGGTGCAGGAAACCACTTTTGCACTTGTATTAGTGTGGAAAAAACACTTTTTGCACTTGTGATAGTGTTGAAAAACCACTTTTCGCACTTGTGTTAGTGTTGAAAAACTACTTTTCGCACTTGAGTTAGTGTTGAAAAACCACTTTTCGCACTTGTGTTGGTGCAGGAAACCACTTTTGCACTTGTATGAGTGTGGAAAAAACACTTTTTGCACTTGTCATAGTGTTGAAAAACCACTTTTCGCACTTGTGTTAGTGTTGAAAAACCACTTTTCGCACTTGTGTTGGTGCAGGAAACCACTTTTGCACTTGTATTAGTGTGGAAAAAAACACTTTTCGCACTTGTGTTAGTGTTGAAAAACCACTTTTCGCACTTGTGTTAGTGTTGAAAAACCACATTTCGTACTTGTGTTAGTGTTGAAAAACCACTTTTCGCACTTGTGTTGGTGCAGGAAACCACTTTTGCACTTGTATGAGTGTGGAAAAAACACTTTTTGCACTTGTCATAGTGTTGAAAAACCACTTTTCGCACTTGTGTTAGTGTTGAAAAACCACTTTTCGCACTTGTGTTGGTGCAGGAAACCACTTTTGCACTTGTATTAGTGTGGAAAAAACACTTTTCGCACTTGTGTTAGTGTTGAAAAACCACTTTTCGCACTTGTGTTAGTGTTGAAAAACCACTTTTCGTACTTGTGTTAGTGTTGAAAAACCACTTTTCGCACTTGTGTTGGTGCAGGAAACCACTTTTGCACTTATATTAGTGTGGAAAAAACCACTTTTCGCACTTGTGTTAGTGTTGAAAAACCACTTTTCGCACTTGTGTTAGTGTTGAAAAACCACTTTTCGCACTTGTGTTAGTGTTGAAAAACCACTTTTCGCACTTGTGTTGGTGCAGGAAACCACTTTTGCACTTGTATTAGTGTGGAAATAACACTTTTCGCACTTGTGTTAATGTTGAAAAACCACTTTTCGCACTTGTGTTAGTGTTGAAAAACCACTTTTCGCACTTGTGTTAGTGTTGAAAAACCACTTTTCGCACTTGTGTTGGTGCAGGAAACCACTTTTGCACTTGTATTAGTGTGGAAAAAACACTTTTTGCACTTGTGATAGTGTTGAAAAACCACTTTTCGCACTTGTGTTAGTGTTGAAAAACCACTTTTCACACTTGTGTTGGTGCAGGAAACCACTTTTGCACTTGTATTAGTGTGGAAAGAACACTTTTCGCACTTGTGTTAGTGTTGAAAAACCACTTTTCGCACTTGTGTTCGTGTTGAAAAACCACTTTTCGCACTTGTGTTGGTGCAGGAAACCACTTTTGCACTTGTACTAGTGTGGAAAAACCACTTTTTGCACTTGTGTTAGTGTTGAAAAGCCAGTTTCGCAATTGTGTTAGTGTTGAAAAAGCACTTTTCGCACTTGTGTTGGTGCAGGAAACCACTTTTGCACTTGTATTAGTGTGGAAAAACTACTTTTCACACTTGTGTTAGTGTTGAAAAACAACTTTTCGCACTTGTGTTAGTGTTGTAAAACCACTTTTTGCACTTGAGTTAGTGTTGAAAAACCACTTTTCGCATTTGTGTTGGTGCAGGAAACCACTTTTGCACTTGTATTAGTGTGGAAAAAACACTTTTCGCACTTGTGTTAGTGTTGAAAAACCACTTTTCGCACTTGTGTTAGTGTTGAAAAACCACTTTTCGCACTTGTGTTAGTGTTGAAAAACCACTTTTCGCACTTGTGTTGGTGCAGGAAACCACTTTTGCACTTGTATTAGTGTGGAAAAACCACTTTTCGCACTTGTGTTAGTGTTGAAAAGCCACTTTTCGCACTTGTGTTAGTGTTGTAAAACCACTTTTCGCACTTGTGTTGGTGCAGGAAACCACTTTTCCACTTGTATTAGTGTGGAAAAACCACTTTTCGCACTTGTGTTAGTGTTGAAAAGCCACTTTTCGCACTTGTGTTAGTGTTGTAAAACCACTTTTCGCACTTGTGTTGGTGCAGGAAACCACTTTTGCACTTGTATTAGTGTGGAAAAACCACTTTTCGCACTTGTGTTAGTGTTGAAAAACCACTTTTCGCACTTGTGTTAGTGTTGAAAAACCACTTTTCGCACTTGTGTTAGTGTTGAAAAACCACTTTTCGCACTTGTGTTGGTGCAGGAAACCACTTTTGCACTTGTATTAGTGTGGAAAAAACACTTTTCGCACTTGTGTTAATGTTGAAAAACCACTTTTCGCACTTGTGTTAGTGTTGAAAAACCACTTTTCGCACTTGTGTTAGTGTTGAAAAACCACTTTTCGCACTTGTGTTGGTGCAGGAAACCACTTTTGCACTTGTATTAGTGTGGAAAAAACACTTTTTGCACTTGTGATAGTGTTGAAAAACCACTTTTCGCACTTGTGTTAGTGTTGAAAAACCACTTTTCGCACTTGTGTTGGTGCAGGAAACCACTTTTGCACTTGTATTAGTGTGGAAAAACCACTTTTCGCACTTGTGTTAGTGTTGAAAAACCACTTTTCGCACATGTGTTAGTGTTGAAAAACCACTTTTTGCACTTGTGTTGGAGCAGGAAACCACTTTTGCACTTGTATTAGTGTGGAAAAACACTTTTTGCACTTGTGATAGTGTGGAAAAAACACTTTTCGCACTTGTGTTAGTGTTGAAAAACCACTTTTCGCACTTGTGTTGGTGCAGGAAACCACTTTTGCACTTGTATTAGTGTGGAAAAACCACTTTTTGCACTTGTGTTAGTGTTGAAAAACCACTTTTCGCACATGTGTTAGTGTTGAAAAACCACTTTTTGCACTTGTGTTGGAGCAGGAAACCACTTTTGCACTTGTATTAGTGTGGAAAAACACTTTTTGCACTTGTGATAGTGTTGAAAAACCACTTTTCGCACTTGTGTTAGTGTTGAAAAACCACTTTTTTCACTTGTGTTGGTGCAGGAAACCACTTTTGCACTTGTATTAGTGTGGAAAAAACACTTTTTGCACTTGTGATAGTGTTGAAAAACCACTTTTCGCACTTGTGTTAGTGTTGAAAAACCACTTTTCGCACTTGTGTTAGTGTTGAAAAACCACTTTTCGCACTTGTGTTGGTGCAGGAAACCACTTTTGCACTTGTATTAGTGTGGAAAAAACACTTTTCGCACTTGTGTTAGTGTAGAAAAACCACTTTTCGCACTTGTGTTAGTGTTGAAAAACCACTTTTCGCACTTGTGTTAGTGTTAAAACCACTTTTCGCACTTGTGTTGGTGCAGGAAACCACTTTTGCACTTGTATGAGTGTGGAAAAAACACTTTTTGCACTTGTCGTAGTGTTGAAAAACCACTTTTCACACTTGTGTTAGTGTTGAAAAACCACTTTTCGCACTTGTGTTGGTGCAGGAAACCACTTTTGCACTTGTATTAGTGTGGAAAAAACACTTTTCGCACTTGTGTTAGTGTTGAAAAACCACTTTTCGCACTTGTGTTAGTGTTGAAAAACCACTTTTCGCACTTGTGTTAGTGTTGAAAAACCACTTTTCGCACTTGTGTTGGTGCAGGAAACCACTTTTGCACTTGTATTAGTGTGGAAAAACCACTTTTCGCACTTGTGTTAGTGTTGAAAAGCCACTTTTCGCACTTGTGTTAGTGTTGAAAAACCACTTTTCGCACTTGTGTTGGTGCAGGAAACCACTTTTGCACTTGTATTAGTGTGGAAAAATCACTTTTCGCACTTGTGTTAGTGTTGAAAAACCACTTTTCGCACTTGTGTTAGTGTTGAAAAACCACTTTTCGCACTTGTGTTGGTGCAGGAAACCACTTTTGCACTTGTATTAGTGTGGAAAAAACACTTTTCGCTCTTGTGTTAGTGTTGAAAAACCACTTTTCGCACTTGTGTTAGTGTTGAAAAACCACTTTTCGCACTTGTGTTAGTGTGGAAAAACCACTTTTCGCACTTGTGTTAGTGTTGAAAAACCACTTTTCGCACTTGTGTTAGTGTTGAAAAACCACTTTTCGCACATGTGTTGGTGCAGGAAACCACTTTTGCACTTGTATTAGTGTGGAAAAAACACTTTTTGCACTTGTGATAGTGTTGAAAAACCACTTTTCGCACTTGTGTTAGTGTTGAAAAACCACTTTTCGCACTTGTGTTGGTGCAGGAAACCACTTTTGCACTTGTATTAGTGTGGAAAAAACACTTTTCGCACTTGTGTTAGTGTTGAAAAACCACTTTTCGCACTTGTGTTAGTGTTGAAAAACCACTTTTCGCACTTGTGTTAGTGTTGAAAAACCACTTTTCGCACTTGTGTTGGTGCAGGAAACCACTTTTGCACTTGTATTAGTGTGGAAAAAACACTTTTTGCACTTTTGATAGTGTTGAAAAACCACTTTTCGCACTTGTGTTGGTGCAGGAAACCACTATTGCACTTGTATTAGTGTGGAAAAACCACTTTTCGCACTTGTGTTAGTGTTGGAAAACCACTTTTCGCATTTGTGTTGGTGCAGTAAACCACTTTTGCACTTGTATTAGTGTGGAAAAAACACTTTTCGCACTTGTGTTAGTGTTGAAAAACCACTTTTCGCACTTGTGTTAGTGTTGAAAAACCACTTTTCGCACTTGTGTTAGTGTTGAAAAACCACTTTTCGCACTTGTGTTGGTGCAGGAAACCACTTTTGCACTTGTATTAGTGTGGAAAAACCACTTTTCGCACTTGTGTTAGTGTTGAAAAGCCACTTTTCGCACTTGTGTTAGTGTTGAAAAACCACTTTTCGCACTCGTGTTGGTGCAGGAAACCACTTTTGCACTTGTATTAGTGTGGAATAAAGACTTTTTGCACTTGTGATAGTGTTGAAAAACCACTTTTCGCACTTTTGTTAGTGTTGAAAAACCACTTTTCGCACTTGTGTTGGTGCAGGAAACCACTTTTGCACTTGTATTAGTGTGGAAAAATCACTTTTCGCACTTGTGTTAGTGTTGAAAAACCACTTTTCGCACTTGTGTTAGTGTTGTAAAATCACTTTTCGCACTTGTGTTAGTGTTGAAAAACCACTTTTCGCACTTGTGTTGGTGCAGGAAACCACTTTTGCACTTGTATTAGTGTGGAAAAAACACTTTTCACTCTTGTGTTAGTGTTGAAAAACCACTTTTCGCACTTGTGTTAGTGTTGAAAAACCACTTTTCGCACTTGTGTTTGTGTTGAAAAACCACTTTTCGCACTTGTGTTGGTGCAGGAAACCACTTTTGCACTTGTATTAGTGTGGAAAAACCACTTTTCGCACTTGTGTTAGTGTTGAAAATCCACTTTTCGCACTTGTGTTGGTGCAGGAAACCACTTTTGCACTTGTATTAGTGTGGAAAAACCACTTATCGCACTTGTGGTAGTGTTGAAAAACCACTTTTCGCACTTGTGTTAGTGTTGAAAAACCACTTTTCGCACTTGTGTTAGTGTTGAAAAACCACTTTTCGCACTTGTTTTAGTGTTGAAAAACCACTTTTCGCACTTGTGTTAGTGTTGAAAAACCACTTTTTGCACTTGTGTTGGAGCAGGAAACCACTTTTGCACTTGTATTAGTGTGGAAAAACACTTTTTGCACTTGTGATAGTGTTGAAAAACCACTTTTCGCACTTGTGTTAGTGTTGAAAAACCACTTTTTGCACTTGTGTTAGTGTTGAAAAACCACTTTTCGCACTTGTTTTAGTGTTGAAAAACCACTTTTCGCACATGTGTTAGTGTTGAAAAACCACTTTTTGCACTTGTGTTGGAGCAGGAAACCACTTTTGCACTTGTATTAGTGTGGAAAAACACTTTTTGCACTTGTGATAGTGTTGAAAAACCACTTTTCGCACTTGTGTTAGTGTTGAAAAACCACTTTTTGCACTTGTGTTGGTGCAGGAAACCACTTTTGCACTTGTATTAGTGTGGAAAAAACACTTTTTGCACTTGTGATAGTGTTGAAAAACCACTTTTCGCACTTGTGTTAGTGTTGAAAAACCACTTTTCGCACTTGTGTTAGTGTTGAAAAACCACTTTTCGCACTTGTGTTGGTGCAGGAAACCACTTTTGCACTTGTATTAGTGTGGAAAAAACACTTTTCGCACTTGTGTTAGTGTAGAAAAACCACTTTTCGCACTTGTGTTAGTGTTGAAAAACCACTTTTCGCACTTGTGTTAGTGTTAAAACCACTTTTCGCACTTGTGTTGGTGCAGGAAACCACTTTTGCACTTGTATGAGTGTGGAAAAAACACTTTTTGCACTTGTCGTAGTGTTGAAAAACCACTTTTCACACTTGTGTTAGTGTTGAAAAACCACTTTTCGCACTTGTGTTGGTGCAGGAAACCACTTTTGCACTTGTATTAGTGTGGAAAAAACACTTTTCGCACTTGTGTTAGTGTTGAAAAACCACTTTTCGCACTTGTGTTAGTGTTGAAAAACCACTTTTCGCACTTGTGTTAGTGTTGAAAAACCACTTTTCGCACTTGTGTTGGTGCAGGAAACCACTTTTGCACTTGTATTAGTGTGGAAAAACCACTTTTCGCACTTGTGTTAGTGTTGAAAAGCCACTTTTCGCACTTGTGTTAGTGTTGAAAAACCACTTTTCGCACTTGTGTTGGTGCAGGAAACCACTTTTGCACTTGTATTAGTGTGGAAAAATCACTTTTCGCACTTGTGTTAGTGTTGAAAAACCACTTTTCGCACTTGTGTTAGTGTTGAAAAACCACTTTTCGCACTTGTGTTGGTGCAGGAAACCACTTTTGCACTTGTATTAGTGTGGAAAAAACACTTTTCGCTCTTGTGTTAGTGTTGAAAAACCACTTTTCGCACTTGTGTTAGTGTTGAAAAACCACTTTTCGCACTTGTGTTAGTGTGGAAAAACCACTTTTCGCACTTGTGTTAGTGTTGAAAAACCACTTTTCGCACTTGTGTTAGTGTTGAAAAACCACTTTTCGCACATGTGTTGGTGCAGGAAACCACTTTTGCACTTGTATTAGTGTGGAAAAAACACTTTTTGCACTTGTGATAGTGTTGAAAAACCACTTTTCGCACTTGTGTTAGTGTTGAAAAACCACTTTTCGCACTTGTGTTGGTGCAGGAAACCACTTTTGCACTTGTATTAGTGTGGAAAAAACACTTTTCGCACTTGTGTTAGTGTTGAAAAACCACTTTTCGCACTTGTGTTAGTGTTGAAAAACCACTTTTCGCACTTGTGTTAGTGTTGAAAAACCACTTTTCGCACTTGTGTTGGTGCAGGAAACCACTTTTGCACTTGTATTAGTGTGGAAAAAACACTTTTTGCACTTTTGATAGTGTTGAAAAACCACTTTTCGCACTTGTGTTGGTGCAGGAAACCACTATTGCACTTGTATTAGTGTGGAAAAACCACTTTTCGCACTTGTGTTAGTGTTGGAAAACCACTTTTCGCATTTGTGTTGGTGCAGTAAACCACTTTTGCACTTGTATTAGTGTGGAAAAAACACTTTTCGCACTTGTGTTAGTGTTGAAAAACCACTTTTCGCACTTGTGTTAGTGTTGAAAAACCACTTTTCGCACTTGTGTTAGTGTTGAAAAACCACTTTTCGCACTTGTGTTGGTGCAGGAAACCACTTTTGCACTTGTATTAGTGTGGAAAAACCACTTTTCGCACTTGTGTTAGTGTTGAAAAGCCACTTTTCGCACTTGTGTTAGTGTTGAAAAACCACTTTTCGCACTCGTGTTGGTGCAGGAAACCACTTTTGCACTTGTATTAGTGTGGAATAAAGACTTTTTGCACTTGTGATAGTGTTGAAAAACCACTTTTCGCACTTTTGTTAGTGTTGAAAAACCACTTTTCGCACTTGTGTTGGTGCAGGAAACCACTTTTGCACTTGTATTAGTGTGGAAAAATCACTTTTCGCACTTGTGTTAGTGTTGAAAAACCACTTTTCGCACTTGTGTTAGTGTTGTAAAATCACTTTTCGCACTTGTGTTAGTGTTGAAAAACCACTTTTCGCACTTGTGTTGGTGCAGGAAACCACTTTTGCACTTGTATTAGTGTGGAAAAAACACTTTTCGCTCTTGTGTTAGTGTTGAAAAACCACTTTTCGCACTTGTGTTAGTGTTGAAAAACCACTTTTCGCACTTGTGTTTGTGTTGAAAAACCACTTTTCGCACTTGTGTTGGTGCAGGAAACCACTTTTGCACTTGTATTAGTGTGGAAAAACCACTTTTCGCACTTGTGTTAGTGTTGAAAATCCACTTTTCGCACTTGTGTTGGTGCAGGAAACCACTTTTGCACTTGTATTAGTGTGGAAAAACCACTTATCGCACTTGTGGTAGTGTTGAAAAACCACTTTTCGCACTTGTGTTAGTGTTGAAAAACCACTTTTCGCACTTGTGTTGGTGCAGGAAACCACTTTTGCACTTATATTAGTGTGGAAAAAACACTTTTTGCACTTGTGATAGTGTTGAAAAACCACTTTTCGCACTTGTGTTAGTGTTGAAAAACCACTTTTCGCACTTGTTTTAGTGTTGAAAAACCACTTTTCGCACTTGTGTTATTGTTGAAAAACCACTTTTTGCACTTGTGTTGGAGCAGGAAACCACTTTTGCACTTGTATTAGTGTGGAAAAACACTTTTTGCACTTGTGATAGTGTTGAAAAACCACTTTTCGCACTTGTGTTAGTGTTGAAAAACCACTTTTTGCACTTGTGTTGGTGCAGGAAACCACTTTTGCACTTGTACTAGTGTGGAAAAACCACTTTTTGCACTTGTGTTAGTGTTGAAAAGCCACTTTTCGCAATTGTGTTAGTGTTGAAAAAGCACCTTTCGCACTTGTGTTGGTGCAGGAAACCACTTTTGCACTTGTATTAGTGTGGAAAAACCACTTTTCACACTTGTGTTAGTGTTGAAAAACAACTTTTCGCACTTGTGTTAGTGTTGTAAAACCACTTTTTGCACTTGAGTTAGTGTTGAAAAACCACTTTTCGCATTTGTGTTGGTGCAGGAAACCACTTTTGCACTTGTATTAGTGTGGAAAAAACACTTTTCGCACTTGTGTTAGTGTTGAAAAACCACTTTTCGCACTTGTGTTAGTGTTGAAAAACCACTTTTCGCACTTGTGTTAGTGTTGAAAAACCACTTTTCGCACTTGTGTTGGTGCAGGAAACCACTTTTGCACTTGTATTAGTGTGGAAAAACCACTTTTCGCACTTGTGTTAGTGTTGAAAAGCCACTTTTCGCACTTGTGTTAGTGTTGTAAAACCACTTTTCGCACTTGTGTTGGTGCAGGAAACCACTTTTCCACTTGTATTAGTGTGGAAAAACCACTTTTCGCACTTGTGTTAGTGTTGAAAAGCCACTTTTCGCACTTGTGTTAGTGTTGTAAAACCACTTTTCGCACTTGTGTTGGTGCAGGAAACCACTTTTGCACTTGTATTAGTGTGGAAAAACCACTTTTCGCACTTGTGTTAGTGTTGAAAAACCACTTTTCGCACTTGTGTTAGTGTTGAAAAACCACTTTTCGCACTTGTGTTAGTGTTGAGAAACCACTTTTCGCACTTGTGTTGGTGCAGGAAACCACTTTTGCACTTGTATTAGTGTGGAAAAAACACTTTTCGCACTTGTGTTAATGTTGAAAAACCACTTTTCGCACTTGTGTTAGTGTTGAAAAACCACTTTTCGCACTTGTGTTAGTGTTGAAAAACCACTTTTCGCACTTGTGTTGGTGCAGGAAACCACTTTTGCACTTGTATTAGTGTGGAAAAAACACTTTTTGCACTTGTGATAGTGTTGAAAAACCACTTTTCGCACTTGTGTTAGTGTTGAAAAACCACTTTTCGCACTTGCGTTGGTGCAGGAAACCACTTTTGCACTTGTATTAGTGTGGAAAAACCACTTTTCGCACTTGTGTTAGTGTTGAAAAACCACTTTTCGCACATGTGTTAGTGTTGAAAAACCACTTTTTGCACTTGTGTTGGAGCAGGAAACCACTTTTGCACTTGTATTAGTGTGGAAAAACACTTTTTGCACTTGTGATAGTGTGGAAAAAACACTTTTCGCACTTGTGTTGGTGCAGGAAACCACTTTTGCACTTGTATTAGTGTGGAAAAACCACTTTTCGCACTTGTGTTAGTGTTGAAAAACCACTTTTCGCACATGTGTTAGTGTTGAAAAACCACTTTTTGCACTTGTGTTGGAGCAGGAAACCACTTTTGCACTTGTATTAGTGTGGAAAAACACTTTTTGCACTTGTGATAGTGTTGAAAAACCACTTTTCGCACTTGTGTTAGTGTTGAAAAACCACTTTTTGCACTTGTGTTGGTGCAGGAAACCACTTTTGCACTTGTATTAGTGTGGAAAAAACACTTTTTGCACTTGTGATAGTGTTGAAAAACCACTTTTCGCACTTGTGTTAGTGTTGAAAAACCACTTTTCACACTTGTGTTAGTGTTGAAAAACCACTTTTCGCACTTGTGTTGGTGCAGGAAACCACTTTTGCACTTGTATTAGTGTGGAAAAAACACTTTTCGCACTTGTGTTAGTGTAGAAAAACCACTTTTCGCACTTGTGTTAGTGTTGATAAACCACTTTTCGCACTTGTGTTAGTGTTGAAAAACCACTTTTCGCACTTGTGTTGGTGCAGGAAACCACTTTTGCACTTGTATGAGTGTGGAAAAAACACTTTTTGCACTTGTCGTAGTGTTGAAAAACCACTTTTCGCACTTGTGTTAGTGTTGAAAAACCACTTTTCGCACTTGTGTTGGTGCAGGAAACCACTTTTGCACTTGTATTAGTGTGGAAAAAACACTTTTCGCACTTGTGTTAGTGTTGAAAAACCACTTTTCGCACTTGTGTTAGTGTTGAAAAACCACTTTTCGCACTTGCGTTAGTGTTGAAAAACCACTTTTCGCACTTGTGTTGGTGCAGGAAACCACTTTTGCACTTGTATTAGTGTGGAAAAACCACTTTTCGCACTTGTGTTAGTGTTGAAAAGCCACTTTTCGCACTTGTGTTAGTGTTGAAAAACCACTTTTCGCACTTGTGTTGGTGCAGGAAACCACTTTTGCACTTGTATTAGTGTGGAATAAAGACTTTTTGCACTTGTGATAGTGTTGAAAAACCACTTTTCGCACTTTTGTTAGTGTTGAAAAACCACTTTTCGCACTTGTGTTGGTGCAGGAAACCACTTTTGCACTTGTATTAGTGTGGAAAAATCACTTTTCGCACTTGTGTTAGTGTTGAAAAACCACTTTTCGCACTTGTGTTAGTGTTGAAAAACCACTTTTCGCACTTGTGTTAGTGTTGAAAAACCACTTTTCGCACTTGTGTTGGTGCAGGAAACCACTTTTGCACTTGTATTAGTGTGGAAAAAACACTTTTCGCTCTTGTGTTAGTGTTGAAAAACCACTTTTCGCACTTGTGTTAGTGTTGAAAAACCACTTTTCGCACTTGTGTTAGTGTTGAAAAACCACTTTTCGCACTTGTGTTGGTGCAGGAAACCACTTTTCGCACTTGTGTTAGTGTTGAAAAACCACTTTTCACACTTGTGTTAGTGTTGAAAAACCACTTTTCGCACTTGTGTTGGTGCAGGAAACCACTTTTGCACTTGTATTAGTGTGGAAAAAACACTTTTCGCACTTGTGTTAGTGTTGAAAAACCACTTTTCGCACTTGTGTTAGTGTTGAAAAACCACTTTTCGCACTTGTGTTAGTGTTGAAAAACCACTTTTCGCACTTGTGTTGGTGCAGGAAACCACTTTTGCACTTGTATTAGTGTGGAAAAACCACTTTTCGCACTTGTGTTAGTGTTGAAAAGCCACTTTTCGCACTTGTGTTAGTGTTGAAAAACCACTTTTCGCACTTGTGTTAGTGTTGAAAAACCACTTTTCGCACTTGTGTTGGTGCAGGAAACCACTTTTGCACTTATATTAGTGTGGAAAAAACACTTTTTGCACTTGTGATAGTGTTGAAAAACCACTTTTCGCACTTGTGTTAGTGTTGAAAAACCACTTTTCGCACTTGTTTTAGTGTTGAAAAACCACTTTTCGCACTTGTGTTAGTGTTGAAAAACCACTTTTTGCACTTGTGTTGGAGCAGGAAACCACTTTTGCACTTGTATTAGTGTGGAAAAACACTTTTTGCACTTGTGATAGTGTTGAAAAACCACTTTTCGCACTTGTGTTAGTGTTGAAAAACCACTTTTTGCACTTGTGTTGGTGCAGGAAACCACTTTTGCACTTGTACTAGTGTGGAAAAACCAATTTTTGCACTTGTGTTAGTGTTGAAAAGCCACTTTTCGCAATTGTGTTAGTGTTGAAAAAGCACCTTTCGCACTTGTGTTGGTGCAGGAAACCACTTTTGCACTTGTATTAGTGTGGAAAAACCACTTTTCACACTTGTGTTAGTGTTGAAAAACAACTTTTCGCACTTGTGTTAGTGTTGTAAAACCACTTTTTGCACTTGAGTTAGTGTTGAAAAACCACTTTTCGCATTTGTGTTGGTGCAGGAAACCACTTTTGCACTTGTATTAGTGTGGAAAAAACACTTTTCGCACTTGTGTTAGTGTTGAAAAACCACTTTTCGCACTTGTGTTAGTGTTGAAAAACCACTTTTCGCACTTGTGTTAGTGTTGAAAAACCACTTTTCGCACTTGTGTTGGTGCAGGAAACCACTTTTGCACTTGTATTAGTGTGGAAAAACCACTTTTCGCACTTGTGTTAGTGTTGAAAAGCCACTTTTCGCACTTGTGTTAGTGTTGTAAAACCACTTTTCGCACTTGTGTTGGTGCAGGAAACCACTTTTCCACTTGTATTAGTGTGGAAAAACCACTTTTCGCACTTGTGTTAGTGTTGAAAAGCCACTTTTCGCACTTGTGTTAGTGTTGTAAAACCACTTTTCGCACTTGTGTTGGTGCAGGAAACCACTTTTGCACTTGTATTAGTGTGGAAAAACCACTTTTCGCACTTGTGTTAGTGTTGAAAAACCACTTTTCGCACTTGTGTTAGTGTTGAAAAACCACTTTTCGCACTTGTGTTAGTGTTGAGAAACCACTTTTCGCACTTGTGTTGGTGCAGGAAACCACTTTTGCACTTGTATTAGTGTGGAAAAAACACTTTTCGCACTTGTGTTAATGTTGAAAAACCACTTTTCGCACTTGTGTTAGTGTTGAAAAACCACTTTTCGCACTTGTGTTAGTGTTGAAAAACCACTTTTCGCACTTGTGTTGGTGCAGGAAACCACTTTTGCACTTGTATTAGTGTGGAAAAAACACTTTTTGCACTTGTGATAGTGTTGAAAAACCACTTTTCGCACTTGTGTTAGTGTTGAAAAACCACTTTTCGCACTTGTGTTGGTGCAGGAAACCACTTTTGCACTTGTATTAGTGTGGAAAAACCACTTTTCGCACTTGTGTTAGTGTTGAAAATCCACTTTTCGCACATGTGTTAGTGTTGAAAAACCACTTTTTGCACTTGTGTTGGAGCAGGAAACCACTTTTGCACTTGTATTAGTGTGGAAAAACACTTTTTGCACTTGTGATAGTGTGGAAAAAACACTTTTCGCACTTGTGTTGGTGCAGGAAACCACTTTTGCACTTGTATT
This sequence comes from Myxine glutinosa, assembly GCF_964187855.1. Classification (NCBI taxonomy): domain Eukaryota; kingdom Metazoa; phylum Chordata; class Myxini; order Myxiniformes; family Myxinidae; genus Myxine; species Myxine glutinosa. Next base: position 52,641 of record NW_027616464.1, read on the forward strand.
AGTGTGGAAAAACCACTTTTCGCACTTGTGTTAGTGTTGAAAAACCACTTTTCGCACATGTGTTAGTGTTGAAAAACCACTTTTTGCACTTGTGTTGGAGCAGGATACCACTTTTGCACTTGTATTAGTGTGGAAAAACACTTTTTGCACTTGTGATAGTGTTGAAAAACCACTTTTCGCACTTGTGTTAGTGTTGAAAAACCACTTTTTGCACTTGTGTTGGTGCAGGAAACCACTTTTGCACTTGTATTAGTGTGGAAAAAACACTTTTTGCACTTGTGATAGTGTTGAAAAACCACTTTTCGCACTTGTGTTAGTGTTGAAAAACCACTTTTCACACTTGTGTTAGTGTTGAAAAACCACTTTTCGCACTTGTGTTGGTGCAGGAAACCACTTTTGCACTTGTATTAGTGTGGAAAAAACACTTTTCGCACTTGTGTTAGTGTAGAAAAACCACTTTTCGCACTTGTGTTAGTGTTGATAAACCACTTTTCGCACTTGTGTTAGTGTTGAAAAACCACTTTTCGCACTTGTGTTGGTGCAGGAAACCACTTTTGCACTTGTATGAGTGTGGAAAAAACACTTTTTGCACTTGTCGTAGTGTTGAAAAACCACTTTTCGCACTTGTGTTAGTGTTGAAAAACCACTTTTCGCACTTGTGTTGGTGCAGGAAACCACTTTTGCACTTGTATTAGTGTGGAAAAAACACTTTTCGCACTTGTGTTAGTGTTGAAAAACCACTTTTCGCACTTGTGTTAGTGTTGAAAAACCACTTTTCGCACTTGCGTTAGTGTTGAAAAACCACTTTTCGCACTTGTGTTGGTGCAGGAAACCACTTTTGCACTTGTATTAGTGTGGAAAAACCACTTTTCGCACTTGTGTTAGTGTTGAAAAGCCACTTTTCGCACTTGTGTTAGTGTTGAAAAACCACTTTTCGCACTTGTGTTGGTGCAGGAAACCACTTTTGCACTTGTATTAGTGTGGAATAAAGACTTTTTGCACTTGTGATAGTGTTGAAAAACCACTTTTCGCACTTTTGTTAGTGTTGAAAAACCACTTTTCGCACTTGTGTTGGTGCAGGAAACCACTTTTGCACTTGTATTAGTGTGGAAAAATCACTTTTCGCACTTGTGTTAGTGTTGAAAAACCACTTTTCGCACTTGTGTTAGTGTTGAAAAACCACTTTTCGCACTTGTGTTAGTGTTGAAAAACCACTTTTCGCACTTGTGTTGGTGCAGGAAACCACTTTTGCACTTGTATTAGTGTGGAAAAAACACTTTTCGCTCTTGTGTTAGTGTTGAAAAACCACTTTTCGCACTTGTGTTAGTGTTGAAAAACCACTTTTCGCACTTGTGTTAGTGTTGAAAAACCACTTTTCGCACTTGTGTTGGTGCAGGAAACCACTTTTGCACTTGTATTAGTGTGGAAAAACCACTTTTCGCACTTGTGTTAGTGTTGAAAAACCACTTTTCGCACTTGTGTTAGTGTTGAAAAACCACTTTTCGCACATGTGTTGGTGCAGGAAACCACTTTTGCACTTGTATTAGTGTGGAAAAAACACTTTTTGCACTTGTGATAGTGTTGAAAAACCACTTTTCGCACTTGTGTTAGTGTTGAAAAACCACTTTTCGCACATGTGTTGGTGCAGGAAACCACTTTTGCACTTGTATTAGTGTGGAAAAAACACTTTTCGCACTTGTGTTAGTGTTGAAAAACCACTTTTCGCACTTGTGTTAGTGTTGAAAAACCACTTTTCGCACTTGTGTTAGTGTTGAAAAACCACTTTTCGCACTTGTGTTGGTGCAGGAAACCACTTTTGCACTTGTATTAGTGTGGAAAAAACACTTTTTGCACTTTTGATAGTGTTGAAAAACCACTTTTCGCACTTGTGTTGGTGCAGGAAACCACTATTGCACTTGTATTAGTGTGGAAAAACCACTTTTCGCACTTGTGTTAGTGTTGGAAAACCACTTTTCGCATTTGTGTTGGTGCAGTAAACCACTTTTGCACTTGTATTAGTGTGGAAAAAACACTTTTCGCACTTGTGTTAGTGTTGAAAAACCACTTTTCGCACTTGTGTTAGTGTTGAAAAACCACTTTTCGCACTTGTGTTAGTGTTGAAAAACCACTTTTCGCACTTGTGTTGGTACAGGAAACCACTTTTGCACTTGTATTAGTGTGGAAAAAAACACTTTACGCACTTGTGTTAGTGTTGAAAAGCCACTTTTCGCACTTGTGTTAGTGTTGAAAAACCACTTTTCGCACTCGTGTTGGTGCAGGAAACCACTTTTGCACTTGTATTAGTGTGGAATAAAGACTTTTTGCACTTGTGATAGTGTTGAAAAACCACTTTTCGCACTTTTGTTAGTGTTGAAAAACCACTTTTCGCACTTGTGTTGGTGCAGGAAACCACTTTTGCACTTGTATTAGTGTGGAAAAATCACTTTTCGCACTTGTGTTAGTGTTGAAAAACCACTTTTCGCACTTGTGTTAGTGTTGTAAAATCACTTTTCGCACTTGTGTTAGTGTTGAAAAACCACTTTTCGCACTTGTGTTGGTGCAGGAAACCACTTTTGCACTTGTATTAGTGTGGAAAAAACACTTTTCGCTCTTGTGTTAGTGTTGAAAAACCACTTTTCGCACTTGTGTTAGTGTTGAAAAACCACTTTTCGCACTTGTGTTTGTGTTGAAAAACCACTTTTCGCACTTGTGTTGGTGCAGGAAACCACTTTTGCACTTGTATTAGTGTGGAAAAACCACTTTTCGCACTTGTGTTAGTGTTGAAAATCCACTTTTCGCACTTGTGTTGGTGCAGGAAACCACTTTTGCACTTGTATTAGTGTGGAAAAACCACTTATCGCACTTGTGGTAGTGGTGAAAAACCACTTTTCGCACTTGTGTTAGTGTTGAAAAACCACTTTTCGCACTTGTGTTGGTGCAGGAAACCACTTTTGCACTTATATTAGTGTGGAAAAAACACTTTTTGCACTTGTGATAGTGTTGAAAAACCACTTTTCGCACTTGTGTTAGTGTTGAAAAACCACTTTTCGCACTTGTGTTAGTGTTGAAAAACCACTTTTCGCACTTGTGTTAGTGTTGAAAAACCACTTTTTGCACTTGTGTTGGAGCAGGAAACCACTTTTGCACTTGTATTAGTGTGGAAAAACACTTTTTGCACTTGTGATAGTGTTGAAAAACCACTTTTCGCACTTGTGTTAGTGTTGAAAAACCACTTTTTGCACTTGTGTTGGTGCAGGAAACCACTTTTGCACTTGTATTAGTGTGGAAAAAACACTTTTTGCACTTGTGATAGTGTTGAAAAACCACTTTTCGCACTTGTGTTAGTGTTGAAAAACTACTTTTCGCACTTGAGTTAGTGTTGAAAAACCACTTTTCGCACTTGTGTTGGTGCAGGAAACCACTTTTGCACTTGTATGAGTGTGGAAAAAACACTTTTTGCACTTGTCATAGTGTTGAAAAACCACTTTTCGCACTTGTGTTAGTGTTGAAAAACCACTTTTCGCATTTGTGTTGGTGCAGGAAACCACTTTTGCACTTGTATTAGTGTGGAAAAAACACTTTTCGCACTTGTGTTAGTGTTGAAAAACCACTTTTCGCACTTGTGTTAGTGTTGAAAAACCACTTTTCGTACTTGTGTTAGTGTTGAAAAACCACTTTTCGCACTTGTGTTGGTGCAGGAAACCACTTTTGCACTTGTATGAGTGTGGAAAAACACTTTTTGCACTTGTCATAGTGTTGAAAAACCACTTTTCGCACTTGTGTTAGTGTTGAAAAACCACTTTTCGCACTTGTGTTGGTGCAGGAAACCACTTTTGCACTTGTATTAGTGTGGAAAAAACACTTTTCGCACTTGTGTTAGTGTTGAAAAACCACTTTTCGCACTTGTGTTAGTGTTGAAAAACCACTTTTCGCACTTGTGTTAGTGTTGAAAAACCACTTTTTGCACTTGTGTTGGTGCAGGAAACCACTTTTGCACTTGTATTAGTGTGGAAAAAACACTTTTTGCACTTGTGATAGTGTTGAAAACCACTTTTCGCACTTGTGTTAGTGTTGAAAAACTACTTTTCGCACTTGAGTTAGTGTTGAAAAACCACTTTTCGCACTTGTGTTGGTGCAGGAAACCACTTTTGCACTTGTATGAGTGTGGAAAAAACACTTTTTGCACTTGTCATAGTGTTGAAAAACCACTTTTCGCACTTGTGTTAGTGTTGAAAAACCACTTTTCGCACTTGTGTTGGTGCAGGAAACCACTTTTGCACTTGTATTAGTGTGGAAAAAACACTTTTCGCACTTGTGTTAGTGTTGAAAAACCACTTTTCGCACTTGTGTTGGTGCAGGAAACCACTTTTGCACTTGTATTAGTGTGGAAAAACCACTTATCGCACTTGTGGTAGTGGTGAAAAACCACTTTTCGCACTTGTGTTAGTGTTGAAAAACCACTTTTCGCACTTGTGTTGGTGCAGGAAACCACTTTTGCACTTATATTAGTGTGGAAAAAACACTTTTTGCACTTGTGATAGTGTTGAAAAACCACTTTTCGCACTTGTGTTAGTGTTGAAAAACCACTTTTCGCACTTGTGTTAGTGTTGAAAAACCACTTTTCGCACTTGTGTTAGTGTTGAAAAACCACTTTTTGCACTTGTGTTGGAGCAGGAAACCACTTTTGCACTTGTATTAGTGTGGAAAAACACTTTTTGCACTTGTGATAGTGTTGAAAAACCACTTTTCGCACTTGTGTTAGTGTTGAAAAACCACTTTTTGCACTTGTGTTGGTGCAGGAAACCACTTTTGCACTTGTATTAGTGTGGAAAAAACACTTTTTGCACTTGTGATAGTGTTGAAAAACCACTTTTCGCACTTGTGTTAGTGTTGAAAAACTACTTTTCGCACTTGAGTTAGTGTTGAAAAACCACTTTTCGCACTTGTGTTGGTGCAGGAAACCACTTTTGCACTTGTATGAGTGTGGAAAAAACACTTTTTGCACTGTCATAGTGTTGAAAAACCACTTTTCGCACTTGTGTTAGTGTTGAAAAACCACTTTTCGCATTTGTGTTGGTGCAGGAAACCACTTTTGCACTTGTATTAGTGTGGAAAAAACACTTTTCGCACTTGTGTTAGTGTTGAAAAACCACTTTTCGCACTTGTGTTAGTGTTGAAAAACCACTTTTCGTACTTGTGTTAGTGTTGAAAAACCACTTTTCGCACTTGTGTTGGTGCAGGAAACCACTTTTGCACTTGTATGAGTGTGGAAAAACACTTTTTGCACTTGTCATAGTGTTGAAAAACCACTTTTCGCACTTGTGTTAGTGTTGAAAAACCACTTTTCGCACTTGTGTTGGTGCAGGAAACCACTTTTGCACTTGTATTAGTGTGGAAAAAACACTTTTCGCACTTGTGTTAGTGTTGAAAAACCACTTTTCGCACTTGTGTTAGTGTTGAAAAACCACTTTTCGCACTTGTGTTAGTGTTGAAAAACCACTTTTTGCACTTGTGTTGGTGCAGGAAACCACTTTTGCACTTGTATTAGTGTGGAAAAAACACTTTTTGCACTTGTGATAGTGTTGAAAAACCACTTTTCGCACTTGTGTTAGTGTTGAAAAACTACTTTTCGCACTTGAGTTAGTGTTGAAAAACCACTTTTCGCACTTGTGTTGGTGCAGGAAACCACTTTTGCACTTGTATGAGTGTGGAAAAAACACTTTTTGCACTTGTCATAGTGTTGAAAAACCACTTTTCGCACTTGTGTTAGTGTTGAAAAACCACTTTTCGCACTTGTGTTGGTGCAGGAAACCACTTTTGCACTTGTATTAGTGTGGAAAAAACACTTTTCGCACTTGTGTTAGTGTTGAAAAACCACTTTTCGCACTTGTGTTGGTGCAGGAAACCACTTTTGCACTTGTATTAGTGTGGAAAAACCACTTATCGCACTTGTGGTAGTGGTGAAAAACCACTTTTCGCACTTGTGTTAGTGTTGAAAAACCACTTTTCGCACTTGTGTTGGTGCAGGAAACCACTTTTGCACTTATATTAGTGTGGAAAAAACACTTTTTGCACTTGTGATAGTGTTGAAAAACCACTTTTCGCACTTGTGTTAGTGTTGAAAAACCACTTTTCGCACTTGTGTTAGTGTTGAAAAACCACTTTTCGCACTTGTGTTAGTGTTGAAAAACCACTTTTTGCACTTGTGTTGGAGCAGGAAACCACTTTTGCACTTGTATTAGTGTGGAAAAACACTTTTTGCACTTGTGATAGTGTTGAAAAACCACTTTTCGCACTTGTGTTAGTGTTGAAAAACCACTTTTTGCACTTGTGTTGGTGCAGGAAACCACTTTTGCACTTGTATTAGTGTGGAAAAAACACTTTTTGCACTTGTGATAGTGTTGAAAAACCACTTTTCGCACTTGTGTTAGTGTTGAAAAACTACTTTTCGCACTTGAGTTAGTGTTGAAAAACCACTTTTCGCACTTGTGTTGGTGCAGGAAACCACTTTTGCACTTGTATGAGTGTGGAAAAAACACTTTTTGCACTTGTCATAGTGTTGAAAAACCACTTTTCGCACTTGTGTTAGTGTTGAAAAACCACTTTTCGCATTTGTGTTGGTGCAGGAAACCACTTTTGCACTTGTATTAGTGTGGAAAAAACACTTTTCGCACTTGTGTTAGTGTTGAAAAACCACTTTTCGCACTTGTGTTAGTGTTGAAAAACCACTTTTCGTACTTGTGTTAGTGTTGAAAAACCACTTTTCGCACTTGTGTTGGTGCAGGAAACCACTTTTGCACTTGTATGAGTGTGGAAAAACATTTTTTGCACTTGTCATAGTGTTGAAAAACCACTTTTCGCACTTGTGTTAGTGTTGAAAAACCACTTTTCGCACTTGTGTTGGTGCAGGAAACCACTTTTGCACTTGTATTAGTGTGGAAAAAACACTTTTCGCACTTGTGTTAGTGTTGAAAAACCACTTTTCGCACTTGTGTTAGTGTTGAAAAACCACTTTTCGCACTTGTGTTAGTGTTGAAAAACCACTTTTTGCACTTGTGTTGGTGCAGGAAACCACTTTTGCACTTGTATTAGTGTGGAAAAAACACTTTTTGCACTTGTGATAGTGTTGAAAAACCACTTTTCGCACTTGTGTTAGTGTTGAAAAACTACTTTTCGCACTTGAGTTAGTGTTGAAAAACCACTTTTCGCACTTGTGTTGGTGCAGGAAACCACTTTTGCACTTGTATGAGTGTGGAAAAAACACTTTTTGCACTTGTCATAGTGTTGAAAAACCACTTTTCGCACTTGTGTTAGTGTTGAAAAACCACTTTTCGCACTTGTGTTGGTGCAGGAAACCACTTTTGCACTTGTATTAGTGTGGAAAAAACACTTTTCGCACTTGTGTTAGTGTTGAAAAACCACTTTTCGCACTTGTGTTAGTGTTGAAAAACCACTTTTCGTACTTGTGTTAGTGTTGAAAAACCACTTTTCGCACGTGTGTTGGTGCAGTAAACCACTTTTGCACTTGTATGAGTGTGGAAAAACACTTTTTGCACTTGTCATAGTGTTGAAAAACCACTTTTCGCACTTGTGTTAGTGTTGAAAAACCACTTTTCGCACTTGTGTTGGTGCAGGAAACCACTTTTGCACTTGTATTAGTGTGGAAAAAACACTTTTCGCACTTGTGTTAGTGTTGAAAAACCACTTTTCGCACTTGTGTTAGTGTTGAAAAACCACTTTTCGTACTTGTGTTAGTGTTGAAAAACCACTTTTCGCACTTGTGTTGGTGCAGGAAACCACTTTTGCACTTATATTAGTGTGGAAAAACCACTTTTCGCACTTGTGTTAGTGTTGAAAAACCACTTTTCGCACTTGTGTTAGTGTTGAAAAACCACTTTTCGCACTTGTGTTGGTGCAGGAAACCACTTTTGCACTTGTATTAGTGTGGAAAAAACACTTTTCACACTTGTGTTAATGTTGAAAAACCACTTTTCGCACTTGTGTTAGTGTTGAAAAACCACTTTTCGCACTTGTGTTAGTGTTGAAAAACCACTTTTCGCACTTGTGTTGGTGCAGGAAACCACTTTTGCACTTGTATTAGTGTGGAAAAAACACTTTTTGCACTTGTGATAGTGTTGAAAAACCACTTTTCGCACTTGTGTTAGTGTTGAAAAACCACTTTTCGCACTTGTGTTGGTGCAGGAAACCACTTTTGCACTTGTATTAGTGTGGAAAAAACACTTTTCGCACTTGTGTTAGTGTTGAAAAACCACTTTTCGCACTTGTGTTCGTGTTGAAAAACCACTTTTCGCACTTGTGTTGGTGCAGGAAACCACTTTTGCACTTGTACTAGTGTGGAAAAACCACTTTTTGCACTTGTGTTAGTGTAGAAAAGCCACTTTTCGCACTTGTGTTAGTGTTGAAAAAGCACTTTTCGCACTTGTGTTGGTGCAGGAAACCATTTTTGCACTTGTATTAGTGTGGAAAAACCACTTTTCACACTTGTGTTAGTGTTGAAAAACAACTTTTCGCACTTGTGTTAGTGTTGTAAAACCACTTTTCGCACTTGAGTTAGTGTTGAAAAACCACTTTTCGCATTTGTGTTGGTGCAGGAAACCACTTTTGCACTTGTATTAGTGTGGAAAAAACACTTTTCGCACTTGTGTTAGTGTTGAAAAACCACTTTTCGCACTTGTGTTAGTGTTGAAAAACCACTTTTCGCACTTGTGTTTGTGTTGAAAAACCACTTTTCGCACTTGTGTTGGTGCAGGAAACCACTTTTGCACTTGTATTAGTGTGGAAAAACCACTTTTCGCACTTGTGTTAGTGTTGAAAAGCCACTTTTCGCACTTGTGTTAGTGTTGTAAAACCACTTTTCGCACTTGTGTTGGTGCAGGAAACCACTTTTCCACTTGTATTAGTGTGGAAAACCACTTTTCGCACTTGTGTTAGTGTTGAAAAGCCACTTTTCGCACTTGTGTTAGTGTTGTAAAACCACTTTTCGCACTTGTGTTGGTGCAGGAAACCACTTTTGCACTTGTGTTAGTGTTGAAAAACCACTTTTCGCACTTGTGTTTGTGTTGAAAAACCACTTTTCGCACTTGTGTTTGTGTTGAAAAACCACTTTTCGCACTTGTGTTGGTGCAGGAAACCACTTTTGCACTTGTATTATTGTGGAAAAACCACTTTTCGCACTTGTGTTGGAGCAGGAAACCACTTTTGCACTTGTATTAGTGTGGAAAAACACTTTTTGCACTTGTGATAGTGTTGAAAACCACTTTTCGCACTTGTGTTAGTGTTGAAAAACCACTTTTTGCACTTGTGTTGGTGCAGGAAACCACTTTTGCACTTGTATTAGTGTGGAAAAAACACTTTTTGCACTTGTGATAGTGTTGAAAAACCACTTTTCGCACTTGTGTTAGTGTTGAAAAACTACTTTTCGCACTTGAGTTAGTGTTGAAAAACCACTTTTCGCACTTGTGTTGGTGCAGGAAACCACTTTTGCACTTGTATGAGTGTGGAAAAAACACTTTTTGCACTTGTCATAGTGTTGAAAAACCACTTTTCGCACTTGTGTTAGTGTTGAAAAACCACTTTTCGCATTTGTGTTGGTGCAGGACACCACTTTTGCACTTGTATTAGTGTGGAAAAAACACTTTTCGCACTTGTGTTAGTGTTGAAAAACCACTTTTCGCACTTGTGTTAGTGTTGAAAAACCACTTTTCGTACTTGTGTTAGTGTTGAAAAACCACTTTTCGCACTTGTGTTGGTGCAGGAAACCACTTTTGCACTTGTATGAGTGTGGAAAAACACTTTTTGCACTTGTCATAGTGTTGAAAAACCACTTTTCGCACATGTGTTAGTGTTGAAAAACCACTTTTCGCACTTGTGTTGGTGCAGGAAACCACTTTTGCACTTGTATTAGTGTGGAAAAAACACTTTTCGCACTTGTGTTAGTGTTGAAAAACCACTTTTCGCACTTGTGTTAGTGTTGAAAAACCACTTTTCGCACTTGTGTTAGTGTTGAAAAACCACTTTTTGCACTTGTGTTGGTGCAGGAAACCACTTTTGCACTTGTATTAGTGTGGAAAAAACACTTTTTGCACTTGTGATAGTGTTGAAAAACCACTTTTCGCACTTGTGTTAGTGTTGAAAAACTACTTTTCGCACTTGAGTTAGTGTTGAAAAACCACTTTTCGCACTTGTGTTGGTGCAGGAAACCACTTTTGCACTTGTATGAGTGTGGAAAAAACACTTTTTGCACTTGTCATAGTGTTGAAAAACCACTTTTCGCACTTGTGTTAGTGTTGAAAAACCACTTTTCGCACTTGTGTTGGTGCAGGAAACCACTTTTGCACTTGTATTAGTGTGGAAAAAACACTTTTCGCACTTGTGTTAGTGTTGAAAAACCACTTTTCGCACTTGTGTTAGTGTTGAAAAACCACTTTTCGTACTTGTGTTAGTGTTGAAAAACCACTTTTCGCACTTGTGTTGGTGCAGGAAACCACTTTTGCACTTGTATGAGTGTGGAAAAACACTTTTTGCACTTGTCATAGTGTTGAAAAACCACTTTTCGCACTTGTGTTAGTGTTGAAAAACCACTTTTCGCACTTGTGTTGGTGCAGGAAACCACTTTTGCACTTGTATTAGTGTGGAAAAAACACTTTTCGCACTTGTGTTAGTGTTGAAAAACCACTTTTCGCACTTGTGTTAGTGTTGAAAAACCACTTTTCGTACTTGTGTTAGTGTTGAAAAACCACTTTTCGCACTTGTGTTGGTGCAGGAAACCACTTTTGCACTTATATTAGTGTGGGAAAACCACTTTTCGCACTTGTGTTAGTGTTGAAAAACCACTTTTTGCACTTGTGTTAGTGTTGAAAAACCACTTTTTGCACTTGTGTTAGTGTTGAAAAACCACTTTTTGCACTTGTGTTGGTGCAGGAAACCACTTTTGCACTTGTATTAGTGTGGAAAAAACACTTTTCACACTTGTGTTAATGTTGAAAAACCACTTTTCGCACTTGTGTTAGTGTTGAAAAACCACTTTTCACACTTGTGTTAGTGTTGAAAAACCACTTTTCGCACTTGTGTTGGTGCAGGAAACCACTTTTGCACTTGTATTAGTGTGGAAAAAACACTTTTTGCACTTGTGATAGTGTTGAAAAACCACTTTTCGCACTTGTGTTAGTGTTGAAAAACCACTTTTCGCACTTGTGTTGGTGCAGGAAACCACTTTTGCACTTGTATTAGTGTGGAAAAAACACTTTTCGCACTTGTGTTAGTGTTGAAAAACCACTTTTCGCACTTGTGTTCGTGTTGAAAAACCACTTTTCGCACTTGTGTTGGTGCAGGAAACCACTTTTGCACTTGTACTAGTGTGGAAAAACCACTTTTTGCACTTGTGTTAGTGTTGAAAAGCCACTTTTCGCACTTGTGTTAGTGTTGAAAAAGCACTTTTCGCACTTGTGTTGGTGCAGGAAACCATTTTTGCACTTGTATTAGTGTGGAAAAACCACTTTTCACACTTGTGTTAGTGTTGAAAAACAACTTTTCGCACTTGTGTTAGTGTTGTAAAACCACTTTTCGCACTTGAGTTAGTGTTGAAAAACCACTTTTCGCATTTGTGTTGGTGCAGGAAACCACTTTTGCACTTGTATTAGTGTGGAAAAAACACTTTTCGCACTTGTGTTAGTGTTGAAAAACCACTTTTCGCACTTGTGTTAGTGTTGAAAAACCACTTTTCGCACTTGTGTTTGTGTTGAAAAACCACTTTTCGCACTTGTGTTGGTGCAGGAAACCACTTTTGCACTTGTATTAGTGTGGAAAAACCACTTTTCGCACTTGTGTTAGTGTTGAAAAGCCACTTTTCGCACTTGTGTTAGTGTTGTAAAACCACTTTTCGCACTTGTGTTGGTGCAGGAAACCACTTTTCCACTTGTATTAGTGTGGAAAAACCACTTTTCGCACTTGTGTTAGTGTTGAAAAGCCACTTTTCGCACTTGTGTTAGTGTTGTAAAACCACTTTTCGCACTTGTGTTGGTGCAGGAAACCACTTTTGCACTTGTATTAGTGTGGAAAAACCACTTTTCGCACTTGTGTTAGTGTTGAAAAACCACTTTTCGCACTTGTGTTAGTGTTGAAAAACCACTTTTCGCACTTGTGTTAGTGTTGAAAAACCACTTTTCGCACTTGTGTTGGTGCAGGAAACCACTTTTGCACTTGTATTAGTGTGGAAAAAACACTTTTCGCACTTGTGTTAATGTTGAAAAACCACTTTTTGCACTTGTGTTAGTGTTGAAAAACCACTTTTCGCACTTGTGTTAGTGTTGAAAAACCACTTTTCGCACTTGTGTTGGTGCAGGAAACCACTTTTGCACTTGTATTAGTGTGGAAAAAACACTTTTTGCACTTGTGATAGTGTTGAAAAACCACTTTTCGCACTTGTGTTAGTGTTGAAAAACCACTTTTCGCACTTGTGTTGGTGCAGGAAACCACTTTTGCACTTGTATTAGTGTGGAAAAACCACTTTTCGCACTTGTGTTAGTGTTGAAAAACCACTTTTCGCACATGTGTTAGTGTTGAAAAACCACTTTTTGCACTTGTGTTGGAGCAGGAAACCACTTTTGCACTTGTATTAGTGTGGAAAAACACTTTTTGCACTTGTGATACTGTGGAAAAACACTTTTCGCACTTGTGTTAGTGTTGAAAAACCACTTTTCGCACTTGTGTTGGTGCAGGAAACCACTTTTGCACTTGTATTAGTGTGGAAAAACCACTTTTCGCACTTGTGTTAGTGTTGAAAAACCACTTTTCGCACATGTGTTAGTGTTGAAAAACCACTTTTTGCACTTGTGTTGGAGCAGGAAACCACTTTTGCACTTGTATTAGTGTGGAAAAACACTTTTTGCACTTGTGATAGTGTTGAAAAACCACTTTTCGCACTTGTGTTAGTGTTGAAAAACCACTTTTCGTACTTGTGTTAGTGTTGAAAAACCACTTTTCGCACTTGTGTTGGTGCAGGAAACCACTTTTGCACTTGTATTAGTGTGGAAAAACCACTTTTCGCACTTGTGTTAGTGTTGAAAAACCACTTTTCGCACATGTGTTAGTGTTGAAAAACCACTTTTTGCACTTGTGTTGGAGCAGGAAACCACTTTTGCACTTGTATTAGTGTGGAAAAAACACTTTTCGCACTTGTGTTAGTGTTGAAAAACCACTTTTCGCACTTGTGTTAGTGTTGAAAAACCACTTTTCGTACTTGTGTTAGTGTTGAAAAACCACTTTTCGCACTTGTGTTGGTGCAGGAAACCACTTTTGCACTTGTATGAGTGTGGAAAAACACTTTTTGCACTTGTCATAGTGTTGAAAAACCACTTTTCGCACATGTGTTAGTGTTGAAAAACCACTTTTCGCACTTGTGTTGGTGCAGGAAACCACTTTTGCACTTGTATTAGTGTGGAAAAAACACTTTTCGCACTTGTGTTAGTGTTGAAAAACCACTTTTCGCACTTGTGTTAGTGTTGAAAAACCACTTTTCGCACTTGTGTTAGTGTTGAAAAACCACTTTTTGCACTTGTGTTGGTGCAGGAAACCACTTTTGCACTTGTATTAGTGTGGAAAAAACACTTTTTGCACTTGTGATAGTGTTGAAAAACCACTTTTCGCACTTGTGTTAGTGTTGAAAAACTACTTTTCGCACTTGAGTTAGTGTTGAAAAACCACTTTTCGCACTTGTGTTGGTGCAGGAAACCACTTTTGCACTTGTATGAGTGTGGAAAAAACACTTTTTGCACTTGTCATTGTGTTGAAAAACCACTTTTCGCACTTGTGTTAGTGTTGAAAAACCACTTTTCGCACTTGTGTTGGTGCAGGAAACCACTTTTGCACTTGTATTAGTGTGGAAAAAACACTTTTCGCACTTGTGTTAGTGTTGAAAAACCACTTTTCGCACTTGTGTTAGTGTTGAAAAACCACTTTTCGTACTTGTGTTAGTGTTGAAAAACCACTTTTCGCACTTGTGTTGGTGCAGGAAACCACTTTTGCACTTGTATGAGTGTGGAAAAACACTTTTTGCACTTGTCATAGTGTTGAAAAACCACTTTTCGCACTTGTGTTAGTGTTGAAAAACCACTTTTCGCACTTGTGTTGGTGCAGGAAACCACTTTTGCACTTGTATTAGTGTGGAAAAAACACTTTTCGCACTTGTGTTAGTGTTGAAAAACCACTTTTCGCACTTGTGTTAGTGTTGAAAAACCACTTTTCGTACTTGTGTTAGTGTTGAAAAACCACTTTTCGCACTTGTGTTGGTGCAGGAAACCACTTTTGCACTTATATTAGTGTGGGAAAACCACTTTTCGCACTTGTGTTAGTGTTGAAAAACCACTTTTTGCACTTGTGTTAGTGTTGAAAAACCACTTTTTGCACTTGTGTTAGTGTTGAAAAACCACTTTTTGCACTTGTGTTGGTGCAGGAAACCACTTTTGCACTTGTATTAGTGTGGAAAAAACACTTTTCACACTTGTGTTAATGTTGAAAAACCACTTTTCGCACTTGTGTTAGTGTTGAAAAACCACTTTTCGCACTTGTGTTAGTGTTGAAAAACCACTTTTCGCACTTGTGTTGGTGCAGGAAACCACTTTTGCACTTGTATTAGTGTGGAAAAAACACTTTTTGCACTTGTGATAGTGTTGAAAAACCACTTTTCGCACTTGTGTTAGTGTTGAAAAACCACTTTTCGCACTTGTGTTGGTGCAGGAAACCACTTTTGCACTTGTATTAGTGTGGAAAAAACACTTTTCGCACTTGTGTTAGTGTTGAAAAACCACTTTTCGCACTTGTGTTCGTGTTGAAAAACCACTTTTCGCACTTGTGTTGGTGCAGGAAACCACTTTTGCACTTGTACTAGTGTGGAAAAACCACTTTTTGCACTTGTGTTAGTGTTGAAAAGCCACTTTTCGCACTTGTGTTAGTGTTGAAAAAGCACTTTTCGCACTTGTGTTGGTGCAGGAAACCATTTTTGCACTTGTATTAGTGTGGAAAAACCACTTTTCACACTTGTGTTAGTGTTGAAAAACAACTTTTCGCACTTGTGTTAGTGTTGTAAAACCACTTTTCGCACTTGAGTTAGTGTTGAAAAACCACTTTTCGCATTTGTGTTGGTGCAGGAAATCACTTTTGCACTTGTATTAGTGTGGAAAAAACACTTTTCGCACTTGTGTTAGTGTTGAAAAACCACTTTTCGCACTTGTGTTAGTGTTGAAAAACCACTTTTCGCACTTGTGTTTGTGTTGAAAAACCACTTTTCGCACTTGTGTTGGTGCAGGAAACCACTTTTGCACTTGTATTAGTGTGGAAAAACCACTTTTCGCACTTGTGTTAGTGTTGAAAAGCCACTTTTCGCACTTGTGTTAGTGTTGTAAAACCACTTTTCGCACTTGTGTTGGTGCAGGAAACCACTTTTCCACTTGTATTAGTGTGGAAAAACCACTTTTCGCACTTGTGTTAGTGTTGAAAAGCCACTTTTCGCACTTGTGTTAGTGTTGTAAAACCACTTTTCGCACTTGTGTTGGTGCAGGAAACCACTTTTGCACTTGTATTAGTGTGGAAAAACCACTTTTCGCACTTGTGTTAGTGTTGAAAAACCACTTTTCGCACTTGTGTTAGTGTTGAAAAACCACTTTTCGCACTTGTGTTAGTGTTGAAAAACCACTTTTCGCACTTGTGTTGGTGCAGGAAACCACTTTTGCACTTGTATTAGTGTGGAAAAAACACTTTTCGCACTTGTGTTAATGTTGAAAAACCACTTTTTGCACTTGTGTTAGTGTTGAAAAACCACTTTTCGCACTTGTGTTAGTGTTGAAAAACCACTTTTCGCACTTGTGTTGGTGCAGGAAACCACTTTTGCACTTGTATTAGTGTGGAAAAAACACTTTTTGCACTTGTGATAGTGTTGAAAAACCACTTTTCGCACTTGTGTTAGTGTTGAAAAACCACTTTTCGCACTTGTGTTGGTGCAGGAAACCACTTTTGCACTTGTATTAGTGTGGAAAAACCACTTTTCGCACTTGTGTTAGTGTTGAAAAACCACTTTTCGCACATGTGTTAGTGTTGAAAAACCACTTTTTGCACTTGTGTTGGAGCAGGAAACCACTTTTGCACTTGTATTAGTGTGGAAAAACACTTTTTGCACTTGTGATACTGTGGAAAAACACTTTTCGCACTTGTGTTAGTGTTGAAAAACCACTTTTCGCACTTGTGTTGGTGCAGGAAACCACTTTTGCACTTGTATTAGTGTGGAAAAACCACTTTTCGCACTTGTGTTAGTGTTGAAAAACCACTTTTCGCACATGTGTTAGTGTTGAAAAACCACTTTTTGCACTTGTGTTGGAGCAGGAAACCACTTTTGCACTTGTATTAGTGTGGAAAAACACTTTTTGCACTTGTGATAGTGTTGAAAAACCACTTTTCGCACTTGTGTTAGTGTTGAAAAACCACTTTTTGCACTTGTGTTGGTGCAGGAAACCACTTTTGCACTTGTATTAGTGTGGAAAAAACACTTTTTGCACTTGTGATAGTGTTGAAAAACCACTTTTCGCACTTGTGTTAGTGTTGAAAAACCACTTTTCGCACTTGTGTTAGTGTTGAAAAACCACTTTTCGCACTTGTGTTTGTGCAGGAAACCACTTTTGCACTTGTATTAGTGTGGAAAAAACACTTTTCGCACTTGTGTTAGTGTAGAAAAACCACTTTTCGCACTTGTGTTAGTGTTGAAAAACCACTTTTCACACTTGTGTTAGTGTTGAAAAACCACTTTTCGCACTTGTGTTGGTGCAGGAAACCACTTTTGCACTTGTATTAGTGTGGAAAAACCACTTTTCGCACTTGTGTTAGTGTTGAAAAACCACTTTTCGCACATGTGTTAGTGTTGAAAAACCACTTTTTGCACTTGTGTTGGAGCAGGAAACCACTTTTGCACTTGTATTAGTGTGGAAAAACACTTTTTGCACTTGTGATAGTGTTGAAAAACCACTTTTCGCACTTGTGTTAGTGTTGACAAACCACTTTTTGCACTTGTGTTGGTGCAGGAAACCACTTTTGCACTTGTATTAGTGTGGAAAAAACACTTTTTGCACTTGTGATAGTGTTGAAAAACCACTTTTCGCACTTGTGTTAGTGTTGAAAAACCACTTTTCGCACTTGTGTTAGTGTTGAAAAACCACTTTTCGCACTTGTGTTGGTGCAGGAAACCACTTTTGCACTTGTATTAGTGTGGAAAAAACACTTTTCGCACTTGTGTTAGTGTAGAAAAACCACTTTTTGCACTTGTGTTAGTGTTGAAAAACCACTTTTCACACTTGTGTTAGTGTTGAAAAACCACTTTTCGCACTTGTGTTGGTGCAGGAAACCACTTTTGCACTTGTATGAGTGTGGAAAAAACACTTTTTGCACTTGTCGTAGTGTTGAAAAACCACTTTTCGCACTTGTGTTAGTGTTGAAAAACCACTTTTCGCACTTGTGTTGGTGCAGGAAACCACTTTTGCACTTGTATTAGTGTGGAAAAAACACTTTTCGCACTTGTGTTAGTGTTGAAAAACCACTTTTCGCACTTGTGTTAGTGTTGAAAAACCACTTTTCGCACTTGTGTTAGTGTTGAAAAATCACTTTTCGCACTTGTGTTGGTGCAGGAAACCACTTTTGCACTTGTATTAGTGTGGAAAAAACCACTTTTCGCACTTGTGTTAGTGTTGAAAAGCCACTTTTCGCACTTGTGTTAGTGTTGAAAAACCACTTTTCGCACTTGTGTTGGTGCAGGAAACCACTTTTGCACTTGTATTAGTGTGGAATAAAGACTTTTTGCACTTGTGATAGTGTTGAAAAACCACTTTTCGCACTTTTGTTAGTGTTGAAAAACCACTTTTCGCACTTGTGTTGGTGCAGGAAACCACTTTTGCACTTGTATTAGTGTGGAAAAATCACTTTTCGCACTTGTGTTAGTGTTGAAAAACCACTTTTCGCACTTGTGTTAGTGTTGAAAAACCACTTTTCACACTTGTGTTAGTGTTGAAAAACCACTTTTCGCACTTGTGTTGGTGCAGGAAACCACTTTTGCACTTGTATTAGTGTGGAAAAACCACTTTTTGCACTTGTGTTAGTGTTGAAAAACCACTTTTCGCACATGTGTTAGTGTTGAAAAACCACTTTTTGCACTTGTGTTGGAGCAGGAAACCACTTTTGCACTTGTATTAGTGTGGAAAAACACTTTTTGCACTTGTGATAGTGTGGAAAAAACACTTTTCGCACTTGTGTTGGTGCAGGAAACCACTTTTGCACTTGTATTAGTGTGGAAAAACCACTTTTCGCACTTGTGTTAGTGTTGAAAAACCACTTTTCGCACATGTGTTAGTGTTGAAAAACCACTTTTTGCACTTGTGTTGGAGCAGGAAACCACTTTTGCACTTGTATTAGTGTGGAAAAACACTTTTTGCACTTGTGATAGTGTTGAAAAACCACTTTTCGCACTTGTGTTAGTGTTGACAAACCACTTTTTGCACTTGTGTTGGTGCAGGAAACCACTTTTGCACTTGTATTAGTGTGGAAAAAACACTTTTTGCACTTGTGATAGTGTTGAAAAACCACTTTTCGCACTTGTGTTAGTGTTGAAAAACCACTTTTCGCACTTGTGTTAGTGTTGAAAAACCACTTTTCGCACTTGTGTTGGTGCAGGAAACCACTTTTGCACTTGTATTAGTGTGGAAAAAACACTTTTCGCACTTGTGTTAGTGTAGAAAAACCACTTTTCGCACTTGTGTTAGTGTTGAAAAACCACTTTTCACACTTGTGTTAGTGTTGAAAAACCACTTTTCGCACTTGTGTTGGTGCAGGAAACCACTTTTGCACTTGTATTAGTGTGGAAAAAACA
The DNA here is from genome assembly GCF_964187855.1 of Myxine glutinosa. NCBI lineage: Eukaryota > Metazoa > Chordata > Myxini > Myxiniformes > Myxinidae > Myxine > Myxine glutinosa. The sequence continues at coordinate 71,560 of NW_027616464.1, forward strand.
CTTTTCGCACTTGTGTTAGTGTTGAAAAACCACTTTTCGCACTTGTGTTAGTGTTGAAAAACCACTTTTCGCACTTGTGTTAGTGTTGAAAAATCACTTTTCGCACTTGTGTTGGTGCAGGAAACCACTTTTGCACTTGTATTAGTGTGGAAAAACCACTTTTCGCACTTGTGTTAGTGTTGAAAAGCCACTTTTCGCACTTGTGTTAGTGTTGAAAAACCACTTTTCGCACTTGTGTTGGTGCAGGAAACCACTTTTGCACTTGTATTAGTGTGGAATAAAGACTTTTTGCACTTGTGATAGTGTTGAAAAACCACTTTTCGCACTTTTGTTAGTGTTGAAAAACCACTTTTCGCACTTGTGTTGGTGCAGGAAACCACTTTTGCACTTGTATTAGTGTGGAAAAATCACTTTTCGCACTTGTGTTAGTGTTGAAAAACCACTTTTCGCACTTATGTTAGTGTTGAAAAACCACTTTTCGCACTTGTGTTAGTGTTGAAAAACCACTTTTCGCACTTGTGTTGGTGCAGGAAACCACTTTTGCACTTGTATTAGTGTGGAAAAAACACTTTTCGCTCTTGTGTTAGTGTTGAAAAACCACTTTTCGCACTTGTGTTAGTGTTGAAAAACAACTTTTCGCACTTGTGTTAGTGTTGAAAAACCACTTTTCGCACTTGTGTTGGTGCAGGAAACCACTTTTGCACTTGTATTAGTGTGGAAAAACCACTTTTCGCACTTGTGTTAGTGTTGAAAAACCACTTTTCGCACTTGTGTTAGTGTTGAAAAACCACTTTTCGCACATGTGTTGGTGCAGGAAACCACTTTTGCACTTGTATTAGTGTGGAAAAAACACTTTTTGCACTTGTGATAGTGTTGAAAAACCACTGTTCGCACTTGTGTTAGTGTTGAAAAACCACTTTTCGCACTTGTGTTAGTGTTGAAAAACCACTTTTCGCACTTGTGTTGGTGCAGGAAACCACTTTTGCACTTGTATTAGTGTGGAAAAAACACTTTTCGCACTTGTGTTAGTGTTGAAAAACCACTTTTCGCACTTGTGTTTGTGTTGAAAAACCACTTTTCGCACTTGTGTTAGTGTTGAAAAACCACTTTTCGCACTTGTGTTGGTGCAGGAAACCACTTTTGCACTTGTATTAGTGTGGAAAAAACACTTTTTGCACTTTTGATAGTGTTGAAAAACCACTTTTCGCACTTGTGTTGGTGCAGGAAACCACTATTGCACTTGTATTAGTGTGGAAAAACCACTTTTCGCACTTGTGTTAGTGTTGGAAAACCACTTTTCGCATTTGTGTTAGTGTTGAAAAACCACTTTTCGCACTTGTGTTGGTGCAGGAAACCACTTTTGCACTTGTATTGGTGCAGGAAACCACTTTTGCACTTGTATTAGTGTTGAAAAACCACTTTTCGCACTTTTGTTAGTGTTGAAAAACCACTTTTCGCACTTGTGTTGGTACAGGAAACCACTTTTGCACTTGTATTAGTTTGGAAAAACCACTTTTCGCACTTGTGTTAGTGTTGAAAAACCACTTTTCGCACTTGTGTTAGTGTTGAAAAACCACTTTTCGCACTTGTGATAGTGTTGAAAAACCACTTTTCGCACTTGTGTTGGTGCAGGAAACCACTTTTGCACTTGTATTAGTGTGGAAAAAACACTTTTCGCACTTGTGTTAATGTTGAAAAACCACTTTTCGCACTTGTGTTAGTGTTGAAAAACCACTTTTCGCACTTGTGTTAGTGTTGAAAAACCACTTTTTGCACTTGTGTTGGTGCAGGAAACCACTTTTGCACTTGTATTAGTGTGGAAAAAACACTTTTTGCACTTGTGTTAGTGTTGAAAAACCACTTTTCGCACTTGTGTTGGTGCAGGAAACCACTTTTGCACTTGTATTAGTGTGGAAAAAACACTTTTCGCACTTGTGTTAGTGTTGAAAAACCACTTTTCGCACTTGTGTTAGTGTTGAAAAACCACTTTTCGCACTTGTGTTGGTGCAGGAAACCACTTTTGCACTTGTATTAGTGTGGAAAAAACAATTTTCGCACTTGTGTTAGTGTTGAAAAACCACTTTTCGCACTTGTGTTCGTGTTGAAAAACCACTTTTCGCACATGTGTTGGTGCAGGAAACCACTTTTGCACTTGTATTAGTGTGGAAAAACCACTTTTTGCACTTGTGTTAGTGTTGAAAATCCACTTTTCGCATTTGTGTTAGTGTTGAAAAACCACTTTTCGCACTTGTGTTGGTGCAGGAAACCACTTTTGCACTTGTATTAGTGTGGAAAAACCACTTTTCACACTTGTGTTAGTGTTGAAAAACAACTTTTCGCACTTGTGTTAGTGTTGTAAAACCACTTTTCGCACTGGTGTTAGTGTTGAAAAACCACTTTTCGCATTTGTGTTGGTGCAGGAAACCACTTTTGCACTTGTATTAGTGTGGAAAAAACACTTTTCGCACTTGTGTTAGTGTTGAAAAACCACTTTTCGCACTTGTGTTGGTGTTGAAAAACCACTTTTCGCACTTGTGTTAGTGTTGAAAAACCACTTTTCGCACTTGTGTTGGTGCAGGAAACCACTTTTGCACTTGTATTAGTGTGGAAAAACCACTTTTCGCACTTGTGTTAGTGTTGAAAAGCCACTTTTCGCACTTGTGTTAGTGTTGTAAAACCACTTTTTGCACTTGTGTTGGTGCAGGAAACCACTTTTGCACTTGTATTAGTGTGGAAAACCACTTTTCGCACTTGTGTTAGTGTTGAAAAGCCACTTTTCGCACTTGTGTTAGTGTTGTAAAACCACTTTTCGCACTTGTGTTGGTGCAGGAAACCACTTTTGCACTTGTATTAGTGTGGAAAAACCACTTTTCGCACTTGTGTTAGTGTTGAAAAACCACTTTTCGCACTTGTGTTAGTGTTGAAAAACCACTTTTCGCACTTGTGTTAGTGTTGAAAAACCACTTTTCGCACTTGTGTTGGTGCAGGAAACCACTTTTGCACTTGTATTAGTGTGGAAAAAACACTTTTCGCACTTGTGTTAGTGTTGAAAAACCACTTTTCGCACTTGTGTTAGTGTTGAAAAACCACTTTTCGCACTTGTGTTGGTGCAGGAAACCACTTTTGCACTTGTATTAGTGTGGAAAAACCACTTTTTGCACTTGTGTTAGTGTTGAAAAACCACTTTTCGCACATGTGTTAGTGTTGAAAAACCACTTTTTGCACTTGTGTTGGAGCAGGAAACCACTTTTGCACTTGTATTAGTGTGGAAAAACACTTTTTGCACTTGTGATAGTGTGGAAAAAACACTTTTCGCACTTGTGTTGGTGCAGGAAACCACTTTTGCACTTGTATTAGTGTGGAAAAACCACTTTTCGCACTTGTGTTAGTGTTGAAAAACCACTTTTCGCACATGTGTTAGTGTTGAAAAACCACTTTTTGCACTTGTGTTGGAGCAGGAAACCACTTTTGCACTTGTATTAGTGTGGAAAAACACTTTTTGCACTTGTGATAGTGTTGAAAAACCACTTTTCGCACTTGTGTTAGTGTTGACAAACCACTTTTTGCACTTGTGTTGGTGCAGGAAACCACTTTTGCACTTGTATTAGTGTGGAAAAAACACTTTTTGCACTTGTGATAGTGTTGAAAAACCACTTTTCGCACTTGTGTTAGTGTTGAAAAACCACTTTTCGCACTTGTGTTAGTGTTGAAAAACCACTTTTCGCACTTGTGTTGGTGCAGGAAACCACTTTTGCACTTGTATTAGTGTGGAAAAAACACTTTTCGCACTTGTGTTAGTGTAGAAAAACCACTTTTCGCACTTGTGTTAGTGTTGAAAAACCACTTTTCACACTTGTGTTAGTGTTGAAAAACCACTTTTCGCACTTGTGTTGGTGCAGGAAACCACTTTTGCACTTGTATTAGTGTGGAAAAAACACTTTTCGCACTTGTGTTAGTGTTGAAAAACCACTTTTCGCACTTGTGTTAGTGTTGAAAAACCACTTTTCGCACTTGTGTTAGTGTTGAAAAATCACTTTTCGCACTTGTGTTGGTGCAGCAAACCACTTTTGCACTTGTATTAGTGTGGAAAAACCACTTTTCGCACTTGTGTTAGTGTTGAAAAGCCACTTTTCGCACTTGTGTTAGTGTTGAAAAACCACTTTTCGCACTTGTGTTGGTGCAGGAAACCACTTTTGCACTTGTATTAGTGTGGAATAAAGACTTTTTGCACTTGTGATAGTGTTGAAAAACCACTTTTCGCACTTTTGTTAGTGTTGAAAAACCACTTTTCGCACTTGTGTTGGTGCAGGAAACCACTTTTGCACTTGTATTAGTGTGGAAAAATCACTTTTCGCACTTGTGTTAGTGTTGAAAAACCACTTTTCGCACTTATGTTAGTGTTGAAAAACCACTTTTCGCACTTGTGTTAGTGTTGAAAAACCACTTTTCGCACTTGTGTTGGTGCAGGAAACCACTTTTGCACTTGTATTAGTGTGGAAAAAACACTTTTCGCTCTTGTGTTAGTGTTGAAAAACCACTTTTCGCACTTGTGTTAGTGTTGAAAAACAACTTTTCGCACTTGTGTTAGTGTTGAAAAACCACTTTTCGCACTTGTGTTGGTGCAGGAAACCACTTTTGCACTTGTATTAGTGTGGAAAAACCACTTTTCGCACTTGTGTTAGTGTTGAAAAACCACTTTTCGCACTTGTGTTAGTGTTGAAAAACCACTTTTCGCACATGTGTTGGTGCAGGAAACCACTTTTGCACTTGTATTAGTGTGGAAAAAACACTTTTTGCACTTGTGATAGTGTTGAAAAACCACTGTTCGCACTTGTGTTAGTGTTGAAAAACCACTTTTCGCACTTGTGTTAGTGTTGAAAAACCACTTTTCGCACTTGTGTTGGTGCAGGAAACCACTTTTGCACTTGTATTAGTGTGGAAAAAACACTTTTCGCACTTGTGTTAGTGTTGAAAAACCACTTTTCGCACTTGTGTTTGTGTTGAAAAACCACTTTTCGCACTTGTGTTAGTGTTGAAAAACCACTTTTCGCACTTGTGTTGGTGCAGGAAACCACTTTTGCACTTGTATTAGTGTGGAAAAAACACTTTTTGCACTTTTGATAGTGTTGAAAAACCACTTTTCGCACTTGTGTTGGTGCAGGAAACCACTATTGCACTTGTATTAGTGTGGAAAAACCACTTTTCGCACTTGTGTTAGTGTTGGAAAACCACTTTTCGCATTTGTGTTAGTGTTGAAAAACCACTTTTCGCACTTGTGTTGGTGCAGGAAACCACTTTTGCACTTGTATTGGTGCAGGAAACCACTTTTGCACTTGTATTAGTGTTGAAAAACCACTTTTCGCACTTTTGTTAGTGTTGAAAAACCACTTTTCGCACTTGTGTTGGTACAGGAAACCACTTTTGCACTTGTATTAGTTTGGAAAAACCACTTTTCGCACTTGTGTTAGTGTTGAAAAACCACTTTTCGCACTTGTGTTAGTGTTGAAAAACCACTTTTCGCACTTGTGATAGTGTTGAAAAACCACTTTTCGCACTTGTGTTGGTGCAGGAAACCACTTTTGCACTTGTATTAGTGTGGAAAAAACACTTTTCGCACTTGTGTTAATGTTGAAAAACCACTTTTCGCACTTGTGTTAGTGTTGAAAAACCACTTTTCGCACTTGTGTTAGTGTTGAAAAACCACTTTTTGCACTTGTGTTGGTGCAGGAAACCACTTTTGCACTTGTATTAGTGTGGAAAAAACACTTTTTGCACTTGTGTTAGTGTTGAAAAACCACTTTTCGCACTTGTGTTGGTGCAGGAAACCACTTTTGCACTTGTATTAGTGTGGAAAAAACACTTTTCGCACTTGTGTTAGTGTTGAAAAACCACTTTTCGCACTTGTGTTAGTGTTGAAAAACCACTTTTCGCACTTGTGTTGGTGCAGGAAACCACTTTTGCACTTGTATTAGTGTGGAAAAAACAATTTTCGCACTTGTGTTAGTGTTGAAAAACCACTTTTCGCACTTGTGTTCGTGTTGAAAAACCACTTTTCGCACATGTGTTGGTGCAGGAAACCACTTTTGCACTTGTATTAGTGTGGAAAAACCACTTTTTGCACTTGTGTTAGTGTTGAAAATCCACTTTTCGCATTTGTGTTAGTGTTGAAAAACCACTTTTCGCACTTGTGTTGGTGCAGGAAACCACTTTTGCACTTGTATTAGTGTGGAAAAACCACTTTTCACACTTGTGTTAGTGTTGAAAAACAACTTTTCGCACTTGTGTTAGTGTTGAAAAACAACTTTTCGCACTTGTGTTGGTGCAGGAAACCACTTTTGCACTTGTATTAGTGTGGAAAAACCACTTTTCGCACTTGTGTTAGTGTTGAAAAGCCACTTTTCGCACTTGTGTTAGTGTTGTAAAACCACTTTTTGCACTTGTGTTGGTGCAGGAAACCACTTTTGCACTTGTATTAGTGTGGAAAACCACTTTTCGCACTTGTGTTAGTGTTGAAAAGCCACTTTTCGCACTTGTGTTAGTGTTGTAAAACCACTTTTCGCACTTGTGTTGGTGCAGGAAACCACTTTTGCACTTGTATTAGTGTGGAAAAACCACTTTTCGCACTTGTGTTAGTGTTGAAAAACCACTTTTCGCACTTGTGTTAGTGTTGAAAAACCACTTTTCGCACTTGTGTTAGTGTTGAAAAACCACTTTTCGCACTTGTGTTGGTGCAGGAAACCACTTTTGCACTTGTATTAGTGTGGAAAAAACACTTTTCGCACTTAGTTAGTGTTGAAAAACCACTTTTCGCACTTGTGTTAGTGTTGAAAAACCACTTTTCGCACTTGTGTTGGTGCAGGAAACCACTTTTGCACTTGTATTAGTGTGGAAAAACCACTTTTCGCACTTGTGTTAGTGTTGAAAAACCACTTTTCGCACTTGTGTTGGTGCAGGAAACCACTTCTGCACTTGTATTAGTGTGGCAAAAACACTTTTCGCACTTGTGTTAGTGTTGAAAAACCACTTTTCGCACTTGTGTTAGTGTTGAAAAACCACTTTTCGCACTTGTGTTGGTGCAGGAAACCACTTTTGCACTTGTATTAGTGTGGAAAAACCACTTTTCGCACTTGTGTTAGTGTTGAAAAACCACTTTTCGCACTTGTGTTAGTGTTGAAAATCCACTTTTCGCACTTGTGTTGGTGCAGGAAACCACTTTTGCACTTGTATTAGTGTGGAAAAACCACTTATCGCACTTGTGGTAGTGTTGAAAAACGACTTTTCGCACTTGTGTTAGTGTTGAAAAACCACTTTTCGCACTTGTGTTGGTGCAGGAAACCACTTTTGCACTTATATTAGTGTGGAAAAAACACTTTTTGCACTTGTGATAGTGTTGAAAAACCACTTTTCGCACTTGTGTTAGTGTTGAAAAACCACTTTTCGCACTTGTGTTAGTGTTGAAAAACCACTTTTCGCACTTGTGTTAGTGTTGAAAAACCACTTTTTGCACTTGTGTTGGAGCAGGAAACCACTTTTGCACTTGTATTAGTGTGGAAAAACACTTTTTGCACTTGTGATAGTGTTGAAAAACCACTTTTCGCACTTGTGTTAGTGTTGAAAAACCACTTTTTGCACTTGTGTTGGTGCAGGAAACCACTTTTGCACTTGTATTAGTGTGGAAAAAACACTTTTTGCACTTGTGATAGTGTTGAAAATCCACTTTTCGCACTTGTGTTAGTGTTGAAAAACCACTTTTCGCACTTGAGTTAGTGTTGAAAAACCACTTTTCGCACTTGTGTTGGTGCAGGAAACCACTTTTGCACTTGTATGAGTGTGGAAAAAACACTTTTTGCACTTGTGATAGTGTTGAAAATCCACTTTTCGCACTTGTGTTAGTGTTAAAAAACCACTTTTCGCACTTGTGTTAGTGTTGAAAAACCACTTTTCGCACTTGTGTTGGTGTTGAAAAACCACTTTTCGCACTTGTGTTAGTGTTGAAAAACCACTTTTCGCACTTGTGTTGGTGCAGGAAACCACTTTTGCACTTGTATTAGTGTGGAAAAACCACTTTTCGCACTTGTGTTAGTGTTGAAAAGCCACTTTTCGCACTTGTGTTAGTGTTGTAAAACCACTTTTGCACTTGTATTAGTGTGGAAAAACCACTTTTCGCACTTGTGTTAGTGTTGAAAAGCCACTTTTCGCACTTGTGTTAGTGTTGAAAAACCACTTTTCGCACTTGTGTTGGTGCAGGAAACCACTTTTGCACTTGTATTAGTGTGGAATAAAGACTTTTTGCACTTGTGATAGTGTTGAAAAACCACTTTTCGCACTTTTGTTAGTGTTGAAAAACCACTTTTCGCACTTGTGTTGGTGCAGGAAACCACTTTTGCACTTGTATTAGTGTGGAAAAATCACTTTTCGCACTTGTGTTAGTGTTGAAAAACCACTTTTCGCACTTGTGTTAGTGTTGAAAAACCACTTATCGCACTTGTGTTAGTGTTGAAAAACCACTTTTCGCACTTGTGTTGGTGCAGGAAACCACTTTTGCACTTGTATTAGTGTGGAAAAAACACTTTTCGCTCTTGTGTTAGTGTTGAAAAACCACTTTTTGCACTTGTGTTTGTGTTGAAAAACCACTTTTCGCACTTGTGTTAGTGTTGAAAAACCACTTTTCGCACTTGTGTTGGTGCAGGAAACCACTTTTGCACTTGTATTAGTGTGGAAAAAACCACTTTTCGCACTTGTGTTAGTGTTGAAAAACCACTTTTCGCACTTGTGTTAGTGTTGAAAAACCACTTTTCGCACATGTGTTGGTGCAGGAAACCACTTTTGCACTTGTATTAGTGTGGAAAAAACACTTTTTGCACTTGTGATAGTGTTGAAAAACCACTTTTCGCACTTGTGTTAGTGTTGGAAAACCACTTTTCGCACTTGTGTTAGTGTTGAAAAACCACTTTTCGCACTTGTGTTGGTGCAGGAAACCACTTTTGCACTTGTATTAGTGTGGAAAAAACACTTTTTGCACTTGTGTTAGTGTTGAAAAACCACTTTTCGCACTTGTGTTGGTGCAGGAAACCACTTTTGCACTTGTATTAGTGTGGAAAAAACAATTTTCGCACTTGTGTTAGTGTTGAAAAACCACTTTTCGCACTTGTGTTCGTGTTGAAAAACCACTTTTCGCACATGTGTTGGTGCAGGAAACCACTTTTGCACTTGTATTAGTGTGGAAAAACCACTTTTTGCACTTGTGTTAGTGTTGAAAAGCCACTTTTCGCATTTGTGTTAGTGTTGAAAAACCACTTTTCGCACTTGTGTTGGTGCAGGAAACCACTTTTGCACTTGTATTAGTGTGGAAAAACCACTTTTCACACTTGTGTTAGTGTTGAAAAACAACTTTTCGCACTTGTGTTAGTGTTGTAAAACCACTTTTCGCACTGGTGTTAGTGTTGAAAAACCACTTTTCGCATTTGTGTTGGTGCAGGAAACCACTTTTGCACTTGTATTAGTGTGGAAAAAACACTTTTCGCACTTGTGTTAGTGTTGAAAAACCACTTTTCGCACTTGTGTTGGTGTTGAAAAACCACTTTTCGCACTTGTGTTAGTGTTGAAAAACCACTTTTCGCACTTGTGTTAGTGTTGAAAAACCACTTTTCGCACTTGTGTTGGTGCAGGAAACCACTTTTGCACTTGTATTAGTGTGGAAAAAACAATTTTCGCACTTGTGTTAGTGTTGAAAAACCACTTTTCGCACTTGTGTTCGTGTTGAAAAACCACTTTTCGCACATGTGTTGGTGCAGGAAACCACTTTTGCACTTGTATTAGTGTGGAAAAACCACTTTTTGCACTTGTGTTAGTGTTGAAAAGCCACTTTTCGCATTTGTGTTAGTGTTGAAAAACCACTTTTCGCACTTGTGTTGGTGCAGGAAACCACTTTTGCACTTGTATTAGTGTGGAAAAACCACTTTTCACACTTGTGTTAGTGTTGAAAAACAACTTTTCGCACTTGTGTTAGTGTTGTAAAACCACTTTTCGCACTGGTGTTAGTGTTGAAAAACCACTTTTCGCATTTGTGTTGGTGCAGGAAACCACTTTTGCACTTGTATTAGTGTGGAAAAAACACTTTTCGCACTTGTGTTAGTGTTGAAAAACCACTTTTCGCACTTGTGTTGGTGTTGAAAAACCACTTTTCGCACTTGTGTTAGTGTTGAAAGACCACTTTTCGCACTTGTGTTGGTGCAGGAAACCACTTTTGCACTTGTATTAGTGTGGAAAAACCACTTTTCGCACTTGTGTTAGTGTTGAAAAGCCACTTTTCGCACTTGTGTTAGTGTTGTAAAACCACTTTTTGCACTTGTGTTGGTGCAGGAAACCACTTTTGCACTTGTATTAGTGTGGAAAAACCACTTTTCGCACTTGTGTTAGTGTTGAAAAGCCACTTTTCGCACTTGTGTTAGTGTTGTAAAACCACTTTTCGCACTTGTGTTGGTGCAGGAAACCACTTTTGCACTTGTATTAGTGTGGAAAAACCACTTTTCGCACTTGTGTTAGTGTTGAAAAACCACTTTTCGCACTTGTGTTAGTGTTGAAAAACCACTTTTCGCACTTGTGTTAGTGTTGAAAAACCACTTTTCGCACTTGTGTTGGTGCAGGAAACCACTTTTGCACTTGTATTAGTGTGGAAAAAACACTTTTCGCACTTGTGTTAGTGTTGAAAAACCACTTTTCGCACTTGTGTTAGTGTTGAAAAACCACTTTTCGCACTTGTGTTGGTGCAGGAAACCACTTTTGCACTTGTATTAGTGTGGAAAAACCACTTTTCGCACTTGTGTTAGTGTTGAAAAACCACTTTTCGCACTTGTGTTGGTGCAGGAAACCACTTTTGCACTTGTATTAGTGTGGCAAAAACACTTTTCGCACTTGTGTTAGTGTTGAAAAACCACTTTTCGCACTTGTGTTAGTGTTGAAAAACCACTTTTCGCACTTGTGTTGGTGCAGGAAACCACTTTTGCACTTGTATTAGTGTGGAAAAACCACTTTTCGCACTTGTGTTAGTGTTGAAAAACCACTTTTCGCACTTGTGTTAGTGTTGAAAATCCACTTTTCGCACTTGTGTTGGTGCAGGAAACCACTTTTGCACTTGTATTAGTGTGGAAAAACCACTTATCGCACTTGTGGTAGTGTTGAAAAACGACTTTTCGCACTTGTGTTAGTGTTGAAAAACCACTTTTCGCACTTGTGTTGGTGCAGGAAACCACTTTTGCACTTATATTAGTGTGGAAAAAACACTTTTTGCACTTGTGATAGTGTTGAAAAACCACTTTTCGCACTTGTGTTAGTGTTGAAAAACCACTTTTCGCACTTGTGTTAGTGTTGAAAAACCACTTTTCGCACTTGTGTTAGTGTTGAAAAACCACTTTTTGCACTTGTGTTGGAGCAGGAAACCACTTTTGCACTTGTATTAGTGTGGAAAAACACTTTTTGCACTTGTGATAGTGTTGAAAAACCACTTTTCGCACTTGTGTTAGTGTTGAAAAACCACTTTTTGCACTTGTGTTGGTGCAGGAAACCACTTTTGCACTTGTATTAGTGTGGAAAAAACACTTTTTGCACTTGTGATAGTGTTGAAAATCCACTTTTCGCACTTGTGTTAGTGTTGAAAAACCACTTTTCGCACTTGAGTTAGTGTTGAAAAACCACTTTTCGCACTTGTGTTGGTGCAGGAAACCACTTTTGCACTTGTATGAGTGTGGAAAAAACACTTTTTGCACTTGTGATAGTGTTGAAAATCCACTTTTCGCACTTGTGTTAGTGTTAAAAAACCACTTTTCGCACTTGTGTTAGTGTTGAAAAACCACTTTTCGCACTTGTGTTGGTGTTGAAAAACCACTTTTCGCACTTGTGTTAGTGTTGAAAAACCACTTTTCGCACTTGTGTTGGTGCAGGAAACCACTTTTGCACTTGTATTAGTGTGGAAAAACCACTTTTCGCACTTGTGTTAGTGTTGAAAAGCCACTTTTCGCACTTGTGTTAGTGTTGTAAAACCACTTTTGCACTTGTATTAGTGTGGAAAAACCACTTTTCGCACTTGTGTTCGTGTTGAAAAGCCACTTTTCGCACTTGTGTTAGTGTTGAAAAACCACTTTTCGCACTTGTGTTGGTGCAGGAAACCACTTTTGCACTTGTATTAGTGTGGAATAAAGACTTTTTGCACTTGTGATAGTGTTGAAAAACCACTTTTCGCACTTTTGTTAGTGTTGAAAAACCACTTTTCGCACTTGTGTTGGTGCAGGAAACCACTTTTGCACTTGTATTAGTGTGGAAAAATCACTTTTCGCACTTGTGTTAGTGTTGAAAAACCACTTTTCGCACTTGTGTTAGTGTTGAAAAACCACTTATCGCACTTGTGTTAGTGTTGAAAAACCACTTTTCGCACTTGTGTTGGTGCAGGAAACCACTTTTGCACTTGTATTAGTGTGGAAAAAACACTTTTCGCTCTTGTGTTAGTGTTGAAAAACCACTTTTTGCACTTGTGTTAGTGTTGAAAAACCACTTTTCGCACTTGTGTTAGTGTTGAAAAACCACTTTTCGCACTTGTGTTGGTGCAGGAAACCACTTTTGCACTTGTATTAGTGTGGAAAAACCACTTTTCGCACTTGTGTTAGTGTTGAAAAACCACTTTTCGCACTTGTGTTAGTGTTGAAAAACCACTTTTCGCACATGTGTTGGTGCAGGAAACCACTTTTGCACTTGTATTAGTGTGGAAAAAACACTTTTTGCACTTGTGATAGTGTTGAAAAACCACTTTTCGCACTTGTGTTAGTGTTGAAAAACCACTTTTCGCACTTGTGTTAGTGTTGAAAAACCACTTTTCGCACTTGTGTTGGTGCAGGAAACCACTTTTGCACTTGTATTAGTGTGGAAAAAACACTTTTCGCACTTGTGTTAGTGTTGAAAAACCACTTTTCGCACTTGTGTTGGTGCAGGAAACCACTTTTGCACTTGTATTAGTGTGGAAAAAACACTTTTCGCACTTGTGTTAGTGTTGAAAAACCACTTTTCGCACTTGCGTTAGTGTTGAAAAATCACTTTTCGCACTTGTGTTAGTGTTGAAAAACCACTTTTCGCACCTGTGTTGGTGCAGGAAACCACTTTTGCACTTGTATTAGTGTGGAAAAACCACTTTTCGCACTTGTGTTAGTGTTGAAAAGCCACTTTTCGCACTTGTGTTAGTGTTGAAAAACCACTTTTCGCACTTGTGTTGGTGCAGGAAACCACTTTTGCACTTGTATTAGTGTGGAATAAAGACTTTTTGCACTTGTGATAGTGTTGAAAAACCACTTTTCGCACTTGTGTTAGTGTTGAAAAACCACTTTTCGCACTTGTGTTGGTGTTGAAAAACCACTTTTCGCACTTGTGTTAGTGTTGAAAAACCACTTTTCGCACTTGTGTTGGTGCAGGAAACCACTTTTGCACTTGTATTAGTGTGGAAAAACCACTTTTCGCACTTGTGTTAGTGTTGAAAAGCCACTTTTCGCACTTGTGTTAGTGTTGTAAAACCACTTTTGCACTTGTATTAGTGTGGAAAAACCACTTTTCGCACTTGTGTTAGTGTTGAAAAGCCACTTTTCGCACTTGTGTTAGTGTTGAAAAACCACTTTTCGCACTTGTGTTGGTGCAGGAAACCACTTTTGCACTTGTATTAGTGTGGAATAAAGACTTTTTGCACTTGTGATAGTGTTGAAAAACCACTTTTCGCACTTTTGTTAGTGTTGAAAAACCACTTTTCGCACTTGTGTTGGTGCAGGAAACCACTTTTGCACTTGTATTAGTGTGGAAAAATCACTTTTCGCACTTGTGTTAGTGTTGAAAAACCACTTTTCGCACTTGTGTTAGTGTTGAAAAACCACTTATCGCACTTGTGTTAGTGTTGAAAAACCACTTTTCGCACTTGTGTTGGTGCAGGAAACCACTTTTGCACTTGTATTAGTGTGGAAAAAACACTTTTCGCTCTTGTGTTAGTGTTGAAAAACCACTTTTTGCACTTGTGTTAGTGTTGAAAAACCACTTTTCGCACTTGTGTTAGTGTTGAAAAACCACTTTTCGCACTTGTGTTGGTGCAGGAAACCACTTTTGCACTTGTATTAGTGTGGAAAAACCACTTTTCGCACTTGTGTTAGTGTTGAAAAACCACTTTTCGCACTTGTGTTAGTGTTGAAAAACCACTTTTCGCACATGTGTTGGTGCAGGAAACCACTTTTGCACTTGTATTAGTGTGGAAAAAACACTTTTTGCACTTGTGATAGTGTTGAAAAACCACTTTTCGCACTTGTGTTAGTGTTGAAAAACCACTTTTCGCACTTGTGTTAGTGTTGAAAAACCACTTTTCGCACTTGTGTTGGTGCAGGAAACCACTTTTGCACTTGTATTAGTGTGGAAAAAACACTTTTCGCACTTGTGTTAGTGTTGAAAAACCACTTTTCGCACTTGTGTTGGTGCAGGAAACCACTTTTGCACTTGTATTAGTGTGGAAAAAACACTTTTCGCACTTGTGTTAGTGTTGAAAAACCACTTTTCGCACTTGCGTTAGTGTTGAAAAATCACTTTTCGCACTTGTGTTGGTGCAGGAAACCACTTTTGCACTTGTATTAGTGTGGAAAAACCACTTTTCGCACTTGTGTTAGTGTTGAAAAGCCACTTTTCGCACTTGTGTTAGTGTTGAAAAACCACTTTTCGCACTTGTGTTGGTGCAGGAAACCAATTTTGCACTTGTATTAGTGTGGAATAAAGACTTTTTGCACTTGTGATAGTGTTGAAAAACCACTTTTCGCACTTGTGTTAGTGTTGAAAAACCACTTTTCGCACTTGTGTTAGTGTTGAAAAACCACTTTTCGCACTTGTGTTAGTGTTGAAAAACCACTTTTTGCACTTGTGTTGGTGCAGGAAACCACTTTTGCACTTGTATTAGTGTGGAAAAAACACTTTTTGCACTTGTGTTAGTGTTGAAAAACCACTTTTCGCACTTGTGTTGGTGCAGGAAACCACTTTTGCACTTGTATTAGTGTGGAAAAAACACTTTTCGCACTTGTGTTAGTGTTGAAAAACCACTTTTCGCACTTGTGTTAGTGTTGAAAAACCACTTTTCGCACTTGTGTTGGTGCAGGAAACCACTTTTGCACTTGTATTAGTGTGGAAAAAACACTTTTCGCACTTGTGTTAGTGTTGAAAAACCACTTTTCGCACTTGTGTTCGTGTTGAAAAACCACTTTTCGCACATGTGTTGGTGCAGGAAACCACTTTTGCACTTGTATTAGTGTGGAAAAACCACTTTTTGCACTTGTGTTAGTGTTGAAAAGCCACTTTTCGCATTTGTGTTAGTGTTGAAAAACCACTTTTCGCACTTGTGTTGGTGCAGGAAACCACTTTTGCACTTGTATTAGTGTGGAAAAACCACTTTTCACACTTGTGTTAGTGTTGAAAAACAACTTTTCGCACTTGTGTTAGTGTTGTAAAACCACTTTTCGCACTTGTGTTAGTGTTGAAAAACCACTTTTCGCATTTGTGTTGGTGCAGGAAACCACTTTTGCACTTGTATTAGTGTGGAAAAAACACTTTTCGCACTTGTGTTAGTGTTGAAAAACCACTTTTCGCACTTGTGTTGGTGTTGAAAAACCACTTTTCGCACTTGTGTTAGTGTTGAAAAACCACTTTTCGCACTTGTGTTGGTGCAGGAAACCACTTTTGCACTTGTATTAGTGTGGAAAAACCACTTTTCGCACTTGTGTTAGTGTTGAAAAGCCACTTTTCGCACTTGTGTTAGTGTTGTAAAACCACTTTTTGCACTTGTGTTGGTGCAGGAAACCACTTTTGCACTTGTATTAGTGTGGAAAAACCACTTTTCGCACTTGTGTTAGTGTTGAAAAGCCACTTTTCGCACTTGTGTTAGTGTTGTAAAACCACTTTTCGCACTTGTGTTGGTGGAGGAAACCACTTTTGCACTTGTATTAGTGTGGAAAAACCACTTTTCGCACTTGTGTTAGTGTTGAAAAACCACTTTTCGCACTTGTGTTAGTGTTGAAAAACCACTTTTCGCACTTGTGTTAGTGTTGAAAAACCACTTTTCGCACTTGTGTTGGTGCAGGAAACCACTTTTGCACTTGTATTAGTGTGGAAAAAACACTTTTTGCACTTGTGATAGTGTTGAAAAACCACTTTTCGCACTTGTGTTAGTGTTGAAAAACCACTTTTCGCACTTGTGTTGGTGCAGGAAACCACTTTTGCACTTGTATTAGTGTGGAAAAAACACTTTTCGCACTTGTGTTAGTGTTGAAAAACCACTTTTCGCACTTGTGTTAGTGTTGAAAAACCACTTTTCGCACTTGTGTTGGTGCAGGAAACCACTTTTGCACTTGTATTAGTGTGGAAAAACCACTTTTCGCACTTGTGTTAGTGTTGAAAAACCACTATTCGCACTTGTGTTGGTGCAGGAAACCACTTTTGCACTTGTATTAGTGTGGCAAAAACACTTTTCGCACTTGTGTTAGTGTTGAAAAACCACTTTTCGCACTTGTGTTAGTGTTGAAAAAACACTTTTCGCACTTGTGTTGGTGCAGGAAACCACTTTTGCACTTGTATTAGTGTGGAAAAACCACTTTTCGCACTTGTGTTAGTGCTGAAAAACCACTTTTCGCACTTGTGTTAGTGTTGAAAATCCACTTTTCGCACTTGTGTTGGTGCAGGAAACCACTTTTGCACTTGTATTAGTGTGGAAAAACCACTTATCGCACTTGTGGTAGTGTTGAAAAACCACTTTTCGCACTTGTGTTAGTGTTGAAAAACCACTTTTCGCACTTGTGTTGGTGCAGGAAACCACTTTTGCACTTATATTAGTGTGGAAAAAACACTTTTTGCACTTGTGATAGTGTTGAAAAACCACTTTTCGCACTTGTGTTAGTGTTGAAAAACCACTTTTCGCACTTGTGTTAGTGTTGGAAAACCACTTTTCGCACTTGTGTTAGTGTTGAAAAACCACTTTTTGCACTTGTGTTGGAGCAGGAAACCACTTTTGCACTTGTATTAGTGTGGAAAAACACTTTTTGCACTTGTGATAGTGTTGAAAACCACTTTTCGCACTTGTGTTAGTGTTGAAAAACCACTTTTTGCACTTGTGTTGGTGCAGGAAACCACTTTTGCACTTGTATTAGTGTGGAAAAAACACTTTTTGCACTTGTGATAGTGTTGAAAATCCACTTTTCGCACTTGTGTTAGTGTTGAAAAACCACTTTTCGCACTTGAGTTAGTGTTGAAAAACCACTTTTCGCACTTGTGTTGGTGCAGGAAACCACTTTTGCACTTGTATGAGTGTGGAAAAAACACTTTTTGCACTTGTCATAGTGTTAAAAAACCACTTTTCGCACTTGTGTTAGTGTTGAAAAACCACTTTTCGCACTTGTGTTGGTGTTGAAAAACCACTTTTCGCACTTGTGTTAGTGTTGAAAAACCACTTTTCGCACTTGTGTTGGTGCAGGAAACCACTTTTGCACTTGTATTAGTGTGGAAAAACCACTTTTCGCACTTGTGTTAGTGTTGAAAAGCCACTTTTCGCACTTGTGTTAGTGTTGTAAAACCACTTTTGCACTTGTATTAGTGTGGAAAAACCACTTTTCGCACTTGTGTTAGTGTTGAAAAGCCACTTTGCGCACTTGTGTTAGTGTTGAAAAACCACTTTTCGCACTTGTGTTGGTGCAGGAAACCACTTTTGCACTTGTATTAGTGTGGAATAAAGACTTTTTGCACTTGTGATAGTGTTGAAAAACCACTTTTCGCACTTTTGTTAGTGTTGAAAAACCACTTTTCGCACTTGTGTTGGTGCAGGAAACCACTTTTGCACTTGTATTAGTGTGGAAAAATCACTTTTCGCACTTGTGTTAGTGTTGAAAAACCACTTTTCGCACTTGTGTTAGTGTTGTAAACCCACTTTTTGCACTTGTGTTGGTGCAGGAAACCACTTTTGCACTTGTGTTAGTGTTGAAAAGCCACTTTTCGCACTTGTGTTAGTGTTGTAAAACCACTTTTTGCACTTGTGTTGGTGCAGGAAACCACTTTTGCACTTGTATTAGTGTGGAAAAACCACTTTTCGCACTTGTGTTAGTGTTGAAAAGCCACTTTTCGCACTTGTGTTAGTGTTGTAAAACCACTTTTCGCACTTGTGTTGGTGCAGGAAACCACTTTTGCACTTGTATTAGTGTGGAAAAACCACTTTTCGCACTTGTGTTAGTGTTGAAAAACCACTTTTCGCACTTGTGTTAGTGTTGAAAAACCACTTTTCGCACTTGTGTTAGTGTTGAAAAACCACTTTTCGCACTTGTGTTGGTGCAGGAAACCACTTTTGCACTTGTATTAGTGTGGAAAAAACACTTTTTGCACTTGTGATAGTGTTGAAAAACCACTTTTCGCACTTGTGTTAGTGTTGAAAAACCACTTTTCGCACTTGTGTTGGTGCAGGAAACCACTTTTGCACTTGTATTAGTGTGGAAAAAACACTTTTTGCACTTGTGTTAGTGTTGAAAAACCACTTTTCGCACTTGTGTTAGTGTTGAAAAACCACTTTTCGCACTTGTGTTGGTGCAGGAAACCACTTTTGCACTTGTATTAGTGTGGAAAAACCACTTTTCGCACTTGTGTTAGTGTTGAAAAACCACTTTTCACACTTGTGTTGGTGCAGGAAACCACTTTTGCACTTGTATTAGTGTGGCAAAAACACTTTTCGCACTTGTGTTAGTGTTGAAAAACCACTTTTCGCACTTGTGTTAGTGTTGAAAAACCACTTTTCGCACTTGTGTTGGTGCAGGAAACCACTTTTGCACTTGTATTAGTGTGGAAAAATCACTTTTCGCACTTGTGTTAGTGTTGAAAAACCACTTTTCGCACTTGTGTTAGTGTTGAAAAACCACTTATCGCACTTGTGTTAGTGTTGAAAAACCACTTTTCGCACTTGTGTTGGTGCAGGAAACCACTTTTGCACTTGTATTAGTGTGGAAAAAACACTTTTCGCTCTTGTGTTAGTGTTGAAAAGCCACTTTTCGCATTTGTGTTAGTGTTGAAAAACCACTTTTCGCACTTGTGTTGGTGCAGGAAACCACTTTTGCACTTGTATTAGTGTGGAAAAACCACTTTTCACACTTGTGTTAGTGTTGAAAAACAACTTTTCGCACTTGTGTTAGTGTTGTAAAACCACTTTTTGCACTTGTGTTAGTGTTGAAAAACCACTTTTCGCATTTGTGTTGGTGCAGGAAACCACTTTTCCACTTGTATTAGTGTGGAAAAAACACTTTTCGCTCTTGTGTTAGTGTTGAAAAGCCACTTTTCGCATTTGTGTTAGTGTTGAAAAACCACTTTTCGCACTTGTGTTGGTGCAGGAAACCACTTTTGCACTTGTATTAGTGTGGAAAAACCACTTTTCACACTTGTGTTAGTGTTGAAAAACTACTTTTCGCACTTGTGTTAGTGTTGTAAAACCACTTTTCGCACTTGTGTTAGTGTTGAAAAACCACTTTTCGCATTTGTGTTGGTGCAGGAAACCACTTTTGCACTTGTATTAGTGTGGAAAAAACACTTTTCGCACTTGTGTTAGTGTTGAAAAACCACTTTTCGCACTTGTGTTGGTGTTGAAAAACCACTTTTCGCACTTGTGTTAGTGTTGAAAAACCACTTTTCGCACTTGTGTTGGTGCAGGAAACCACTTTTGCACTTGTATTAGTGTGGAAAAACCACTTTTCGCACTTGTGTTAGTGTTGAAAAGCCACTTTTCGCACTTGTGTTAGTGTTGTAAAACCACTTTTTGCACTTGTGTTGGTGCAGGAAACCACTTTTGCACTTGTATTAGTGTGGAAAAACCACTTTTCACACTTGTGTTAGTGTTGAAAAGCCACTTTTCGCACTTGTGTTAGTGTTGTAAAACCACTTTTCGCACTTGTGTTGGTGCAGGAAACCACTTTTGCACTTGTATTAGTGTGGAAAAACCACTTTTCGCACTTGTGTTAGTGTTGAAAAACCACTTTTCGCACTTGTGTTAGTGTTGAAAAACCACTTTTCGCACTTGTGTTAGTGTTGAAAAACCACTTTTGCACTTGTATTAGTGTGGAAAAACCACTTTTCGCACTTGTGTTAGTGTTGAAAAACCACTTTTCGCACTTGTGTTAGTGTTGAAAAACCACTTTTCGCACTTGTGTTAGTGTTGAAAAACCACTTTTCGCACTTGTGTTGGTGCAGGAAACCACTTTTGCACTTGTATTAGTGTGGAAAAAACACTTTTTGCACTTGTGATAGTGTTGAAAAACCACTTTTCGCACTTGTGTTAGTGTTGAAAAACCACTTTTCGCACTTGTGTTGGTGCAGGAAACCACTTTTGCACTTGTATTAGTGTGGAAAAAACACTTTTCGCACTTGTGTTAGTGTTGAAAAACCACTTTTCGCACTTGTGTTAGTGTTGAAAAACCACTTTTCGCACTTGTGTTGGTGCAGGAAACCACTTTTGCACTTGTATTAGTGTGGAAAAACCACTTTTCGCACTTGTGTTAGTGTTGAAAAACCACTATTCGCACTTGTGTTGGTGCAGGAAACCACTTTTGCACTTGTATTAGTGTGGCAAAAACACTTTTCGCACTTGTGTTAGTGTTGAAAAACCACTTTTCGCACTTGTGTTAGTGTTGAAAAAACACTTTTCGCACTTGTGTTGGTGCAGGAAACCACTTTTGCACTTGTATTAGTGTGGAAAAACCACTTTTCGCACTTGTGTTAGTGTTGAAAAACCACTTTTCGCACTTGTGTTAGTGTTGAAAATCCACTTTTCGCACTTGTGTTGGTGCAGGAAACCACTTTTGCACTTGTATTAGTGTGGAAAAACCACTTATCGCACTTGTGGTAGTGTTGAAAAACCACTTTTCGCACTTGTGTTAGTGTTGAAAAACCACTTTTCGCACTTGTGTTGGTGCAGGAAACCACTTTTGCACTTATATTAGTGTGGAAAAAACACTTTTTGCACTTGTGATAGTGTTGAAAAACCACTTTTCGCACTTGTGTTAGTGTTGAAAAACCACTTTTCGCACTTGTGTTAGTGTTGGAAAACCACTTTTCGCACTTGTGTTAGTGTTGAAAAACCACTTTTTGCACTTGTGTTGGAGCAGGAAACCACTTTTGCACTTGTATTAGTGTGGAAAAACACTTTTTGCACTTGTGATAGTGTTGAAAACCACTTTTCGCACTTGTGTTAGTGTTGAAAAACCACTTTTTGCACTTGTGTTGGTGCAGGAAACCACTTTTGCACTTGTATTAGTGTGGAAAAAACACTTTTTGCACTTGTGATAGTGTTGAAAATCCACTTTTCGCACTTGTGTTAGTGTTGAAAAACCACTTTTCGCACTTGAGTTAGTGTTGAAAAACCACTTTTCGCACTTGTGTTGGTGCAGGAAACCACTTTTGCACTTGTATGAGTGTGGAAAAAACACTTTTTGCACTTGTCATAGTGTTAAAAAACCACTTTTCGCACTTGTGTTAGTGTTGAAAAACCACTTTTCGCACTTGTGTTGGTGTTGAAAAACCACTTTTCGCACTTGTGTTAGTGTTGAAAAACCACTTTTCGCACTTGTGTTGGTGCAGGAAACCACTTTTGCACTTGTATTAGTGTGGAAAAACCACTTTTCGCACTTGTGTTAGTGTTGAAAAGCCACTTTTCGCACTTGTGTTAGTGTTGTAAAACCACTTTTGCACTTGTATTAGTGTGGAAAAACCACTTTTCGCACTTGTGTTAGTGTTGAAAAGCCACTTTGCGCACTTGTGTTAGTGTTGAAAAACCACTTTTCGCACTTGTGTTGGTGCAGGAAACCACTTTTGCACTTGTATTAGTGTGGAATAAAGACTTTTTGCACTTGTGATAGTGTTGAAAAACCACTTTTCGCACTTTTGTTAGTGTTGAAAAACCACTTTTCGCACTTGTGTTGGTGCAGGAAACCACTTTTGCACTTGTATTAGTGTGGAAAAATCACTTTTCGCACTTGTGTTAGTGTTGAAAAACCACTTTTCGCACTTGTGTTAGTGTTGTAAACCCACTTTTTGCACTTGTGTTGGTGCAGGAAACCACTTTTGCACTTGTGTTAGTGTTGAAAAGCCACTTTTCGCACTTGTGTTAGTGTTGTAAAACCACTTTTTGCACTTGTGTTGGTGCAGGAAACCACTTTTGCACTTGTATTAGTGTGGAAAAACCACTTTTCGCACTTGTGTTAGTGTTGAAAAGCCACTTTTCGCACTTGTGTTAGTGTTGTAAAACCACTTTTCGCACTAGTGTTGGTGCAGGAAACCACTTTTGCACTTGTATTAGTGTGGAAAAACCACTTTTCGCACTTGTGTTAGTGTTGAAAAACCACTTTTCGCACTTGTGTTAGTGTTGAAAAACCACTTTTCGCACTTGTGTTAGTGTTGAAAAACCACTTTTCGCACTTGTGTTGGTGCAGGAAACCACTTTTGCACTTGTATTAGTGTGGAAAAAACACTTTTTGCACTTGTGATAGTGTTGAAAAACCACTTTTCGCACTTGTGTTAGTGTTGAAAAACCACTTTTCGCACTTGTGTTGGTGCAGGAAACCACTTTTGCACTTGTATTAGTGTGGAAAAAACACTTTTTGCACTTGTGTTAGTGTTGAAAAACCACTTTTCGCACTTGTGTTAGTGTTGAAAAACCACTTTTCGCACTTGTGTTGGTGCAGGAAACCACTTTTGCACTTGTATTAGTGTGGAAAAACCACTTTTCGCACTTGTGTTAGTGTTGAAAAACCACTTTTCACACTTGTGTTGGTGCAGGAAACCACTTTTGCACTTGTATTAGTGTGGCAAAAACACTTTTCGCACTTGTGTTAGTGTTGAAAAACCACTTTTCGCACTTGTGTTAGTGTTGAAAAACCACTTTTCGCACTTGTGTTGGTGCAGGAAACCACTTTTGCACTTGTATTAGTGTGGAAAAATCACTTTTCGCACTTGTGTTAGTGTTGAAAAACCACTTTTCGCACTTGTGTTAGTGTTGAAAAACCACTTATCGCACTTGTGTTAGTGTTGAAAAACCACTTTTCGCACTTGTGTTGGTGCAGGAAACCACTTTTGCACTTGTATTAGTGTGGAAAAAACACTTTTCGCTCTTGTGTTAGTGTTGAAAAGCCACTTTTCGCATTTGTGTTAGTGTTGAAAAACCACTTTTCGCACTTGTGTTGGTGCAGGAAACCACTTTTGCACTTGTATTAGTGTGGAAAAACCACTTTTCACACTTGTGTTAGTGTTGAAAAACAACTTTTCGCACTTGTGTTAGTGTTGTAAAACCACTTTTTGCACTTGTGTTAGTGTTGAAAAACCACTTTTCGCATTTGTGTTGGTGCAGGAAACCACTTTTCCACTTGTATTAGTGTGGAAAAAACACTTTTCGCTCTTGTGTTAGTGTTGAAAAGCCACTTTTCGCATTTGTGTTAGTGTTGAAAAACCACTTTTCGCACTTGTGTTGGTGCAGGAAACCACTTTTGCACTTGTATTAGTGTGGAAAAACCACTTTTCACACTTGTGTTAGTGTTGAAAAACTACTTTTCGCACTTGTGTTAGTGTTGTAAAACCACTTTTCGCACTTGTGTTAGTGTTGAAAAACCACTTTTCGCATTTGTGTTGGTGCAGGAAACCACTTTTGCACTTGTATTAGTGTGGAAAAAACACTTTTCGCACTTGTGTTAGTGTTGAAAAACCACTTTTCGCACTTGTGTTGGTGTTGAAAAACCACTTTTCGCACTTGTGTTAGTGTTGAAAAACCACTTTTCGCACTTGTGTTGGTGCAGGAAACCACTTTTGCACTTGTATTAGTGTGGAAAAACCACTTTTCGCACTTGTGTTAGTGTTGAAAAGCCACTTTTCGCACTTGTGTTAGTGTTGTAAAACCACTTTTTGCACTTGTGTTGGTGCAGGAAACCACTTTTGCACTTGTATTAGTGTGGAAAAACCACTTTTCACACTTGTGTTAGTGTTGAAAAGCCACTTTTCGCACTTGTGTTAGTGTTGTAAAACCACTTTTCGCACTTGTGTTGGTGCAGGAAACCACTTTTGCACTTGTATTAGTGTGGAAAAACCACTTTTCGCACTTGTGTTAGTGTTGAAAAACCACTTTTCGCACTTGTGTTAGTGTTGAAAAACCACTTTTCGCACTTGTGTTAGTGTTGAAAAACCACTTTTCGCACTTGTGTTGGTGCAGGAAACCACTTTTGCACTTGTATTAGTGTGGAAAAAACACTTTTTGCACTTGTGATAGTGTTGAAAAACCACTTTTCGCACTTGTGTTAGTGTTGAAAAACCACTTTTCGCACTTGTGTTGGTGCAGGAAACCACTTTTGCACTTGTATTAGTGTGGAAAAAACACTTTTCGCACTTGTGTTAGTGTTGAAAAACCACTTTTCGCACTTGTGTTAGTGTTGAAAAACCACTTTTCGCACTTGTGTTGGTGCAGGAAACCACTTTTGCACTTGTATTAGTGTGGAAAAACCACTTTTCGCACTTGTGTTAGTGTTGAAAAACCACTTTTCGCACTTGTGTTGGTGCAGGAAACCACTTTTGCACTTGTATTAGTGTGGCAAAAACACTTTTCGCACTTGTGTTAGTGTTGAAAAACCACTTTTCGCACTTGTGTTAGTGTTGAAAAACCACTTTTCGCACTTGTGTTGGTGCAGGAAACCACTTTTGCACTTGTATTAGTGTGGAAAAACCACTTTTCGCACTTGTGTTAGTGTTGAAAAACTACTTTTCGCACTTGTGTTAGTGTTGAAAATCCACTTTTCGCACTTGTGTTGGTGCAGGAAACCACTTTTGCACTTGTATTAGTGTGGAAAAACCACTTATCGCACTTGTGGTAGTGTTGAAAAACCACTTTTCGCACTTGTGTTAGTGTTGAAAAACCACTTTTCGCACTTGTGTTGGTGCAGGAAACCACTTTTGCACTTATATTAGTGTGGAAAAAACACTTTTTGCACTTGTGATAGTGTTGAAAAACCACTTTTCGCACTTGTGTTAGTGTTGAAAAACCACTTTTCGCACTTGTGTTAGTGTTGAAAAACCACTTTTCGCACTTGTGTTGGTGGAGGAAACCACTTTTGCACTTGTATTAGTGTGGAAAAACCACTTTTCGCACTTGTGTTAGTGTTGAAAAACCACTTTTCGCACTTGTGTTAGTGTTGAAAAACCACTTTTCGCACTTGTGTTAGTGTTGAAAAACCACTTTTCGCACTTGTGTTGGTGCAGGAAACCACTTTTGCACTTGTATTTGTGTGGAAAAAACACTTTTTGCACTTGTGATAGTGTTGAAAAACCACTTTTCGCACTTGTGTTAGTGTTGAAAAACCACTTTTCGCACTTGTGTTGGTGCAGGAAACCACTTTTGCACTTGTGTTGGTGCAGGAAACCACTTTTGCACTTGTATGAGTGTGGAAAAAACACTTTTTGCACTTGTCATAGTGTTAAAAAACCACTTTTCGCACTTGTGTTAGTGTTGAAAAACCACTTTTCGCACTTGTGTTGGTGTTGAAAAACCACTTTTCGCACTTGTGTTAGTGTTGAAAAACCACTTTTCGCACTTGTGTTGGTGCAGGAAACCACTTTTGCACTTGTATTAGTGTGGAATAAAGACTTTTTGCACTTGTGATAGTGTTGAAAAACCACTTTTCGCACTTTTGTTAGTGTTGAAAAACCACTTTTCGCACTTGTGTTAGTGTTGAAAAACCACTTATCGCACTTGTGTTAGTGTTGAAAAACCACTTTTCGCACTTGTGTTGGTGCAGGAAACCACTTTTGCACTTGTATTAGTGTGGAAAAACCACTTATCAGACTTGTGTTAGTGTTGAAAAACCACTTTTCGCACTTGTGTTGGTGCAGGAAACCACTTTTGCACTTGTATTAGTGTGGAAAAAACACTTTTCGCTCTTGTGTTAGTGTTGAAAAACCACTTTTTGCACTTGTATTAGTGTGGAAAAAACACTTTTCGCTCTTGTGTTAGTGTTGAAAAACCACTTTTTGCACTTGTGTTAGTGTTGAAAAACCACTTTTCGCACTTGTGTTAGTGTTGAAAAACCACTTTTCGCACTTGTGTTGGTGCAGGAAACCACTTTTGCACTTGTATTAGTGTGGAAAAACACTTTTCGCTCTTGTGTTAGTGTTGAAAAACCACTTTTTGCACTTGTATTAGTGTGGAAAACCCACTTTTCGCACTTGTGTTAGTGTTGAAAAGCCACTTTTCGCACTTGTGTTATTGTTGAAAAACCACTTTTCGCACTTGTGTTGGTGCAGGAAACCACTTTTGCACTTGTATTAATGTGGAATAAAGACTTTTTGCACTTGTGATAGTGTTGAAAAACCACTTTTCGCACTTTTGTTAGTGTTGAAAAACCACTTTTCGCACTTGTGTTGGTGCAGGAAACCACTTTTGCACTTGTATTAGTGTGGAAAAATCACTTTTCGCACTTGTGTTAGTGTTGAAAAACCACTTTTCGCACTTGTGTTAGTGTTGAAAAACCACTTATCGCACTTGTGTTAGTGTTGAAAAACCACTTTTCGCACTTGTGTTGGTGCAGGAAACCACTTTTGCACTTGTATTAGTGTGGAAAAAACACTTTTCGCTCTTGTGTTAGTGTTGAAAAACCACTTTTTGCACTTGTGTTAGTGTTGAAAAACCACTTTTGGCACTTGTGTTAGTGTTGAAAAACCACTTTTCGCACTTGTGTTGGTGCAGGAAACCACTTTTGCACTTGTATTAGTGTGGAAAAACCACTTTTCGCACTTGTGTTAGTGTTGAAAAACCACTTTTCGCACTTGTGTTAGTGTTGAAAAACCACTTTTCGCACATGTGTTGGTGCAGGAAACCACTTTTGCACTTGTATTAGTGTGGAAATAACACTTTTTGCACTTGTGATAGTGTTGAAAAACCACTTTTCGCACTTGTGTTAGTGTTGAAAAACCACTTTTCGAACTTGTGTTAGTGTGGAAAAACCACTTTTCGCACTTGTGTTGGTGCAGGAAACCACTTTTGCACTTGTATTAGTGTGGAAAAAACACTTTTCGCACTTGTGTTAGTGTTGAAAAACCACTTTTCGCACTTGTGTTGGTGCAGGAAACCACTTTTGCACTTGTATTAGTGTGGAAAAAACACTTTTCGCACTTGTGTTAGTGTTGAAAAGCCACTTTTCGCACTTGTGTTAGTGTTGTAAAACCACTTTTTGCACTTGTGTTGGTGCAGGAAACCACTTTTGCACTTGTATTAGTGTGGAAAAACCACTTTTCACACTTGTGTTAGTGTTGAAAAGCCACTTTTCGCACTTGTGTTAGTGTTGTAAAACCACTTTTCGCACTTGTGTTGGTGCAGGAAACCACTTTTGCACTTGTATTAGTGTGGAAAAACCACTTTTCGCACTTGTGTTAGTGTTGAAAAACCACTTTTCGCACTTGTGTTAGTGTTGAAAAACCACTTTTCGCACTTGTGTTAGTGTTGAAAAACCACTTTTCGCACTTGTGTTGGTGCAGGAAACCACTTTTGCACTTGTATTAGTGTGGAAAAAACACTTTTTGCACTTGTGATAGTGTTGAAAAACCACTTTTCGCACTTGTGTTAGTGTTGAAAAACCACTTTTCGCACTTGTGTTGGTGCAGGAAACCACTTTTGCACTTGTATTAGTGTGGAAAAAACACTTTTCGCACTTGTGTTAGTGTTGAAAAACCACTTTTCGCACTTGTGTTAGTGTTGAAAAACCACTTTTCGCACTTGTGTTAGTGTTGAAAAACCACTTTTCGCACTTGTGTTAGTGTTGAAAAACCACTTTTCGCACTTGTGTTAGTGTTGAAAAACCACTTTTTGCACTTGTGTTGGTGCAGGAAACCACTTTTGCACTTGTATTAGTGTGGAAAAAACACTTTTTGCACTTGTGTTAGTGTTGAAAAACCACTTTTCGCACTTGTGTTGGTGCAGGAAACCACTTTTGCACTTGTATTAGTGTGGAAAAAACACTTTTCGCACTTGTGTTAGTGTTGAAAAACCACTTTTCGCACTTGTGTTAGTGTTGAAAAACCACTTTTCGCACTTGTGTTGGTGCAGGAAACCACTTTTGCACTTGTATTAGTGTGGAAAAAACACTTTTCGCACTTGTGTTAGTGTTGAAAAACCACTTTTCGCACTTGTGTTCGTGTTGAAAAACCACTTTTCGCACATGTGTTGGTGCAGGAAACCACTTTTGCACTTGTATTAGTGTGGAAAAACCACTTTTTGCACTTGTGTTAGTGTTGAAAAGCCACTTTTCGCATTTGTGTTAGTGTTGAAAAACCACTTTTCGCACTTGTGTTGGTGCAGGAAACCACTTTTGCACTTGTATTAGTGTGGAAAAACCACTTTTCACACTTGTGTTAGTGTTGAAAAACAACTTTTCGCACTTGTGTTAGTGTTGTAAAACCACTTTTCGCACTTGTGTTAGTGTTGAAAAACCACTTTTCGCATTTGTGTTGGTGCAGGAAACCACTTTTGCACTTGTATTAGTGTGGAAAAAACACTTTTCGCACTTGTGTTAGTGTTGAAAAACCACTTTTCGCACTTGTGTTGGTGTTGAAAAACCACTTTTCGCACTTGTGTTAGTGTTGAAAAACCACTTTTCGCACTTGTGTTGGTGCAGGAAACCACTTTTGCACTTGTATTAGTGTGGAAAAACCACTTTTCGCACTTGTGTTAGTGTTGAAAAGCCACTTTTCGCACTTGTGTTAGTGTTGTAAAACCACTTTTTGCACTTGTGTTGGTGCAGGAAACCACTTTTGCACTTGTATTAGTGTGGAAAAACCACTTTTCGCACTTGTGTTAGTGTTGAAAAGCCACTTTTCGCACTTGTGTTAGTGTTGTAAAACCACTTTTCGCACTTGTGTTGGTGGAGGAAACCACTTTTGCACTTGTATTAGTGTGGAAAAACCACTTTTCGCACTTGTGTTAGTGTTGAAAAACCACTTTTCGCACTTGTGTTAGTGTTGAAAAACCACTTTTCGCACTTGTGTTAGTGTTGAAAAACCACTTTTCGCACTTGTGTTGGTGCAGGAAACCACTTTTGCACTTGTATTAGTGTGGAAAAAACACTTTTTGCACTTGTGATAGTGTTGAAAAACCACTTTTCGCACTTGTGTTAGTGTTGAAAAACCACTTTTCGCACTTGTGTTGGTGCAGGAAACCACTTTTGCACTTGTATTAGTGTGGAAAAAACACTTTTCGCACTTGTGTTAGTGTTGAAAAACCACTTTTCGCACTTGTGTTAGTGTTGAAAAACCACTTTTCGCACTTGTGTTGGTGCAGGAAACCACTTTTGCACTTGTATTAGTGTGGAAAAACCACTTTTCGCACTTGTGTTAGTGTTGAAAAACCACTATTCGCACTTGTGTTGGTGCAGGAAACCACTTTTGCACTTGTATTAGTGTGGCAAAAACACTTTTCGCACTTGTGTTAGTGTTGAAAAACCACTTTTCGCACTTGTGTTAGTGTTGAAAAAACACTTTTCGCACTTGTGTTGGTGCAGGAAACCACTTTTGCACTTGTATTAGTGTGGAAAAACCACTTTTCGCACTTGTGTTAGTGTTGAAAAACCACTTTTCGCACTTGTGTTAGTGTTGAAAATCCACTTTTCGCACTTGTGTTGGTGCAGGAAACCACTTTTGCACTTGTATTAGTGTGGAAAAACCACTTATCGCACTTGTGGTAGTGTTGAAAAACCACTTTTCGCACTTGTGTTAGTGTTGAAAAACCACTTTTCGCACTTGTGTTGGTGCAGGAAACCACTTTTGCACTTATATTAGTGTGGAAAAAACACTTTTTGCACTTGTGATAGTGTTGAAAAACCACTTTTCGCACTTGTGTTAGTGTTGAAAAACCACTTTTCGCACTTGTGTTAGTGTTGGAAAACCACTTTTCGCACTTGTGTTAGTGTTGAAAAACCACTTTTTGCACTTGTGTTGGAGCAGGAAACCACTTTTGCACTTGTATTAGTGTGGAAAAACACTTTTTGCACTTGTGATAGTGTTGAAAACCACTTTTCGCACTTGTGTTAGTGTTGAAAAACCACTTTTTGCACTTGTGTTGGTGCAGGAAACCACTTTTGCACTTGTATTAGTGTGGAAAAAACACTTTTTGCACTTGTGATAGTGTTGAAAATCCACTTTTCGCACTTGTGTTAGTGTTGAAAAACCACTTTTCGCACTTGAGTTAGTGTTGAAAAACCACTTTTCGCACTTGTGTTGGTGCAGGAAACCACTTTTGCACTTGTATGAGTGTGGAAAAAACACTTTTTGCACTTGTCATAGTGTTAAAAAACCACTTTTCGCACTTGTGTTAGTGTTGAAAAACCACTTTTCGCACTTGTGTTGGTGTTGAAAAACCACTTTTCGCACTTGTGTTAGTGTTGAAAAACCACTTTTCGCACTTGTGTTGGTGCAGGAAACCACTTTTGCACTTGTATTAGTGTGGAAAAACCACTTTTCGCACTTGTGTTAGTGTTGAAAAGCCACTTTTCGCACTTGTGTTAGTGTTGTAAAACCACTTTTGCACTTGTATTAGTGTGGAAAAACCACTTTTCGCACTTGTGTTAGTGTTGAAAAGCCACTTTGCGCACTTGTGTTAGTGTTGAAAAACCACTTTTCGCACTTGTGTTGGTGCAGGAAACCACTTTTGCACTTGTATTAGTGTGGAATAAAGACTTTTTGCACTTGTGATAGTGTTGAAAAACCACTTTTCGCACTTTTGTTAGTGTTGAAAAACCACTTTTCGCACTTGTGTTGGTGCAGGAAACCACTTTTGCACTTGTATTAGTGTGGAAAAATCACTTTTCGCACTTGTGTTAGTGTTGAAAAACCACTTTTCGCACTTGTGTTAGTGTTGTAAACCCACTTTTTGCACTTGTGTTGGTGCAGGAAACCACTTTTGCACTTGTGTTAGTGTTGAAAAGCCACTTTTCGCACTTGTGTTAGTGTTGTAAAACCACTTTTTGCACTTGTGTTGGTGCAGGAAACCACTTTTGCACTTGTATTAGTGTGGAAAAACCACTTTTCGCACTTGTGTTAGTGTTGAAAAGCCACTTTTCGCACTTGTGTTAGTGTTGTAAAACCACTTTTCGCACTTGTGTTGGTGCAGGAAACCACTTTTGCACTTGTATTAGTGTGGAAAAACCACTTTTCGCACTTGTGTTAGTGTTGAAAAACCACTTTTCGCACTTGTGTTAGTGTTGAAAAACCACTTTTCGCACTTGTGTTAGTGTTGAAAAACCACTTTTCGCACTTGTGTTGGTGCAGGAAACCACTTTTGCACTTGTATTAGTGTGGAAAAAACACTTTTTGCACTTGTGATAGTGTTGAAAAACCACTTTTCGCACTTGTGTTAGTGTTGAAAAACCACTTTTCGCACTTGTGTTGGTGCAGGAAACCACTTTTGCACTTGTATTAGTGTGGAAAAAACACTTTTTGCACTTGTGTTAGTGTTGAAAAACCACTTTTCGCACTTGTGTTAGTGTTGAAAAACCACTTTTCGCACTTGTGTTGGTGCAGAAAACCACTTTTGCACTTGTATTAGTGTGGAAAAACCACTTTTCGCACTTGTGTTAGTGTTGAAAAACCACTTTTCACACTTGTGTTGGTGCAGGAAACCACTTTTGCACTTGTATTAGTGTGGCAAAAACACTTTTCGCACTTGTGTTAGTGTTGAAAAACCACTTTTCGCACTTGTGTTAGTGTTGAAAAACCACTTTTCGCACTTGTGTTGGTGCAGGAAACCACTTTTGCACTTGTATTAGTGTGGAAAAATCACTTTTCGCACTTGTGTTAGTGTTGAAAAACCACTTTTCGCACTTGTGTTAGTGTTGAAAAACCACTTATCGCACTTGTGTTAGTGTTGAAAAACCACTTTTCGCACTTGTGTTGGTGCAGGAAACCACTTTTGCACTTGTATTAGTGTGGAAAAACCACTTTTCACACTTGTGTTAGTGTTGAAAAACAACTTTTCGCACTTGTGTTAGTGTTGTAAAACCACTTTTCGCTCTTGTGTTAGTGTTGAAAAGCCACTTTTCGCATTTGTGTTAGTGTTGAAAAACCACTTTTCGCACTTGTGTTGGTGCAGGAAACCACTTTTGCACTTGTATTAGTGTGGAAAAACCACTTTTCACACTTGTGTTAGTGTTGAAAAACAACTTTTCGCACTTGTGTTAGTGTTGTAAAACCACTTTTTGCACTTGTGTTAGTGTTGAAAAACCACTTTTCGCATTTGTGTTGGTGCAGGAAACCACTTTTCCACTTGTATTAGTGTGGAAAAAACACTTTTCGCTCTTGTGTTAGTGTTGAAAAGCCACTTTTCGCATTTGTGTTAGTGTTGAAAAACCACTTTTCGCACTTGTGTTGGTGCAGGAAACCACTTTTGCACTTGTATTAGTGTGGAAAAACCACTTTTCACACTTGTGTTAGTGTTGAAAAACTACTTTTCGCACTTGTGTTAGTGTTGTAAAACCACTTTTCGCACTTGTGTTAGTGTTGAAAAACCACTTTTCGCATTTGTGTTGGTGCAGGAAACCACTTTTGCACTTGTATTAGTGTGGAAAAAACACTTTTCGCACTTGTGTTAGTGTTGAAAAACCACTTTTTGCACTTGTGTTGGTGTTGAAAAACCACTTTTCGCACTTGTGTTAGTGTTGAAAAACCACTTTTCGCACTTGTGTTGGTGCAGGAAACCACTTTTGCACTTGTATTAGTGTGGAAAAACCACTTTTCGCACTTGTGTTAGTGTTGAAAAGCCACTTTTCGCACTTGTGTTAGTGTTGTAAAACCACTTTTTGCACTTGTGTTGGTGCAGGAAACCACTTTTGCACTTGTATTAGTGTGGAAAAACCACTTTTCACACTTGTGTTAGTGTTGAAAAGCCACTTTTCGCACTTGTGTTAGTGTTGTAAAACCACTTTTCGCACTTGTGTTGGTGCAGGAAACCACTTTTGCACTTGTATTAGTGTGGAAAAACCACTTTTCGCACTTGTGTTAGTGTTGAAAAACCACTTTTCGCACTTGTGTTAGTGTTGAAAAACCACTTTTCGCACTTGTGTTAGTGTTGAAAAACCACTTTTCGCACTTGTGTTGGTGCAGGAAACCACTTTTGCACTTGTATTAGTGTGGAAAAAACACTTTTTGCACTTGTGATAGTGTTGAAAAACCACTTTTCGCACTTGTGTTAGTGTTGAAAAACCACTTTTCGCACTTGTGTTGGTGCAGGAAACCACTTTTGCACTTGTATTAGTGTGGAAAAAACACTTTTCGCACTTGTGTTAGTGTTGAAAAACCACTTTTCGCACTTGTGTTAGTGTTGAAAAACCACTTTTCGCACTTGTGTTGGTGCAGGAAACCACTTTTGCACTTGTATTAGTGTGGAAAAACCACTTTTCGCACTTGTGTTAGTGTTGAAAAACCACTTTTCGCACTTGTGTTGGTGCAGGAAACCACTTTTGCACTTGTATTAGTGTGGCAAAAACACTTTTCGCACTTGTGTTAGTGTTGAAAAACCACTTTTCGCACTTGTGTTAGTGTTGAAAAACCACTTTTCGCACTTGTGTTGGTGCAGGAAACCACTTTTGCACTTGTATTAGTGTGGAAAAACCACTTTTCGCACTTGTGTTAGTGTTGAAAAACTACTTTTCGCACTTGTGTTAGTGTTGAAAATCCACTTTTCGCACTTGTGTTGGTGCAGGAAACCACTTTTGCACTTGTATTAGTGTGGAAAAACCACTTATCGCACTTGTGGTAGTGTTGAAAAACCACTTTTCGCACTTGTGTTAGTGTTGAAAAACCACTTTTCGCACTTGTGTTGGTGCAGGAAACCACTTTTGCACTTATATTAGTGTGGAAAAAACACTTTTTGCACTTGTGATAGTGTTGAAAAACCACTTTTCGCACTTGTGTTAGTGTTGAAAAACCACTTTTCGCACTTGTGTTAGTGTTGAAAAACCACTTTTCGCACTTGTGTTAGTGTTGAAAAACCACTTTTTGCACTTGTGTTGGAGCAGGAAACCACTTTTGCACTTGTATTAGTGTGGAAAAACACTTTTTGCACTTGTGATAGTGTTGAAAAACCACTTTTCGCACTTGTGTTAGTGTTGAAAAACCACTTTTTGCACTTGTGTTGGTGCAGGAAACCACTTTTGCACTTGTATTAGTGTGGAAAAAACACTTTTTGCACTTGTGATAGTGTTGAAAATCCACTTTTCGCACTTGTGTTAGTGTTGAAAAACCACTTTTCGCACTTGAGTTAGTGTTGAAAAACCACTTTTTGCACTTGTGTTGGTGCAGGAAACCACTTTTGCACTTGTATGAGTGTGGAAAAAACACTTTTTGCACTTGTCATAGTGTTAAAAAACCACTTTTCGCACTTGTGTTAGTGTTGAAAAACCACTTTTCGCACTTGTGTTGGTGTTGAAAAACCACTTTTCGCACTTGTGTTAGTGTTGAAAAACCACTTTTCGCACTTGTGTTGGTGCAGGAAACCACTTTTGCACTTGTATTAGTGTGGAAAAACCACTTTTCGCACTTGTGTTAGTGTTGAAAAGCCACTTTTCGCACTTGTGTTAGTGTTGTAAAACCACTTTTGCACTTGTATTAGTGTGGAAAAACCACTTTTCGCACTTGTGTTAGTGTTGAAAAGCCACTTTTCGCACTTGTGTTAGTGTTGAAAAACCACTTTTCGCACTTGTGTTGGTGCAGGAAACCACTTTTGCACTTGTATTAGTGTGGAATAAAGACTTTTTGCACTTGTGATAGTGTTGAAAAACCACTTTTCGCACTTTTGTTAGTGTTGAAAAACCACTTTTCGCACTTGTGTTAGTGTTGAAAAACCACTTATCGCACTTGTGTTAGTGTTGAAAAACCACTTTTCGCACTTGTGTTGGTGCAGGAAACCACTTTTGCACTTGTATTAGTGTGGAAAAACCACTTATCAGACTTGTGTTAGTGTTGAAAAACCACTTTTCGCACTTGTGTTGGTGCAGGAAACCACTTTTGCACTTGTATTAGTGTGGAAAAAACACTTTTCGCTCTTGTGTTAGTGTTGAAAAACCACTTTTTGCACTTGTATTAGTGTGGAAAAAACACTTTTCGCTCTTGTGTTAGTGTTGAAAAACCACTTTTTGCACTTGTGTTAGTGTTGAAAAACCACTTTTCGCACTTGTGTTAGTGTTGAAAAACCACTTTTCGCACTTGTGTTGGTGCAGGAAACCACTTTTGCACTTGTATTAGTGTGGAAAAACACTTTTCGCTCTTGTGTTAGTGTTGAAAAACCACTTTTTGCACTTGTATTAGTGTGGAAAACCCACTTTTCGCACTTGTGTTAGTGTTGAAAAGCCACTTTTCGCACTTGTGTTATTGTTGAAAAACCACTTATCGCACTTGTGTTAGTGTTGAAAAACCACTTTTCGCACTTGTGTTGGTGCAGGAAACCACTTTTGCACTTGTATTAATGTGGAATAAAGACTTTTTGCACTTGTGATAGTGTTGAAAAACCACTTTTCGCACTTTTGTTAGTGTTGAAAAACCACTTTTCGCACTTGTGTTGGTGCAGGAAACCACTTTTGCACTTGTATTAGTGTGGAAAAATCACTTTTCGCACTTGTGTTAGTGTTGAAAAACCACTTTTCGCATTTGTGTTAGTGTTGAAAAACCACTTTTCGCACTTGTGTTGGTGCAGGAAACCACTTTTGCACTTGTATTAGTGTGGAAAAACCACTTTTCACACTTGTGTTAGTGTTGAAAAACAACTTTTCGCACTTGTGTTAGTGTTGTAAAACCACTTTTCGCACTTGTGTTAGTGTTGAAAAACCACTTTTCGCATTTGTGTTGGTGCAGGAAACCACTTTTGCACTTGTATTAGTGTGGAAAAAACACTTTTCGCACTTGTGTTAGTGTTGAAAAACCACTTTTCGCACTTGTGTTGGTGTTGAAAAACCACTTTTCGCACTTGTGTTAGTGTTGAAAAACCACTTTTCGCACTTGTGTTGGTGCAGGAAACCACTTTTGCACTTGTATTAGTGTGGAAAAACCACTTTTCGCACTTGTGTTAGTGTTGAAAAGCCACTTTTCGCACTTGTGTTAGTGTTGTAAAACCACTTTTTGCACTTGTGTTGGTGCAGGAAACCACTTTTGCACTTGTATTAGTGTGGAAAAACCACTTTTCGCACTTGTGTTAGTGTTGAAAAGCCACTTTTCGCACTTGTGTTAGTGTTGTAAAACCACTTTTCGCACTTGTGTTGGTGGAGGAAACCACTTTTGCACTTGTATTAGTGTGGAAAAACCACTTTTCGCACTTGTGTTAGTGTTGAAAAACCACTTTTCGCACTTGTGTTAGTGTTGAAAAACCACTTTTCGCACTTGTGTTAGTGTTGAAAAACCACTTTTCGCACTTGTGTTGGTGCAGGAAACCACTTTTGCACTTGTATTAGTGTGGAAAAAACACTTTTTGCACTTGTGATAGTGTTGAAAAACCACTTTTCGCACTTGTGTTAGTGTTGAAAAACCACTTTTCGCACTTGTGTTGGTGCAGGAAACCACTTTTGCACTTGTATTAGTGTGGAAAAAACACTTTTCGCACTTGTGTTAGTGTTGAAAAACCACTTTTCGCACTTGTGTTAGTGTTGAAAAACCACTTTTCGCACTTGTGTTGGTGCAGGAAACCACTTTTGCACTTGTATTAGTGTGGAAAAACCACTTTTCGCACTTGTGTTAGTGTTGAAAAACCACTATTCGCACTTGTGTTGGTGCAGGAAACCACTTTTGCACTTGTATTAGTGTGGCAAAAACACTTTTCGCACTTGTGTTAGTGTTGAAAAACCACTTTTCGCACTTGTGTTAGTGTTGAAAAAACACTTTTCGCACTTGTGTTGGTGCAGGAAACCACTTTTGCACTTGTATTAGTGTGGAAAAACCACTTTTCGCACTTGTGTTAGTGTTGAAAAACCACTTTTCGCACTTGTGTTAGTGTTGAAAATCCACTTTTTGCACTTGTGTTGGTGCAGGAAACCACTTTTGCACTTGTATTAGTGTGGAAAAACCACTTATCGCACTTGTGGTAGTGTTGAAAAACCACTTTTCGCACTTGTGTTAGTGTTGAAAAACCACTTTTCGCACTTGTGTTGGTGCAGGAAACCACTTTTGCACTTATATTAGTGTGGAAAAAACACTTTTTGCACTTGTGATAGTGTTGAAAAACCACTTTTCGCACTTGTGTTAGTGTTGAAAAACCACTTTTCGCACTTGTGTTAGTGTTGGAAAACCACTTTTCGCACTTGTGTTAGTGTTGAAAAACCACTTTTTGCACTTGTGTTGGAGCAGGAAACCACTTTTGCACTTGTATTAGTGTGGAAAAACACTTTTTGCACTTGTGATAGTGTTGAAAACCACTTTTCGCACTTGTGTTAGTGTTGAAAAACCACTTTTTGCACTTGTGTTGGTGCAGGAAACCACTTTTGCACTTGTATTAGTGTGGAAAAAACACTTTTTGCACTTGTGATAGTGTTGAAAATCCACTTTTCGCACTTGTGTTAGTGTTGAAAAACCACTTTTCGCACTTGAGTTAGTGTTGAAAAACCACTTTTCGCACTTGTGTTGGTGCAGGAAACCACTTTTGCACTTGTATGAGTGTGGAAAAAACACTTTTTGCACTTGTCATAGTGTTAAAAAACCACTTTTCGCACTTGTGTTAGTGTTGAAAAACCACTTTTCGCACTTGTGTTGGTGTTGAAAAACCACTTTTCGCACTTGTGTTAGTGTTGAAAAACCACTTTTCGCACTTGTGTTGGTGCAGGAAACCACTTTTGCACTTGTATTAGTGTGGAAAAACCACTTTTCGCACTTGTGTTAGTGTTGAAAAGCCACTTTTCGCACTTGTGTTAGTGTTGTAAAACCACTTTTGCACTTGTATTAGTGTGGAAAAACCACTTTTCGCACTTGTGTTAGTGTTGAAAAGCCACTTTGCGCACTTGTGTTAGTGTTGAAAAACCACTTTTCGCACTTGTGTTGGTGCAGGAAACCACTTTTGCACTTGTATTAGTGTGGAATAAAGACTTTTTGCACTTGTGATAGTGTTGAAAAACCACTTTTCGCACTTTTGTTAGTGTTGAAAAACCACTTTTCGCACTTGTGTTGGTGCAGGAAACCACTTTTGCACTTGTATTAGTGTGGAAAAATCACTTTTCGCACTTGTGTTAGTGTTGAAAAACCACTTTTCGCACTTGTGTTAGTGTTGTAAACCCACTTTTTGCACTTGTGTTGGTGCAGGAAACCACTTTTGCACTTGTGTTAGTGTTGAAAAGCCACTTTTCGCACTTGTGTTAGTGTTGTAAAACCACTTTTTGCACTTGTGTTGGTGCAGGAAACCACTTTTGCACTTGTATTAGTGTGGAAAAACCACTTTTCGCACTTGTGTTAGTGTTGAAAAGCCACTTTTCGCACTTGTGTTAGTGTTGTAAAACCACTTTTCGCACTTGTGTTGGTGCAGGAAACCACTTTTGCACTTGTATTAGTGTGGAAAAACCACTTTTCGCACTTGTGTTAGTGTTGA
Organism: Myxine glutinosa; assembly: GCF_964187855.1. NCBI lineage: Eukaryota > Metazoa > Chordata > Myxini > Myxiniformes > Myxinidae > Myxine > Myxine glutinosa. Next base: position 110,207 of record NW_027616464.1, read on the forward strand.
AAAACCACTTTTCGCACTTGTGTTAGTGTTGAAAAACCACTTTTCGCACTTGTGTTAGTGTTGAAAAACCACTTTTCGCACTTGTGTTGGTGCAGGAAACCACTTTTGCACTTGTATTAGTGTGGAAAAAACACTTTTTGCACTTGTGATAGTGTTGAAAAACCACTTTTCGCACTTGTGTTAGTGTTGAAAAACCACTTTTCGCACTTGTGTTGGTGCAGGAAACCACTTTTGCACTTGTATTAGTGTGGAAAAAACACTTTTTGCACTTGTGTTAGTGTTGAAAAACCACTTTTCGCACTTGTGTTAGTGTTGAAAAACCACTTTTCGCACTTGTGTTGGTGCAGAAAACCACTTTTGCACTTGTATTAGTGTGGAAAAACCACTTTTCGCACTTGTGTTAGTGTTGAAAAACCACTTTTCACACTTGTGTTGGTGCAGGAAACCACTTTTGCACTTGTATTAGTGTGGCAAAAACACTTTTCGCACTTGTGTTAGTGTTGAAAAACCACTTTTCGCACTTGTGTTAGTGTTGAAAAACCACTTTTCGCACTTGTGTTGGTGCAGGAAACCACTTTTGCACTTGTATTAGTGTGGAAAAATCACTTTTCGCACTTGTGTTAGTGTTGAAAAACCACTTTTCGCACTTGTGTTAGTGTTGAAAAACCACTTATCGCACTTGTGTTAGTGTTGAAAAACCACTTTTCGCACTTGTGTTGGTGCAGGAAACCACTTTTGCACTTGTATTAGTGTGGAAAAAACACTTTTCGCTCTTGTGTTAGTGTTGAAAAGCCACTTTTCGCATTTGTGTTAGTGTTGAAAAACCACTTTTCGCACTTGTGTTGGTGCAGGAAACCACTTTTGCACTTGTATTAGTGTGGAAAAACCACTTTTCACACTTGTGTTAGTGTTGAAAAACAACTTTTCGCACTTGTGTTAGTGTTGTAAAACCACTTTTTGCACTTGTGTTAGTGTTGAAAAACCACTTTTCGCATTTGTGTTGGTGCAGGAAACCACTTTTCCACTTGTATTAGTGTGGAAAAAACACTTTTCGCTCTTGTGTTAGTGTTGAAAAGCCACTTTTCGCATTTGTGTTAGTGTTGAAAAACCACTTTTCGCACTTGTGTTGGTGCAGGAAACCACTTTTGCACTTGTATTAGTGTGGAAAAACCACTTTTCACACTTGTGTTAGTGTTGAAAAACTACTTTTCGCACTTGTGTTAGTGTTGTAAAACCACTTTTCGCACTTGTGTTAGTGTTGAAAAACCACTTTTCGCATTTGTGTTGGTGCAGGAAACCACTTTTGCACTTGTATTAGTGTGGAAAAAACACTTTTCGCACTTGTGTTAGTGTTGAAAAACCACTTTTTGCACTTGTGTTGGTGTTGAAAAACCACTTTTCGCACTTGTGTTAGTGTTGAAAAACCACTTTTCGCACTTGTGTTGGTGCAGGAAACCACTTTTGCACTTGTATTAGTGTGGAAAAACCACTTTTCGCACTTGTGTTAGTGTTGAAAAGCCACTTTTCGCACTTGTGTTAGTGTTGTAAAACCACTTTTTGCACTTGTGTTGGTGCAGGAAACCACTTTTGCACTTGTATTAGTGTGGAAAAACCACTTTTCACACTTGTGTTAGTGTTGAAAAGCCACTTTTCGCACTTGTGTTAGTGTTGTAAAACCACTTTTCGCACTTGTGTTGGTGCAGGAAACCACTTTTGCACTTGTATTAGTGTGGAAAAACCACTTTTCGCACTTGTGTTAGTGTTGAAAAACCACTTTTCGCACTTGTGTTAGTGTTGAAAAACCACTTTTCGCACTTGTGTTAGTGTTGAAAAACCACTTTTCGCACTTGTGTTGGTGCAGGAAACCACTTTTGCACTTGTATTAGTGTGGAAAAAACACTTTTTGCACTTGTGATAGTGTTGAAAAACCACTTTTCGCACTTGTGTTAGTGTTGAAAAACCACTTTTCGCACTTGTGTTGGTGCAGGAAACCACTTTTGCACTTGTATTAGTGTGGAAAAAACACTTTTCGCACTTGTGTTAGTGTTGAAAAACCACTTTTCGCACTTGTGTTAGTGTTGAAAAACCACTTTTCGCACTTGTGTTGGTGCAGGAAACCACTTTTGCACTTGTATTAGTGTGGAAAAACCACTTTTCGCACTTGTGTTAGTGTTGAAAAACCACTTTTCGCACTTGTGTTGGTGCAGGAAACCACTTTTGCACTTGTATTAGTGTGGCAAAAACACTTTTCGCACTTGTGTTAGTGTTGAAAAACCACTTTTCACACTTGTGTTAGTGTTGAAAAACCACTTTTCGCACTTGTGTTGGTGCAGGAAACCACTTTTGCACTTGTATTAGTGTGGAAAAACCACTTTTCGCACTTGTGTTATTGTTGAAAAACTACTTTTCGCACTTGTGTTAGTGTTGAAAATCCACTTTTCGCACTTGTGTTGGTGCAGGAAACCACTTTTGCACTTGTATTAGTGTGGAAAAACCACTTATCGCACTTGTGGTAGTGTTGAAAAACCACTTTTCGCACTTGTGTTAGTGTTGAAAAACCACTTTTCGCACTTGTGTTGGTGCAGGAAACCACTTTTGCACTTATATTAGTGTGGAAAAAACACTTTTTGCACTTGTGATAGTGTTGAAAAACCACTTTTCGCACTTGTGTTAGTGTTGAAAAACCACTTTTCGCACTTGTGTTAGTGTTGAAAAACCACTTTTCGCACTTGTGTTAGTGTTGAAAAACCACTTTTTGCACTTGTGTTGGAGCAGGAAACCACTTTTGCACTTGTATTAGTGTGGAAAAACACTTTTTGCACTTGTGATAGTGTTGAAAAACCACTTTTCGCACTTGTGTTAGTGTTGAAAAACCACTTTTTGCACTTGTGTTGGTGCAGGAAACCACTTTTGCACTTGTATTAGTGTGGAAAAAACACTTTTTGCACTTGTGATAGTGTTGAAAATCCACTTTTCGCACTTGTGGTAGTGTTGAAAAACCACTTTTCGCACTTGAGTTAGTGTTGAAAAACCACTTTTTGCACTTGTGTTGGTGCAGGAAACCACTTTTGCACTTGTATGAGTGTGGAAAAAACACTTTTTGCACTTGTCATAGTGTTAAAAAACCACTTTTCGCACTTGTGTTAGTGTTGAAAAACCACTTTTCGCACTTGTGTTGGTGTTGAAAAACCACTTTTCGCACTTGTGTTAGTGTTGAAAAACCACTTTTCGCACTTGTGTTGGTGCAGGAAACCACTTTTGCACTTGTATTAGTGTGGAAAAACCACTTTTCGCACTTGTGTTAGTGTTGAAAAGCCACTTTTCGCACTTGTGTTAGTGTTGTAAAACCACTTTTGCACTTGTATTAGTGTGGAAAAACCACTTTTCGCACTTGTGTTAGTGTTGAAAAGCCACTTTTCGCACTTGTGTTAGTGTTGAAAAACCACTTTTCGCACTTGTGTTGGTGCAGGAAACCACTTTTGCACTTGTATTAGTGTGGAATAAAGACTTTTTGCACTTGTGATAGTGTTGAAAAACCACTTTTCGCACTTTTGTTAGTGTTGAAAAACCACTTTTCGCACTTGTGTTAGTGTTGAAAAACCACTTATCGCACTTGTGTTAGTGTTGAAAAACCACTTTTCGCACTTGTGTTGGTGCAGGAAACCACTTTTGCACTTGTATTAGTGTGGAAAAACCACTTATCAGACTTGTGTTAGTGTTGAAAAACCACTTTTCGCACTTGTGTTGGTGCAGGAAACCACTTTTGCACTTGTATTAGTGTGGAAAAAACACTTTTCGCTCTTGTGTTAGTGTTGAAAAACCACTTTTTGCACTTGTATTAGTGTGGAAAAAACACTTTTCGCTCTTGTGTTAGTGTTGAAAAACCACTTTTTGCACTTGTGTTAGTGTTGAAAAACCACTTTTCGCACTTGTGTTAGTGTTGAAAAACCACTTTTCGCACTTGTGTTGGTGCAGGAAACCACTTTTGCACTTGTATTAGTGTGGAAAAACACTTTTCGCTCTTGTGTTAGTGTTGAAAAACCACTTTTTGCACTTGTATTAGTGTGGAAAACCCACTTTTCGCACTTGTGTTAGTGTTGAAAAGCCACTTTTCGCACTTGTGTTATTGTTGAAAAACCACTTATCGCACTTGTGTTAGTGTTGAAAAACCACTTTTCGCACTTGTGTTGGTGCAGGAAACCACTTTTGCACTTGTATTAATGTGGAATAAAGACTTTTTGCACTTGTGATAGTGTTGAAAAACCACTTTTCGCACTTTTGTTAGTGTTGAAAAACCACTTTTCGCACTTGTGTTGGTGCAGGAAACCACTTTTGCACTTGTATTAGTGTGGAAAAATCACTTTTCGCACTTGTGTTAGTGTTGAAAAACCACTTTTCGCACTTGTGTTAGTGTTGAAAAACCACTTATCGCACTTGTGTTAGTGTTGAAAAACCACTTTTCGCACTTGTGTTGGTGCAGGAAACCACTTTTGCACTTGTATTAGTGTGGAAAAAACACTTTTCGCTCTTGTGTTAGTGTTGAAAAACCACTTTTTGCACTTGTGTTAGTGTTGAAAAACCACTTTTGGCACTTGTGTTAGTGTTGAAAAACCACTTTTCGCACTTGTGTTGGTGCAGGAAACCACTTTTGCACTTGTATTAGTGTGGAAAAACCACTTTTCGCACTTGTGTTAGTGTTGAAAAACCACTTTTCGCACTTGTGTTAGTGTTGAAAAACCACTTTTCGCACATGTGTTGGTGCAGGAAACCACTTTTGCACTTGTATTAGTGTGGAAAAAACACTTTTTGCACTTGTGATAGTGTTGAAAAACCACTTTTCGCACTTGTGTTCGTGTTGAAAAACCACTTTTCGAACTTGTGTTAGTGTGGAAAAACCACTTTTCGCACTTGTGTTGGTGCAGGAAACCACTTTTGCACTTGTATTAGTGTGGAAAAAACACTTTTCGCACTTGTGTTAGTGTTGAAAAACCACTTTTCGCACTTGTGTTGGTGCAGGAAACCACTTTTGCACTTGTATTAGTGTGGAAAAAACACTTTTCGCACTTGTGTTAGTGTTGAAAAGCCACTTTTCGCACTTGTGTTAGTGTTGTAAAACCACTTTTTGCACTTGTGTTGGTGCAGGAAACCACTTTTGCACTTGTATTAGTGTGGAAAAACCACTTTTCACACTTGTGTTAGTGTTGAAAAGCCACTTTTCGCACTTGTGTTAGTGTTGTAAAACCACTTTTCGCACTTGTGTTGGTGCAGGAAACCACTTTTGCACTTGTATTAGTGTGGAAAAACCACTTTTCGCACTTGTGTTAGTGTTGAAAAACCACTTTTCGCACTTGTGTTAGTGTTGAAAAACCACTTTTCGCACTTGTGTTAGTGTTGAAAAACCACTTTTCGCACTTGTGTTGGTGCAGGAAACCACTTTTGCACTTGTATTAGTGTGGAAAAAACACTTTTTGCACTTGTGATAGTGTTGAAAAACCACTTTTCGCACTTGTGTTAGTGTTGAAAAACCACTTTTCGCACTTGTGTTGGTGCAGGAAACCACTTTTGCACTTGTATTAGTGTGGAAAAAACACTTTTCGCACTTGTGTTAGTGTTGAAAAACCACTTTTCGCACTTGTGTTAGTGTTGAAAAACCACTTTTCGCACTTGTGTTAGTGTTGAAAAACCACTTTTCGCACTTGTGTTAGTGTTGAAAAACCACTTTTCGCACTTGTGTTAGTGTTGAAAAACCACTTTTTGCACTTGTGTTGGTGCAGGAAACCACTTTTGCACTTGTATTAGTGTGGAAAAAACACTTTTTGCACTTGTGTTAGTGTTGAAAAACCACTTTTCGCACTTGTGTTGGTGCAGGAAACCACTTTTGCACTTGTATTAGTGTGGAAAAAACACTTTTCGCACTTGTGTTAGTGTTGAAAAACCACTTTTCGCACTTGTGTTAGTGTTGAAAAACCACTTTTCGCACTTGTGTTGGTGCAGGAAACCACTTTTGCACTTGTATTAGTGTGGAAAAAACACTTTTCGCACTTGTGTTAGTGTTGAAAAACCACTTTTCGCACTTGTGTTCGTGTTGAAAAACCACTTTTCGCACATGTGTTGGTGCAGGAAACCACTTTTGCACTTGTATTAGTGTGGAAAAACCACTTTTTGCACTTGTGTTAGTGTTGAAAAGCCACTTTTCGCATTTGTGTTAGTGTTGAAAAACCACTTTTCGCACTTGTGTTGGTGCAGGAAACCACTTTTGCACTTGTATTAGTGTGGAAAAACCACTTTTCACACTTGTGTTAGTGTTGAAAAACAACTTTTCGCACTTGTGTTAGTGTTGTAAAACCACTTTTCGCACTTGTGTTAGTGTTGAAAAACCACTTTTCGCATTTGTGTTGGTGCAGGAAACCACTTTTGCACTTGTATTAGTGTGGAAAAAACACTTTTCGCACTTGTGTTAGTGTTGAAAAACCACTTTTCGCACTTGTGTTGGTGTTGAAAAACCACTTTTCGCACTTGTGTTAGTGTTGAAAAACCACTTTTCGCACTTGTGTTGGTGCAGGAAACCACTTTTGCACTTGTATTAGTGTGGAAAAACCACTTTTCGCACTTGTGTTAGTGTTGAAAAGCCACTTTTCGCACTTGTGTTAGTGTTGTAAAACCACTTTTTGCACTTGTGTTGGTGCAGGAAACCACTTTTGCACTTGTATTAGTGTGGAAAAACCACTTTTCGCACTTGTGTTAGTGTTGAAAAGCCACTTTTCGCACTTGTGTTAGTGTTGTAAAACCACTTTTCGCACTTGTGTTGGTGGAGGAAACCACTTTTGCACTTGTATTAGTGTGGAAAAACCACTTTTCGCACTTGTGTTAGTGTTGAAAAACCACTTTTCGCACTTGTGTTAGTGTTGAAAAACCACTTTTCGCACTTGTGTTAGTGTTGAAAAACCACTTTTCGCACTTGTGTTGGTGCAGGAAACCACTTTTGCACTTGTATTAGTGTGGAAAAAACACTTTTTGCACTTGTGATAGTGTTGAAAAACCACTTTTCGCACTTGTGTTAGTGTTGAAAAACCACTTTTCGCACTTGTGTTGGTGCAGGAAACCACTTTTGCACTTGTATTAGTGTGGAAAAAACACTTTTCGCACTTGTGTTAGTGTTGAAAAACCACTTTTCGCACTTGTGTTAGTGTTGAAAAACCACTTTTCGCACTTGTGTTGGTGCAGGAAACCACTTTTGCACTTGTATTAGTGTGGAAAAACCACTTTTCGCACTTGTGTTAGTGTTGAAAAACCACTATTCGCACTTGTGTTGGTGCAGGAAACCACTTTTGCACTTGTATTAGTGTGGCAAAAACACTTTTCGCACTTGTGTTAGTGTTGAAAAACCACTTTTCGCACTTGTGTTAGTGTTGAAAAAACACTTTTCGCACTTGTGTTGGTGCAGGAAACCACTTTTGCACTTGTATTAGTGTGGAAAAACCACTTTTCGCACTTGTGTTAGTGTTGAAAAACCACTTTTCGCACTTGTGTTAGTGTTGAAAATCCACTTTTCGCACTTGTGTTGGTGCAGGAAACCACTTTTGCACTTGTATTAGTGTGGAAAAACCACTTATCGCACTTGTGGTAGTGTTGAAAAACCACTTTTCGCACTTGTGTTAGTGTTGAAAAACCACTTTTCGCACTTGTGTTGGTGCAGGAAACCACTTTTGCACTTATATTAGTGTGGACAAAACACTTTTTGCACTTGTGATAGTGTTGAAAAACCACTTTTCGCACTTGTGTTAGTGTTGAAAAACCACTTTTCGCACTTGTGTTAGTGTTGGAAAACCACTTTTCGCACTTGTGTTAGTGTTGAAAAACCACTTTTTGCACTTGTGTTGGAGCAGGAAACCACTTTTGCACTTGTATTAGTGTGGAAAAACACTTTTTGCACTTGTGATAGTGTTGAAAACCACTTTTCGCACTTGTGTTAGTGTTGAAAAACCACTTTTTGCACTTGTGTTGGTGCAGGAAACCACTTTTGCACTTGTATTAGTGTGGAAAAAACACTTTTTGCACTTGTGATAGTGTTGAAAATCCACTTTTCGCACTTGTGTTAGTGTTGAAAAACCACTTTTCGCACTTGAGTTAGTGTTGAAAAACCACTTTTCGCACTTGTGTTGGTGCAGGAAACCACTTTTGCACTTGTATGAGTGTGGAAAAAACACTTTTTGCACTTGTCATAGTGTTAAAAAACCACTTTTCGCACTTGTGTTAGTGTTGAAAAACTACTTTTCGCACTTGTGTTGGTGTTGAAAAACCACTTTTCGCACTTGTGTTAGTGTTGAAAAACCACTTTTCGCACTTGTGTTGGTGCAGGAAACCACTTTTGCACTTGTATTAGTGTGGAAAAACCACTTTTCGCACTTGTGTTAGTGTTGAAAAGCCACTTTTCGCACTTGTGTTAGTGTTGTAAAACCACTTTTGCACTTGTATTAGTGTGGAAAAACCACTTTTCGCACTTGTGTTAGTGTTGAAAAGCCACTTTGCGCACTTGTGTTAGTGTTGAAAAACCACTTTTCGCACTTGTGTTGGTGCAGGAAACCACTTTTGCACTTGTATTAGTGTGGAATAAAGACTTTTTGCACTTGTGATAGTGTTGAAAAACCACTTTTCGCACTTTTGTTAGTGTTGAAAAACCACTTTTCGCACTTGTGTTGGTGCAGGAAACCACTTTTGCACTTGTATTAGTGTGGAAAAATCACTTTTCGCACTTGTGTTAGTGTTGAAAAACCACTTTTCGCACTTGTGTTAGTGTTGTAAACCCACTTTTTGCACTTGTGTTGGTGCAGGAAACCACTTTTGCACTTGTGTTAGTGTTGAAAAGCCACTTTTCGCACTTGTGTTAGTGTTGTAAAACCACTTTTTGCACTTGTGTTGGTGCAGGAAACCACTTTTGCACTTGTATTAGTGTGGAAAAACCACTTTTCGCACTTGTGTTAGTGTTGAAAAGCCACTTTTCGCACTTGTGTTAGTGTTGTAAAACCACTTTTCGCACTTGTGTTGGTGCAGGAAACCACTTTTGCACTTGTATTAGTGTGGAAAAACCACTTTTCGCACTTGTGTTAGTGTTGAAAAACCACTTTTCGCACTTGTGTTAGTGTTGAAAAACCACTTTTCGCACTTGTGTTAGTGTTGAAAAACCACTTTTCGCACTTGTGTTGGTGCAGGAAACCACTTTTGCACTTGTATTAGTGTGGAAAAAACACTTTTTGCACTTGTGATAGTGTTGAAAAACCACTTTTCGCACTTGTGTTAGTGTTGAAAAACCACTTTTCGCACTTGTGTTGGTGCAGGAAACCACTTTTGCACTTGTATTAGTGTGGAAAAAACACTTTTTGCACTTGTGTTAGTGTTGAAAAACCACTTTTCGCACTTGTGTTAGTGTTGAAAAACCACTTTTCGCACTTGTGTTGGTGCAGAAAACCACTTTTGCACTTGTATTAGTGTGGAAAAACCACTTTTCGCACTTGTGTTAGTGTTGAAAAACCACTTTTCACACTTGTGTTGGTGCAGGAAACCACTTTTGCACTTGTATTAGTGTGGCAAAAACACTTTTCGCACTTGTGTTAGTGTTGAAAAACCACTTTTCGCACTTGTGTTAGTGTTGAAAAACCACTTTTCGCACTTGTGTTGGTGCAGGAAACCACTTTTGCACTTGTATTAGTGTGGAAAAATCACTTTTCGCACTTGTGTTAGTGTTGAAAAACCACTTTTCGCACTTGTGTTAGTGTTGAAAAACCACTTATCGCACTTGTGTTAGTGTTGAAAAACCACTTTTCGCACTTGTGTTGGTGCAGGAAACCACTTTTGCACTTGTATTAGTGTGGAAAAAACACTTTTCGCTCTTGTGTTAGTGTTGAAAAGCCACTTTTCGCATTTGTGTTAGTGTTGAAAAACCACTTTTCGCACTTGTGTTGGTGCAGGAAACCACTTTTGCACTTGTATTAGTGTGGAAAAACCACTTTTCACACTTGTGTTAGTGTTGAAAAACAACTTTTCGCACTTGTGTTAGTGTTGTAAAACCACTTTTTGCACTTGTGTTAGTGTTGAAAAACCACTTTTCGCATTTGTGTTGGTGCAGGAAACCACTTTTCCACTTGTATTAGTGTGGAAAAAACACTTTTCGCTCTTGTGTTAGTGTTGAAAAGCCACTTTTCGCATTTGTGTTAGTGTTGAAAAACCACTTTTCGCACTTGTGTTGGTGCAGGAAACCACTTTTGCACTTGTATTAGTGTGGAAAAACCACTTTTCACACTTGTGTTAGTGTTGAAAAACTACTTTTCGCACTTGTGTTAGTGTTGTAAAACCACTTTTCGCACTTGTGTTAGTGTTGAAAAACCACTTTTCGCATTTGTGTTGGTGCAGGAAACCACTTTTGCACTTGTATTAGTGTGGAAAAAACACTTTTCGCACTTGTGTTAGTGTTGAAAAACCACTTTTTGCACTTGTGTTGGTGTTGAAAAACCACTTTTCGCACTTGTGTTAGTGTTGAAAAACCACTTTTCGCACTTGTGTTGGTGCAGGAAACCACTTTTGCACTTGTATTAGTGTGGAAAAACCACTTTTCGCACTTGTGTTAGTGTTGAAAAGCCACTTTTCGCACTTGTGTTAGTGTTGTAAAACCACTTTTTGCACTTGTGTTGGTGCAGGAAACCACTTTTGCACTTGTATTAGTGTGGAAAAACCACTTTTCACACTTGTGTTAGTGTTGAAAAGCCACTTTTCGCACTTGTGTTAGTGTTGTAAAACCACTTTTCGCACTTGTGTTGGTGCAGGAAACCACTTTTGCACTTGTATTAGTGTGGAAAAACCACTTTTCGCACTTGTGTTAGTGTTGAAAAACCACTTTTCGCACTTGTGTTAGTGTTGAAAAACCACTTTTCGCACTTGTGTTAGTGTTGAAAAACCACTTTTCGCACTTGTGTTGGTGCAGGAAACCACTTTTGCACTTGTATTAGTGTGGAAAAAACACTTTTTGCACTTGTGATAGTGTTGAAAAAGCACTTTTCGCACTTGTGTTAGTGTTGAAAAACCACTTTTCGCACTTGTGTTGGTGCAGGAAACCACTTTTGCACTTGTATTAGTGTGGAAAAAACACTTTTCGCACTTGTGTTAGTGTTGAAAAACCACTTTTCGCACTTGTGTTAGTGTTGAAAAACCACTTTTCGCACTTGTGTTGGTGCAGGAAACCACTTTTGCACTTGTATTAGTGTGGAAAAACCACTTTTCGCACTTGTGTTAGTGTTGAAAAACCACTTTTCGCACTTGTGTTGGTGCAGGAAACCACTTTTGCACTTGTATTAGTGTGGCAAAAACACTTTTCGCACTTGTGTTAGTGTTGAAAAACCACTTTTCGCACTTGTGTTAGTGTTGAAAAACCACTTTTCGCACTTGTGTTGGTGCAGGAAACCACTTTTGCACTTGTATTAGTGTGGAAAAACCACTTTTCGCACTTGTGTTAGTGTTGAAAAACTACTTTTCGCACTTGTGTTAGTGTTGAAAATCCACTTTTCGCACTTGTGTTGGTGCAGGAAACCACTTTTGCACTTGTATTAGTGTGGAAAAACCACTTATCGCACTTGTGGTAGTGTTGAAAAACCACTTTTCGCACTTGTGTTAGTGTTGAAAAACCACTTTTCGCACTTGTGTTGGTGCAGGAAACCACTTTTGCACTTATATTAGTGTGGAAAAAACACTTTTTGCACTTGTGATAGTGTTGAAAAACCACTTTTCGCACTTGTGTTAGTGTTGAAAAACCACTTTTCGCACTTGTGTTAGTGTTGAAAAACCACTTTTCGCACTTGTGTTAGTGTTGAAAAACCACTTTTTGCACTTGTGTTGGAGCAGGAAACCACTTTTGCACTTGTATTAGTGTGGAAAAACACTTTTTGCACTTGTGATAGTGTTGAAAAACCACTTTTCGCACTTGTGTTAGTGTTGAAAAACCACTTTTTGCACTTGTGTTGGTGCAGGAAACCACTTTTGCACTTGTATTAGTGTGGAAAAAACACTTTTTGCACTTGTGATAGTGTTGAAAATCCACTTTTCGCACTTGTGTTAGTGTTGAAAAACCACTTTTCGCACTTGAGTTAGTGTTGAAAAACCACTTTTTGCACTTGTGTTGGTGCAGGAAACCACTTTTGCACTTGTATGAGTGTGGAAAAAACACTTTTTGCACTTGTCATAGTGTTAAAAAACCACTTTTCGCACTTGTGTTAGTGTTGAAAAACCACTTTTCGCACTTGTGTTGGTGTTGAAAAACCACTTTTCGCACTTGTGTTAGTGTTGAAAAACCACTTTTCGCACTTGTGTTGGTGCAGGAAACCACTTTTGCACTTGTATTAGTGTGGAAAAACCACTTTTCGCACTTGTGTTAGTGTTGAAAAGCCACTTTTCGCACTTGTGTTAGTGTTGTAAAACCACTTTTGCACTTGTATTAGTGTGGAAAAACCACTTTTCGCACTTGTGTTAGTGTTGAAAAGCCACTTTTCGCACTTGTGTTAGTGTTGAAAAACCACTTTTCGCACTTGTGTTGGTGCAGGAAACCACTTTTGCACTTGTATTAGTGTGGAATAAAGACTTTTTGCACTTGTGATAGTGTTGAAAAACCACTTTTCGCACTTTTGTTAGTGTTGAAAAACCACTTTTCGCACTTGTGTTAGTGTTGAAAAACCACTTATCGCACTTGTGTTAGTGTTGAAAAACCACTTTTCGCACTTGTGTTGGTGCAGGAAACCACTTTTGCACTTGTATTAGTGTGGAAAAACCACTTATCAGACTTGTGTTAGTGTTGAAAAACCACTTTTCGCACTTGTGTTGGTGCAGGAAACCACTTTTGCACTTGTATTAGTGTGGAAAAAACACTTTTCGCTCTTGTGTTAGTGTTGAAAAACCACTTTTTGCACTTGTATTAGTGTGGAAACAACACTTTTCGCTCTTGTGTTAGTGTTGAAAAACCACTTTTTGCACTTGTGTTAGTGTTGAAAAACCACTTTTCGCACTTGTGTTAGTGTTGAAAAACCACTTTTCGCACTTGTGTTGGTGCAGGAAACCACTTTTGCACTTGTATTAGTGTGGAAAAACACTTTTCGCTCTTGTGTTAGTGTTGAAAAACCACTTTTTGCACTTGTATTAGTGTGGAAAACCCACTTTTCGCACTTGTGTTAGTGTTGAAAAGCCACTTTTCGCACTTGTGTTATTGTTGAAAAACCACTTTTCGCACTTGTGTTGGTGCAGGAAACCACTTTTGCACTTGTATTAATGTGGAATAAAGACTTTTTGCACTTGTGATAGTGTTGAAAAACCACTTTTCGCACTTTTGTTAGTGTTGAAAAACCACTTTTCGCACTTGTGTTGGTGCAGGAAACCACTTTTGCACTTGTATTAGTGTGGAAAAATCACTTTTCGCACTTGTGTTAGTGTTGAAAAACCACTTTTCGCACTTGTGTTAGTGTTGAAAAACCACTTATCGCACTTGTGTTAGTGTTGAAAAACCACTTTTCGCACTTGTGTTGGTGCAGGAAACCACTTTTGCACTTGTATTAGTGTGGAAAAAACACTTTTCGCTCTTGTGTTAGTGTTGAAAAACCACTTTTTGCACTTGTGTTAGTGTTGAAAAACCACTTTTGGCACTTGTGTTAGTGTTGAAAAACCACTTTTCGCACTTGTGTTGGTGCAGGAAACCACTTTTGCACTTGTATTAGTGTGGAAAAACCACTTTTCGCACTTGTGTTAGTGTTGAAAAACCACTTTTCGCACTTGTGTTAGTGTTGAAAAACCACTTTTCGCACATGTGTTGGTGCAGGAAACCACTTTTGCACTTGTATTAGTGTGGAAAAAACACTTTTTGCACTTGTGATAGTGTTGAAAAACCACTTTTCGCACTTGTGTTAGTGTTGAAAAACCACTTTTCGAACTTGTGTTAGTGTTGAAAAACCACTTTTCGCACTTGTGTTGGTGCAGGAAACCACTTTTGCACTTGTATTAGTGTGGAAAAAACACTTTTCGCACTTGTGTTAGTGTTGAAAAACCACTTTTCGCACTTGTGTTGGTGCAGGAAACCACTTTTGCACTTGTATTAGTGTGGAAAAAACACTTTTCGCACTTGTGTTAGTGTTGAAAAGCCACTTTTCGCACTTGTGTTAGTGTTGTAAAACCACTTTTTGCACTTGTGTTGGTGCAGGAAACCACTTTTGCACTTGTATTAGTGTGGAAAAACCACTTTTCACACTTGTGTTAGTGTTGAAAAGCCACTTTTCGCACTTGTGTTAGTGTTGTAAAACCACTTTTCGCACTTGTGTTGGTGCAGGAAACCACTTTTGCACTTGTATTAGTGTGGAAAAACCACTTTTCGCACTTGTGTTAGTGTTGAAAAACCACTTTTCGCACTTGTGTTAGTGTTGAAAAACCACTTTTCGCACTTGTGTTAGTGTTGAAAAACCACTTTTCGCACTTGTGTTGGTGCAGGAAACCACTTTTGCACTTGTATTAGTGTGGAAAAAACACTTTTTGCACTTGTGATAGTGTTGAAAAACCACTTTTCGCACTTGTGTTAGTGTTGAAAAACCACTTTTCGCACTTGTGTTGGTGCAGGAAACCACTTTTGCACTTGTATTAGTGTGGAAAAAACACTTTTCGCACTTGTGTTAGTGTTGAAAAACCACTTTTCGCACTTGTGTTAGTGTTGAAAAACCACTTTTCGCACTTGTGTTGGTGCAGGAAACCACTTTTGCACTTGTATTAGTGTGGAAAAACCACTTTTCGCACTTGTGTTAGTGTTGAAAAACCACTTTTCGCACTTGTGTTGGTGCAGGAAACCACTTTTGCACTTGTATTAGTGTGGCAAAAACACTTTTCGCACTTGTGTTAGTGTTGAAAAACCACTTTTCGCACTTGTGTTAGTGTTGAAAAACCACTTTTCGCACTTGTGTTGGTGCAGGAAACCACTTTTGCACTTGTATTAGTGTGGAAAAACCACTTTTCGCACTTGTGTTAGTGTTGAAAAACTACTTTTCGCACTTGTGTTAGTGTTGAAAATCCACTTTTCGCACTTGTGTTGGTGCAGGAAACCACTTTTGCACTTGTATTAGTGTGGAAAAACCACTTATCGCACTTGTGGTAGTGTTGAAAAACCACTTTTCGCACTTGTGTTAGTGTTGAAAAACCACTTTTCGCACTTGTGTTGGTGCAGGAAACCACTTTTGCACTTATATTAGTGTGGAAAAAACACTTTTTGCACTTGTGATAGTGTTGAAAAACCACTTTTCGCACTTGTGTTAGTGTTGAAAAACCACTTTTCGCACTTGTGTTAGTGTTGAAAAACCACTTTTCGCACTTGTGTTAGTGTTGAAAAACCACTTTTTGCACTTGTGTTGGAGCAGGAAACCACTTTTGCACTTGTATTAGTGTGGAAAAACACTTTTTGCACTTGTGATAGTGTTGAAAAACCACTTTTCGCACTTGTGTTAGTGTTGAAAAACCACTTTTTGCACTTGTGTTGGTGCAGGAAACCACTTTTGCACTTGTATTAGTGTGGAAAAAACACTTTTTGCACTTGTGATAGTGTTGAAAATCCACTTTTCGCACTTGTGTTAGTGTTGAAAAACCACTTTTCGCACTTGAGTTAGTGTTGAAAAACCACTTTTTGCACTTGTGTTGGTGCAGGAAACCACTTTTGCACTTGTATGAGTGTGGAAAAAACACTTTTTGCACTTGTCATAGTGTTAAAAAACCACTTTTCGCACTTGTGTTAGTGTTGAAAAACCACTTTTCGCACTTGTGTTGGTGTTGAAAAACCACTTTTCGCACTTGTGTTAGTGTTGAAAAACCACTTTTCGCACTTGTGTTGGTGCAGGAAACCACTTTTGCACTTGTATTAGTGTGGAAAAACCACTTTTCGCACTTGTGTTAGTGTTGAAAAGCCACTTTTCGCACTTGTGTTAGTGTTGTAAAACCACTTTTGCACTTGTATTAGTGTGGAAAAACCACTTTTCGCACTTGTGTTAGTGTTGAAAAGCCACTTTTCGCACTTGTGTTAGTGTTGAAAAACCACTTTTCGCACTTGTGTTGGTGCAGGAAACCACTTTTGCACTTGTATTAGTGTGGAATAAAGACTTTTTGCACTTGTGATAGTGTTGAAAAACCACTTTTCGCACTTTTGTTAGTGTTGAAAAACCACTTTTCGCACTTGTGTTAGTGTTGAAAAACCACTTATCGCACTTGTGTTAGTGTTGAAAAACCACTTTTCGCACTTGTGTTGGTGCAGGAAACCACTTTTGCACTTGTATGAGTGTGGAAAAAACACTTTTTGCACTTGTCATAGTGTTAAAAAACCACTTTTCGCACTTGTGTTAGTGTTGAAAAACCACTTTTCGCACTTGTGTTGGTGTTGAAAAACCACTTTTCGCACTTGTGTTAGTGTTGAAAAACCACTTTTCGCACTTGTGTTGGTGCAGGAAACCACTTTTGCACTTGTATTAGTGTGGAAAAACCACTTTTCGCACTTGTGTTAGTGTTGAAAAGCCACTTTTCGCACTTGTGTTAGTGTTGTAAAACCACTTTTGCACTTGTATTAGTGTGGAAAAACCACTTTTCGCACTTGTGTTAGTGTTGAAAAGCCACTTTTCGCACTTGTGTTAGTGTTGAAAAACCACTTTTCGCACTTGTGTTGGTGCAGGAAACCACTTTTGCACTTGTATTAGTGTGGAATAAAGACTTTTTGCACTTGTGATAGTGTTGAAAAACCACTTTTCGCACTTTTGTTAGTGTTGAAAAACCACTTTTCGCACTTGTGTTAGTGTTGAAAAACCACTTATCGCACTTGTGTTAGTGTTGAAAAACCACTTTTCGCACTTGTGTTGGTGCAGGAAACCACTTTTGCACTTGTATTAGTGTGGAAAAACCACTTATCAGACTTGTGTTAGTGTTGAAAAACCACTTTTCGCACTTGTGTTGGTGCAGGAAACCACTTTTGCACTTGTATTAGTGTGGAAAAAACACTTTTCGCTCTTGTGTTAGTGTTGAAAAACCACTTTTTGCACTTGTATTAGTGTGGAAAAAACACTTTTCGCTCTTGTGTTAGTGTTGAAAAACCACTTTTTGCACTTGTGTTAGTGTTGAAAAACCACTTTTCGCACTTGTGTTAGTGTTGAAAAACCACTTTTCGCACTTGTGTTGGTGCAGGAAACCACTTTTGCACTTGTATTAGTGTGGAAAAACACTTTTCGCTCTTGTGTTAGTGTTGAAAAACCACTTTTTGCACTTGTATTAGTGTGGAAAACCCACTTTTCGCACTTGTGTTAGTGTTGAAAAGCCACTTTTCGCACTTGTGTTATTGTTGAAAAACCACTTTTCGCACTTGTGTTGGTGCAGGAAACCACTTTTGCACTTGTATTAATGTGGAATAAAGACTTTTTGCACTTGTGATAGTGTTGAAAAACCACTTTTCGCACTTTTGTTAGTGTTGAAAAACCACTTTTCGCACTTGTGTTGGTGCAGGAAACCACTTTTGCACTTGTATTAGTGTGGAAAAATCACTTTTCGCACTTGTGTTAGTGTTGAAAAACCACTTTTCGCACTTGTGTTAGTGTTGAAAAACCACTTATCGCACTTGTGTTAGTGTTGAAAAACCACTTTTCGCACTTGTGTTGGTGCAGGAAACCACTTTTGCACTTGTATTAGTGTGGAAAAAACACTTTTCGCTCTTGTGTTAGTGTTGAAAAACCACTTTTTGCACTTGTGTTAGTGTTGAAAAACCACTTTTGGCACTTGTGTTAGTGTTGAAAAACCACTTTTCGCACTTGTGTTGGTGCAGGAAACCACTTTTGCACTTGTATTAGTGTGGAAAAACCACTTTTCGCACTTGTGTTAGTGTTGAAAAACCACTTTTCGCACTTGTGTTAGTGTTGAAAAACCACTTTTCGCACATGTGTTGGTGCAGGAAACCACTTTTGCACTTGTATTAGTGTGGAAAAAACACTTTTTGCACTTGTGATAGTGTTGAAAAACCACTTTTCGCACTTGTGTTAGTGTTGAAAAACCACTTTTCGAACTTGTGTTAGTGTTGAAAAACCACTTTTCGCACTTGTGTTGGTGCAGGAAACCACTTTTGCACTTGTATTAGTGTGGAAAAAACACTTTTCGCACTTGTGTTAGTGTTGAAAAACCACTTTTCGCACTTGTGTTGGTGCAGGAAACCACTTTTGCACTTGTATTAGTGTGGAAAAAACACTTTTCGCACTTGTGTTAGTGTTGAAAAGCCACTTTTCGCACTTGTGTTAGTGTTGTAAAACCACTTTTTGCACTTGTGTTGGTGCAGGAAACCACTTTTGCACTTGTATTAGTGTGGAAAAACCACTTTTCACACTTGTGTTAGTGTTGAAAAGCCACTTTTCGCACTTGTGTTAGTGTTGTAAAACCACTTTTCGCACTTGTGTTGGTGCAGGAAACCACTTTTGCACTTGTATTAGTGTGGAAAAACCACTTTTCGCACTTGTGTTAGTGTTGAAAAACCACTTTTCGCACTTGTGTTAGTGTTGAAAAACCACTTTTCGCACTTGTGTTAGTGTTGAAAAACCACTTTTCGCACTTGTGTTGGTGCAGGAAACCACTTTTGCACTTGTATTAGTGTGGAAAAAACACTTTTTGCACTTGTGATAGTGTTGAAAAACCACTTTTCGCACTTGTGTTAGTGTTGAAAAACCACTTTTCGCACTTGTGTTGGTGCAGGAAACCACTTTTGCACTTGTATTAGTGTGGAAAAAACACTTTTCGCACTTGTGTTAGTGTTGAAAAACCACTTTTCGCACTTGTGTTAGTGTTGAAAAACCACTTTTCGCACTTGTGTTGGTGCAGGAAACCACTTTTGCACTTGTATTAGTGTGGAAAAACCACTTTTCGCACTTGTGTTAGTGTTGAAAAACCACTTTTCGCACTTGTGTTGGTGCAGGAAACCACTTTTGCACTTGTATTAGTGTGGCAAAAACACTTTTCGCACTTGTGTTAGTGTTGAAAAACCACTTTTCGCACTTGTGTTAGTGTTGAAAAACCACTTTTCGCACTTGTGTTGGTGCAGGAAACCACTTTTGCACTTGTATTAGTGTGGAAAAACCACTTTTCGCACTTGTGTTAGTGTTGAAAAACTACTTTTCGCACTTGTGTTAGTGTTGAAAATCCACTTTTCGCACTTGTGTTGGTGCAGGAAACCACTTTTGCACTTGTATTAGTGTGGAAAAACCACTTATCGCACTTGTGGTAGTGTTGAAAAACCACTTTTCGCACTTGTGTTAGTGTTGAAAAACCACTTTTCGCACTTGTGTTGGTGCAGGAAACCACTTTTGCACTTATATTAGTGTGGAAAAAACACTTTTTGCACTTGTGATAGTGTTGAAAAACCACTTTTCGCACTTGTGTTAGTGTTGAAAAACCACTTTTCGCACTTGTGTTAGTGTTGAAAAACCACTTTTCGCACTTGTGTTAGTGTTGAAAAACCACTTTTTGCACTTGTGTTGGAGCAGGAAACCACTTTTGCACTTGTATTAGTGTGGAAAAACACTTTTTGCACTTGTGATAGTGTTGAAAAACCACTTTTCGCACTTGTGTTAGTGTTGAAAAACCACTTTTTGCACTTGTGTTGGTGCAGGAAACCACTTTTGCACTTGTATTAGTGTGGAAAAAACACTTTTTGCACTTGTGATAGTGTTGAAAATCCACTTTTCGCACTTGTGTTAGTGTTGAAAAACCACTTTTCGCACTTGAGTTAGTGTTGAAAAACCACTTTTTGCACTTGTGTTGGTGCAGGAAACCACTTTTGCACTTGTATGAGTGTGGAAAAAACACTTTTTGCACTTGTCATAGTGTTAAAAAACCACTTTTCGCACTTGTGTTAGTGTTGAAAAACCACTTTTCGCACTTGTGTTGGTGTTGAAAAACCACTTTTCGCACTTGTGTTAGTGTTGAAAAACCACTTTTCGCACTTGTGTTGGTGCAGGAAACCACTTTTGCACTTGTATTAGTGTGGAAAAACCACTTTTCGCACTTGTGTTAGTGTTGAAAAGCCACTTTTCGCACTTGTGTTAGTGTTGTAAAACCACTTTTGCACTTGTATTAGTGTGGAAAAACCACTTTTCGCACTTGTGTTAGTGTTGAAAAGCCACTTTTCGCACTTGTGTTAGTGTTGAAAAACCACTTTTCGCACTTGTGTTGGTGCAGGAAACCACTTTTGCACTTGTATTAGTGTGGAATAAAGACTTTTTGCACTTGTGATAGTGTTGAAAAACCACTTTTCGCACTTTTGTTAGTGTTGAAAAACCACTTTTCGCACTTGTGTTAGTGTTGAAAAACCACTTATCGCACTTGTGTTAGTGTTGAAAAACCACTTTTCGCACTTGTGTTGGTGCAGGAAACCACTTTTGCACTTGTATTAGTGTGGAAAAACCACTTATCAGACTTGTGTTAGTGTTGAAAAACCACTTTTCGCACTTGTGTTGGTGCAGGAAACCACTTTTGCACTTGTATTAGTGTGGAAAAAACACTTTTCGCTCTTGTGTTAGTGTTGAAAAACCACTTTTTGCACTTGTATTAGTGTGGAAAAAACACTTTTCGCTCTTGTGTTAGTGTTGAAAAACCACTTTTTGCACTTGTGTTAGTGTTGAAAAACCACTTTTCGCACTTGTGTTAGTGTTGAAAAACCACTTTTCGCACTTGTGTTGGTGCAGGAAACCACTTTTGCACTTGTATTAGTGTGGAAAAACACTTTTCGCTCTTGTGTTAGTGTTGAAAAACCACTTTTTGCACTTGTATTAGTGTGGAAAACCCACTTTTCGCACTTGTGTTAGTGTTGAAAAGCCACTTTTCGCACTTGTGTTATTGTTGAAAAACCACTTTTCGCACTTGTGTTGGTGCAGGAAACCACTTTTGCACTTGTATTAATGTGGAATAAAGACTTTTTGCACTTGTGATAGTGTTGAAAAACCACTTTTCGCACTTTTGTTAGTGTTGAAAAACCACTTTTCGCACTTGTGTTGGTGCAGGAAACCACTTTTGCACTTGTATTAGTGTGGAAAAATCACTTTTCGCACTTGTGTTAGTGTTGAAAAACCACTTTTCGCACTTGTGTTAGTGTTGAAAAACCACTTATCGCACTTGTGTTAGTGTTGAAAAACCACTTTTCGCACTTGTGTTGGTGCAGGAAACCACTTTTGCACTTGTATTAGTGTGGAAAAAACACTTTTCGCTCTTGTGTTAGTGTTGAAAAACCACTTTTTGCACTTGTGTTAGTGTTGAAAAACCACTTTTGGCACTTGTGTTAGTGTTGAAAAACCACTTTTCGCACTTGTGTTGGTGCAGGAAACCACTTTTGCACTTGTATTAGTGTGGAAAAACCACTTTTCGCACTTGTGTTAGTGTTGAAAAACCACTTTTCGCACTTGTGTTAGTGTTGAAAAACCACTTTTCGCACATGTGTTGGTGCAGGAAACCACTTTTGCACTTGTATTAGTGTGGAAAAAACACTTTTTGCACTTGTGATAGTGTTGAAAAACCACTTTTCGCACTTGTGTTAGTGTTGAAAAACCACTTTTCGAACTTGTGTTAGTGTTGAAAAACCACTTTTCGCACTTGTGTTGGTGCAGGAAACCACTTTTGCACTTGTATTAGTGTGGAAAAAACACTTTTCGCACTTGTGTTAGTGTTGAAAAACCACCTTTCGCACTTGTGTTGGTGCAGGAAACCACTTTTGCACTTGTATTAGTGTGGAAAAAACACTTTTCGCACTTGTGTTAGTGTTGAAAAACCACTTTTCGCACTTGCGTTAGTGTTGAAAAATCACTTTTCGCACTTGTGTTAGTGTTGAAAAACCACTTTTCGCACTTGTGTTGGTGCAGGAAACCACTTTTGCACTTGTATTAGTGTGGAAAAACCACTTTTCGCACTTGTGTTAGTGTTGAAAAGCCACTTTTCGCACTTGTGTTAGTGTTGAAAAACCACTTTTCGCACTTGTGTTGGTGCAGGAAACCACTTTTGCACTTGTATTAGTGTGGAATAAAGACTTTTTGCACTTGTGATAGTGTTGAAAAACCACTTTTCGCACTTTTGTTAGTGTTGAAAAACCACTTTTCGCACTTGTGTTGGTGCAGGAAACCACTTTTGCACTTGTATTAGTGTGGAAAAATCACTTTTCGCACTTGTGTTAGTGTTGAAAAACCACTTTTCGCACTTGTGTTAGTGTTGAAAAACCACTTATCGCACTTGTGTTAGTGTTGAAAAACCACTTTTCGCACTTGTGTTGGTGCAGGAAACCACTTTTGCACTTGTATTAGTGTGGAAAAAACACTTTTCGCTCTTGTGTTAGTGTTGAAAAGCCACTTATCGCATTTGTGTTAGTGTTGAAAAACCACTTTTCGCACTTGTGTTTGTGCAGGAAACCACTTTTGCACTTGTATTAGTGTGGAAAAACCACTTTTCACACTTGTGTTAGTGTTGAAAAACAACTTTTCGCACTTGTGTTAGTGTTGTAAAACCACTTTTCGCACTTGTGTTAGTGTTGAAAAACCACTTTTCGCATTTGTGTTGGTGCAGGAAACCACTTTTGCACTTGTATTAGTGTGGAAAAAACACTTTTCGCTCTTGTGTTAGTGTTGAAAAGCCACTTTTCGCATTTGTGTTAGTGTTGAAAAACCACTTTTCGCACTTGTGTTGGTGCAGGAAACCACTTTTGCACTTGTATTAGTGTGGAAAAACCACTTTTCACACTTGTGTTAGTGTTGAAAAACAACTTTTCGCACTTGTGTTAGTGTTGTAAAACCACTTTTCGCACTTGTGTTAGTGTTGAAAAACCACTTTTCGCATTTGTGTTGGTGCAGGAAACCACTTTTGCACTTGTATTAGTGTGGAAAAAACACTTTTCGCACTTGTGTTAGTGTTGAAAAACCACTTTTCGCACTTGTGTTGGTGTTGAAAAACCACTTTTCGCACTTGTGTTAGTGTTGAAAAACCACTTTTCGCACTTGTGTTGGTGCAGGAAACCACTTTTGCACTTGTATTAGTGTGGAAAAACCACTTTTCGCACTTGTGTTAGTGTTGAAAAGCCACTTTTCGCACTTGTGTTAGTGTTGTAAAACCACTTTTTGCACTTGTGTTGGTGCAGGAAACCACTTTTGCACTTGTATTAGTGTGGAAAAACCACTTTTCGCACTTGTGTTAGTGTTGAAAAGCCACTTTTCGCACTTGTGTTAGTGTTGTAAAACCACTTTTCGCACTTGTGTTGGTGCAGGAAACCACTTTTGCACTTGTATTAGTGTGGAAAAACCACTTTTCGCACTTGTGTTAGTGTTGAAAAACCACTTTTCGCACTTGTGTTAGTGTTGAAAAACCACTTTTCGCACTTGTGTTAGTGTTGAAAAACCACTTTTCGCACTTGTGTTGGTGCAGGAAACCACTTTTGCACTTGTATTAGTGTGGAAAAAACACTTTTTGCACTTGTGATAGTGTTGAAAAACCACTTTTCGCACTTGTGTTAGTGTTGAAAAACCACTTTTCGCACTTGTGTTGGTGCAGGAAACCACTTTTGCACTTGTATTAGTGTGGAAAAAACACTTTTCGCACTTGTGTTAGTGTTGAAAAACCACTTTTCGCACTTGTGTTAGTGTTGAAAAACCACTTTTCGCACTTGTGTTGGTGCAGGAAACCACTTTTGCACTTGTATTAGTGTGAAAAAACCACTTTTCGCACTTGTGTTAGTGTTGAAAAACCACTTTTCGCACTTGTGTTGGTGCAGGAAACCACTTTTGCACTTGTATTAGTGTGGCAAAAACACTTTTCGCACTTGTGTTAGTGTTGAAAAACCACTTTTCGCACTTGTGTTAGTGTTGAAAAACCACTTTTCGCACTTGTGTTGGTGCAGGAAACCACTTTTGCACTTGTATTAGTGTGGAAAAACCACTTTTCGCACTTGTGTTAGTGTTGAAACACTACTTTTCGCACTTGTGTTAGTGTTGAAAATCCACTTTTCGCACTTGTGTTGGTGCAGGAAACCACTTTTGCACTTGTATTAGTGTGGAAAAACCACTTATCGCACTTGTGGTAGTGTTGAAAAACCACTTTTCGCACTTGTGTTAGTGTTGAAAAACCACTTTTCGCACTTGTGTTGGTGCAGGAAACCACTTTTGCACTTATATTAGTGTGGAAAAAACACTTTTTGCACTTGTGATAGTGTTGAAAAACCACTTTTCGCACTTGTGTTAGTGTTGAAAAACCACTTTTCGCACTTGTGTTAGTGTTGAAAAACCACTTTTCGCACCTGTGTTAGTGTTGAAAAACCACTTTTTGCACTTGTGTTGGAGCAGGAAACCACTTTTGCACTTGTATTAGTGTGGAAAAACACTTTTTGCACTTGTGATAGTGTTGAAAAACCACTTTTCGCACTTGTGTTAGTGTTGAAAAACCACTTTTTGCACTTGTGTTGGTGCAGGAAACCACTTTTGCACTTGTATTAGTGTGGAAAAAACACTTTTTGCACTTGTGATAGTGTTGAAAATCCACTTTTCGCACTTGTGTTAGTGTTGAAAAACCACTTTTCGCACTTGAGTTAGTGTTGAAAAACCACTTTTCGCACTTGTGTTGGTGCAGGAAACCACTTTTGCACTTGTATGAGTGTGGAAAAAACACTTTTTGCACTTGTCATAGTGTTAAAAAACCACTTTTCGCACTTGTGTTAGTGTTGAAAAACCACTTTTCGCACTTGTGTTGGTGTTGAAAAACCACTTTTCGCACTTGTGTTAGTGTTGAAAAACCACTTTTCGCACTTGTGTTGGTGCAGGAAACCACTTTTGCACTTGTATTAGTGTGGAAAAACCACTTTTTGCACTTGTGTTAGTGTTGAAAAGCCACTTTTCGCACTTGTGTTAGTGTTGTAAAACCACTTTTGCACTTGTATTAGTGTGGAAAAACCACTTTTCGCACTTGTGTTAGTGTTGAAAAGCCACTTTTCGCACTTGTGTTAGTGTTGAAAAACCACTTTTCGCACTTGTGTTGGTGCAGGAAACCACTTTTGCACTTGTATTAGTGTGGAATAAAGACTTTTTGCACTTGTGATAGTGTTGAAAAACCACTTTTCGCACTTTTGTTAGTGTTGAAAAACCACTTTTAGCACTTGTGTTAGTGTTGAAAAACCACTTATCGCACTTGTGTTAGTGTTGAAAAACCACTTTTCGCACTTGTGTTGGTGCAGGAAACCACTTTTGCACTTGTATTAGTGTGGAAAAACCACTTATCGCACTTGTGTTAGTGTTGAAAAACCACTTTTCGCACTTGTGTTGGTGCAGGAAACCACTTTTGCACTTGTATTAGTGTGGAAAAAACACTTTTCGCTCTTGTGTTAGTGTTGAAAAACCACTTTTTGCACTTGTATTAGTGTGGAAAAAACACTTTTCGCACTTGTGTTAGTGTTGAAAAACCACTTTTCGCACTTGTGTTGGTGCAGGAAACCACTTTTGCACTTGTATTAGTGTGGAATAAAGACTTTTTGCACTTGTGATAGTGTTGAAAAACCACTTTTCGCACTTTTGTTAGTGTTGAAAAACCACTTTTAGCACTTGTGTTAGTGTTGAAAAACCACTTATCGCACTTGTGTTAGTGTTGAAAAACCACTTTTCGCACTTGTGTTGGTGCAGGAAACCACTTTTGCACTTGTATTAGTGTGGAAAAACCACTTATCGCACTTGTGTTAGTGTTGAAAAACCACTTTTCGCACTTGTGTTGGTGCAGGAAACCACTTTTGCACTTGTATTAGTGTGGAAAAAACACTTTTCGCTCTTGTGTTAGTGTTGAAAAACCACTTTTTGCACTTGTGTTAGTGTTGAAAAACCACTTTTCGCACTTGTGTTAGTGTTGAAAAACCACTTTTCGCACTTGTGTTGGTGCAGGAAACCACTTTTGCACTTGTATTAGTGTGGAAAAACCACTTTTCGCACTTGTGTTAGTGTTGAAAAACTACTTTTCGCACTTGTGTTAGTGTTGAAAATCCACTTTTCGCACTTGTGTTGGTGCAGGAAACCACTTTTGCACTTGTATTAGTGTGGAAAAACCACTTATCGCACTTGTGGTAGTGTTGAAAAACCACTTTTCGCACTTGTGTTAGTGTTGAAAAACCACTTTTCGCACTTGTGTTGGTGCAGGAAACCACTTTTGCACTTATATTAGTGTGGAAAAAACACTTTTTGCACTTGTGATAGTGTTGAAAAACCACTTTTCGCACTTGTGTTAGTGTTGAAAAACCACTTTTCGCACTTGTGTTAGTGTTGAAAAACCACTTTTCGCACCTGTGTTAGTGTTGAAAAACCACTTTTTGCACTTGTGTTGGAGCAGGAAACCACTTTTGCACTTGTATTAGTGTGGAAAAACACTTTTTGCACTTGTGATAGTGTTGAAAAACCACTTTTCGCACTTGTGTTAGTGTTGAAAAACCACTTTTTGCACTTGTGTTGGTGCAGGAAACCACTTTTGCACTTGTATTAGTGTGGAAAAAACACTTTTTGCACTTGTGATAGTGTTGAAAATCCACTTTTCGCACTTGTGTTAGTGTTGAAAAACCACTTTTCGCACTTGAGTTAGTGTTGAAAAACCACTTTTCGCACTTGTGTTGGTGCAGGAAACCACTTTTGCACTTGTATGAGTGTGGAAAAAACACTTTTTGCACTTGTCATAGTGTTAAAAAACCACTTTTCGCACTTGTGTTAGTGTTGAAAAACCACTTTTCGCACTTGTGTTGGTGTTGAAAAACCACTTTTCGCACTTGTGTTAGTGTTGAAAAACCACTTTTCGCACTTGTGTTGGTGCAGGAAACCACTTTTGCACTTGTATTAGTGTGGAAAAACCACTTTTTGCACTTGTGTTAGTGTTGAAAAGCCACTTTTCGCACTTGTGTTAGTGTTGTAAAACCACTTTTGCACTTGTATTAGTGTGGAAAAACCACTTTTCGCACTTGTGTTAGTGTTGAAAAGCCACTTTTCGCACTTGTGTTAGTGTTGAAAAACCACTTTTCGCACTTGTGTTGGTGCAGGAAACCACTTTTGCACTTGTATTAGTGTGGAATAAAGACTTTTTGCACTTGTCATAGTGTTGAAAAACCACTTTTCGCACTTTTGTTAGTGTTGAAAAACCACTTTTAGCACTTGTGTTAGTGTTGAAAAACCACTTATCGCACTTGTGTTAGTGTTGAAAAACCACTTTTCGCACTTGTGTTGGTGCAGGAAACCACTTTTGCACTTGTATTAGTGTGGAAAAACCACTTATCGCACTTGTGTTAGTGTTGAAAAACCACTTTTCGCACTTGTGTTGGTGCAGGAAACCACTTTTGCACTTGTATTAGTGTGGAAAAAACACTTTTCGCTCTTGTGTTAGTGTTGAAAAACCACTTTTTGCACTTGTATTAGTGTGGAAAAAACACTTTTCGCTCTCGTGTTAGTGTTGAAAAACCACTTTTTGCACTTGTGTTAGTGTTGAAAAACCACTTTTCGCACTTGTGTTAGTGTTGAAAAACCACTTTTCGCACTTGTGTTGGTGCAGGAAACCACTTTTGCACTTGTATTAGTGTGGAAAAAACACTTTTCGCTCTTGTGTTAGTGTTGAAAAACCACTTTTTGCACTTGTGTTAGTGTTGAAAAACCACTTTTCGCACTTGTGTTAGTGTTGAAAAACCACTTTTCGCACTTGTGTTGGTGCAGGAAACCACTTTTGCACTTGTATTAGTGTGGAAAAACCACTTTTCGCACTTGTGTTAGTGTTGAAAAACCACTTTTCGCACTTGTGTTAGTGTTGAAAAACCACTTTTCGCACATGTGTTGGTGCAGGAAACCACTTTTGCACTTGTATTAGTGTGGAAAAAACACTTTTTGCACTTGTGATAGTGTTGAAAAACCACTTTTCGCACTTGTGTTAGTGTTGAAAAACCACTTTTCGCACTTGTGTTAGTGTTGAAAAACCACTTTTCGCACTTGTGTTGGTGCAGGAAACCACTTTTGCACTTGTATTAGTGTGGAAAAAACACTTTTTGCACTTGTGTTAGTGTTGAAAAACCACTTTTCGCACTTGTGTTGGTGCAGGAAACCACTTTTGCACTTGTATTAGTGTGGAAAAAACACTTTTCGCACTTGTGTTAGTGTTGAAAAACCACTTTTCGCACTTGTGTTGGTGCAGGAAACCACTTTTGCACTTGTATTAGTGTGGCAAAAACACTTTTCGCACTTGTGTTAGTGTTGAAAAACCACTTATCGCACTTGTGTTAGTGTTGAAAAACCACTTTTCGCACTTGTGTTGGTGCAGGAAACCACTTTTGCACTTGTATTAGTGTGGAAAAACCACTTATCAGACTTGTGTTAGTGTTGAAAAACCACTTTTCGCACTTGTGTTGGTGCAGGAAACCACTTTTGCACTTGTATTAGTGTGGAAAAAACACTTTTCGCTCTTGTGTTAGTGTTGAAAAACCACTTTTTGCACTTGTATTAGTGTGGAAAAAACACTTTTCGCTCTTGTGTTAGTGTTGAAAAACCACTTTTTGCACTTGTGTTAGTGTTGAAAAACCACTTTTCGCACTTGTGTTAGTGTTGAAAAACCACTTTTCGCACTTGTGTTGGTGCAGGAAACCACTTTTGCACTTGTATTAGTGTGGAAAAACACTTTTCGCTCTTGTGTTAGTGTTGAAAAACCACTTTTTGCACTTGTATTAGTGTGGAAAACCCACTTTTCGCACTTGTGTTAGTGTTGAAAAGCCACTTTTCGCACTTGTGTTGGTGCAGGAAACCACTTTTGCACTTGTATTAGTGGGGAAAAAACACTTTTCGCACTTGTGTTAGTGTTGAAAAACCACTTTTCGCACTTGTGTTGGTGCAGGAAACCACTTTTGCACTTGTATTAGTGTGGCAAAAACACTTTTCGCACTTGTGTTAGTGTTGAAAAACCACTTATCGCACTTGTGTTAGTGTTGAAAAACCACTTTTCGCACTTGTGTTGGTGCAGGAAACCACTTTTGCACTTGTATTAGTGTGGAAAAACCACTTATCAGACTTGTGTTAGTGTTGAAAAACCACTTTTCGCACTTGTGTTGGTGCAGGAAACCACTTTTGCACTTGTATTAGTGTGGAAAAAACACTTTTCGCTCTTGTGTTAGTGTTGAAAAACCACTTTTTGCACTTGTATTAGTGTGGAAAAAACACTTTTCGCTCTTGTGTTAGTGTTGAAAAACCACTTTTTGCACTTGTGTTAGTGTTGAAAAACCACTTTTCGCACTTGTGTTAGTGTTGAAAAACCACTTTTCGCACTTGTGTTGGTGCAGGAAACCACTTTTGCACTTGTATTAGTGTGGAAAAACACTTTTCGCTCTTGTGTTAGTGTTGAAAAACCACTTTTTGCACTTGTATTAGTGTGGAAAACCCACTTTTCGCACTTGTGTTAGTGTTGAAAAGCCACTTTTCGCACTTGTGTTGGTGCAGGAAACCACTTTTGCACTTGTATTAGTGTGGAAAAACCACTTTTCGCACTTGTGTTAGTGTTGAAAAACCACTTTTCGCACTTGTGTTAGTGTTGAAAAACCACTTTTCGCACATGTGTTGGTGCAGGAAACCACTTTTGCACTTGTATTAGTGTGGAAAAAACACTTTTTGCACTTGTGATAGTGTTGAAAAACCACTTTTCGCACTTGTGTTAGTGTTGAAAAACCACTTTTCGCACTTGTGTTAGTGTTGAAAAACCACTTTTCGCACTTGTGTTGGTGCAGGAAACCACTTTTGCACTTGTATTAGTGTGGAAAAAACACTTTTTGCACTTGTGTTAGTGTTGAAAAACCACTTTTCGCACTTGTGTTAGTGTTGAAAAACCACTTTTCGCACTTGTGTTGGTGCAGGAAACCACTTTTGCACTTGTATTAGTGTGGAAAAACCACTTATCAGACTTGTGTTAGTGTTGAAAAACCACTTTTCGCACTTGTGTTGGTGCAG
Source organism: Myxine glutinosa (assembly GCF_964187855.1). Taxonomy (NCBI): domain Eukaryota; kingdom Metazoa; phylum Chordata; class Myxini; order Myxiniformes; family Myxinidae; genus Myxine; species Myxine glutinosa. The sequence goes on from NW_027616464.1 coordinate 140,236, forward strand.
GAAACCACTTTTGCACTTGTATTAGTGTGGAAAAAACACTTTTCGCTCTTGTGTTAGTGTTGAAAAACCACTTTTTGCACTTGTATTAGTGTGGAAAAAACACTTTTCGCTCTTGTGTTAGTGTTGAAAAACCACTTTTTGCACTTGTGTTAGTGTTGAAAAACCACTTTTCGCACTTGTGTTAGTGTTGAAAAACCACTTTTCGCACTTGTGTTGGTGCAGGAAACCACTTTTGCACTTGTATTAGTGTGGAAAAACACTTTTCGCTCTTGTGTTAGTGTTGAAAAACCACTTTTTGCACTTGTATTAGTGTGGAAAACCCACTTTTCGCACTTGTGTTAGTGTTGAAAAGCCACTTTTCGCACTTGTGTTGGTGCAGGAAACCACTTTTGCACTTGTATTAGTGTGGAAAAACCACTTTTCGCACTTGTGTTAGTGTTGAAAAACCACTTTTCGCACTTGTGTTAGTGTTGAAAAACCACTTTTCGCACATGTGTTGGTGCAGGAAACCACTTTTGCACTTGTATTAGTGTGGAAAAAACACTTTTTGCACTTGTGATAGTGTTGAAAAACCACTTTTCGCACTTGTGTTAGTGTTGAAAAACCACTTTTCGCACTTGTGTTAGTGTTGAAAAACCACTTTTCGCACTTGTGTTGGTGCAGGAAACCACTTTTGCACTTGTATTAGTGTGGAAAAAACACTTTTTGCACTTGTGTTAGTGTTGAAAAACCACTTTTCGCACTTGTGTTGGTGCAGGAAACCACTTTTGCACTTGTATTAGTGTGGAAAAAACACTTTTCGCACTTGTGTTAGTGTTGAAAAACCACTTTTCGCACTTGCGTTAGTGTTGAAAAATCACTTTTCGCACTTGTGTTAGTGTTGAAAAACCACTTTTCGCACTTGTGTTGGTGCAGGAAACCACTTTTGCACTTGTATTAGTGTGGAAAAACCACTTTTCGCACTTGTGTTAGTGTTGAAAAGCCACTTTTCGCACTTGTGTTAGTGTTGAAAAACCACTTTTCGCACTTGTGTTGGTGCAGGAAACCACTTTTGCACTTGTATTAGTGTGGAATAAAGACTTTTTGCACTTGTGATAGTGTTGAAAAACCACTTTTCGCACTTTTGTTAGTGTTGAAAAACCACTTTTCCCACTTGTGTTGGTGCAGGAAACCACTTTTGCACTTGTATTAGTGTGGAAAAATCACTTTTCGCACTTATGTTAGTGTTGAAAAACCACTTTTCGCACTTGTGTTAGTGTTGAAAAACCACTTATCGCACTTGTGTTAGTGTTGAAAAACCACTTTTCGCACTTGTGTTGGTGCAGGAAACCACTTTTGCACTTGTATTAGTGTGGAAAAAACACTTTTCGCTCTTGTGTTAGTGTTGAAAAACCACTTTTTGCACTTGTGTTAGTGTTGAAAAACCACTTATCGCACTTGTGTTAGTGTTGAAAAACCACTTTTCGCACTTGTGTTGGTGCAGGAAACCACTTTTGCACTTGTATTAGTGTGGAAAAAACACTTTTCGCTCTTGTGTTAGTGTTGAAAAGCCACTTTTCGCATTTGTGTTAGTGTTGAAAAACCACTTTTCGCACTTGTGTTGGTGCAGGAAACCACTTTTGCACTTGTATTAGTGTGGAAAAACCACTTTTCACACTTGTGTTAGTGTTGAAAAACAACTTTTCGCACTTGTGTTAGTGTTGTAAAACCACTTTTTGCACTTGTGTTAGTGTTGAAAAACCACTTTTCGCATTTGTGTTGGTGCAGGAAACCACTTTTGCACTTGTATTAGTGTGGAAAAAACACTTTTCGCTCTTGTGTTAGTGTTGAAAAGCCACTTTTCGCATTTGTGTTAGTGTTGAAAAACCACTTTTCGCACTTGTGTTGGTGCAGGAAACCACTTTTGCACTTGTATTAGTGTGGAAAAACCACTTTTCACACTTGTGTTAGTGTTGAAAAACAACTTTTCGCACTTGTGTTAGTGTTGTAAAACCACTTTTCGCACTTGTGTTAGTGTTGAAAAACCACTTTTCGCATTTGTGTTGGTGCAGGAAACCACTTTTGCACTTGTATTAGTGTGGAAAAAACACTTTTCGCACTTGTGTTAGTGTTGAAAAACCACTTTTCGCACTTGTGTTGGTGTTGAAAAACCACTTTTCGCACTTGTGTTAGTGTTGAAAAACCACTTTTCGCACTTGTGTTGGTGCAGGAAACCACTTTTGCACTTGTATTAGTGTGGAAAAACCACTTTTCGCACTTGTGTTAGTGTTGAAAAGCCACTTTTCGCACTTGTGTTAGTGTTGTAAAACCACTTTTTGCACTTGTGTTGGTGCAGGAAACCACTTTTGCACTTGTATTAGTGTGGAAAAACCACTTTTCGCACTTGTGTTAGTGTTGAAAAGCCACTTTTCGCACTTGTGTTAGTGTTGTAAAACCACTTTTCGCACTTGTGTTGGTGCAGGAAACCACTTTTGCACTTGTATTAGTGTGGAAAAACCACTTTTCGCACTTGTGTTAGTGTTGAAAAACCACTTTTCGCACTTGTGTTAGTGTTGAAAAACCACTTTTCGCACTTGTGTTAGTGTTGAAAAACCACTTTTCGCACTTGTGTTGGTGCAGGAAACCACTTTTGCACTTGTATTAGTGTGGAAAAAACACTTTTTGCACTTGTGATAGTGTTGAAAAACCACTTTTCGCACTTGTGTTAGTGTTGAAAAACCACTTTTCGCACTTGTGTTGGTGCAGGAAACCACTTTTGCACTTGTATTAGTGTGGAAAAAACACTTTTCGCACTTGTGTTAGTGTTGAAAAACCACTTTTCGCACTTGTGTTAGTGTTGAAAAACCACTTTTCGCACTTGTGTTGGTGCAGGAAACCACTTTTGCACTTGTATTAGTGTGAAAAAACCACTTTTCGCACTTGTGTTAGTGTTGAAAAACCACTTTTCGCACTTGTGTTGGTGCAGGAAACCACTTTTGCACTTGTATTAGTGTGGCAAAAACACTTTTCGCACTTGTGTTAGTGTTGAAAAACCACTTTTCGCACTTGTGTTAGTGTTGAAAAACCACTTTTCGCACTTGTGTTGGTGCAGGAAACCACTTTTGCACTTGTATTAGTGTGGAAAAACCACTTTTCGCACTTGTGTTAGTGTTGAAAAACTACTTTTCGCACTTGTGTTAGTGTTGAAAATCCACTTTTCGCACTTGTGTTGGTGCAGGAAACCACTTTTGCACTTGTATTAGTGTGGAAAAACCACTTATCGCACTTGTGGTAGTGTTGAAAAACCACTTTTCGCACTTGTGTTAGTGTTGAAAAACCACTTTTCGCACTTGTGTTGGTGCAGGAAACCACTTTTGCACTTATATTAGTGTGGAAAAAACACTTTTTGCACTTGTGATAGTGTTGAAAAACCACTTTTCGCACTTGTGTTAGTGTTGAAAAACCACTTTTCGCACTTGTGTTAGTGTTGAAAAACCACTTTTTGCACTTGTGTTGGAGCAGGAAACCACTTTTGCACTTGTATTAGTGTGGAAAAACACTTTTTGCACTTGTGATAGTGTTGAAAAACCACTTTTCGCACTTGTGTTAGTGTTGAAAAACCACTTTTTGCACTTGTGTTGGTGCAGGAAACCACTTTTGCACTTGTATTAGTGTGGAAAAAACACTTTTTGCACTTGTGATAGTGTTGAAAATCCACTTTTCGCACTTGTGTTAGTGTTGAAAAACCACTTTTCGCACTTGAGTTAGTGTTGAAAAACCACTTTTCGCACTTGTGTTGGTGCAGGAAACCACTTTTGCACTTGTATGAGTGTGGAAAAAACACTTTTTGCACTTGTCATAGTGTTAAAAAACCACTTTTCGCACTTGTGTTAGTGTTGAAAAACCACTTTTCGCACTTGTGTTGGTGTTGAAAAACCACTTTTCGCACTTGTGTTGGTGCAGGAAACCACTTTTGCACTTGTATTAGTGTGGAAAAAACACTTTTCGCTCTTGTGTTAGTGTTGAAAAACCACTTTTTGCACTTGTGTTAGTGTTGAAAAACCACTTATCGCACTTGTGTTAGTGTTGAAAAACCACTTTTCGCACTTGTGTTGGTGCAGGAAACCACTTTTGCACTTGTATTAGTGTGGAAAAAACACTTTTCGCTCTTGTGTTAGTGTTGAAAAGCCACTTTTCGCATTTGTGTTAGTGTTGAAAAACCACTTTTCGCACTTGTGTTGGTGCAGGAAACCACTTTTGCACTTGTATTAGTGTGGAAAAACCACTTTTCACACTTGTGTTAGTGTTGAAAAACAACTTTTCGCACTTGTGTTAGTGTTGTAAAACCACTTTTTGCACTTGTGTTAGTGTTGAAAAACCACTTTTCGCATTTGTGTTGGTGCAGGAAACCACTTTTGCACTTGTATTAGTGTGGAAAAAACACTTTTCGCTCTTGTGTTAGTGTTGAAAAGCCACTTTTCGCATTTGTGTTAGTGTTGAAAAACCACTTTTCGCACTTGTGTTGGTGCAGGAAACCACTTTTGCACTTGTATTAGTGTGGAAAAACCACTTTTCACACTTGTGTTAGTGTTGAAAAACAACTTTTCGCACTTGTGTTAGTGTTGTAAAACCACTTTTCGCACTTGTGTTAGTGTTGAAAAACCACTTTTCGCATTTGTGTTGGTGCAGGAAACCACTTTTGCACTTGTATTAGTGTGGAAAAAACACTTTTCGCACTTGTGTTAGTGTTGAAAAACCACTTTTCGCACTTGTGTTGGTGTTGAAAAACCACTTTTCGCACTTGTGTTAGTGTTGAAAAACCACTTTTCGCACTTGTGTTGGTGCAGGAAACCACTTTTGCACTTGTATTAGTGTGGAAAAACCACTTTTCGCACTTGTGTTAGTGTTGAAAAGCCACTTTTCGCACTTGTGTTAGTGTTGTAAAACCACTTTTTGCACTTGTGTTGGTGCAGGAAACCACTTTTGCACTTGTATTAGTGTGGAAAAACCACTTTTCGCACTTGTGTTAGTGTTGAAAAGCCACCTTTCGCACTTGTGTTAGTGTTGTAAAACCACTTTTCGCACTTGTGTTGGTGCAGGAAACCACTTTTGCACTTGTATTAGTGTGGAAAAACCACTTTTCGCACTTGTGTTAGTGTTGAAAAACCACTTTTCGCACTTGTGTTAGTGTTGAAAAACCACTTTTCGCACTTGTGTTAGTGTTGAAAAACCACTTTTCGCACATGTGTTGGTGCAGGAAACCACTTTTGCACTTGTATTAGTGTGGAAAAAACACTTTTTGCACTTGTGATAGTGTTGAAAAACCACTTTTCGCACTTGTGTTAGTGTTGAAAAACCACTTTTCGCACTTGTGTTGGTGCAGGAAACCACTTTTGCACTTGTATTAGTGTGGAAAAAACACTTTTCGCACTTGTGTTAGTGTTGAAAAACCACTTTTCGTACTTGTGTTAGTGTTGAAAAACCACTTTTCGCACTTGTGTTGGTGCAGGAAACCACTTTTGCACTTGTATTAGTGTGAAAAAACCACTTTTCGCACTTGTGTTAGTGTTGAAAAACCACTTTTCGCACTTGTGTTGGTGCAGGAAACCACTTTTGCACTTGTATTAGTGTGGCAAAAACACTTTTCGCACTTGTGTTAGTGTTGAAAAACCACTTTTCGCACTTGTGTTAGTGTTGAAAACCACTTTTCGCACTTGTGTTGGTGCAGGAAACCACTTTTGCACTTGTATTAGTGTGGAAAAACCACTTTTCGCACTTGTGTTAGTGTTGAAAAACTACTTTTCGCACTTGTGTTAGTGTTGAAAATCCACTTTTCGCACTTGTGTTGGTGCAGGAAACCACTTTTGCACTTGTATTAGTGTGGAAAAACCACTTATCGCACTTGTGGTAGTGTTGAAAAACCACTTTTCGCACTTGTGTTAGTGTTGAAAAACCACTTTTCGCACTTGTGTTGGTGCAGGAAACCACTTTTGCACTTATATTAGTGTGGAAAAAACACTTTTTGCACTTGTGATAGTGTTGAAAAACCACTTTTCGCACTTGTGTTAGTGTTGAAAAACCACTTTTCGCACTTGTGTTAGTGTTGAAAAACCACTTTTCGCACTTGTGTTAGTGTTGAAAAACCACTTTTTGCACTTGTGTTGGAGCAGGAAACCACTTTTGCACTTGTATTAGTGTGGAAAAACACTTTTTGCACTTGTGATAGTGTTGAAAAACCACTTTTCGCACTTGTGTTAGTGTTGAAAAACCACTTTTTGCACTTGTGTTGGTGCAGGAAACCACTTTTGCACTTGTATTAGTGTGGAAAAAACACTTTTTGCACTTGTGATAGTGTTGAAAATCCACTTTTCGCACTTGTGTTAGTGTTGAAAAACCACTTTTCGCACTTGAGTTAGTGTTGAAAAACCACTTTTCGCACTTGTGTTGGTGCAGGAAACCACTTTTGCACTTGTATGAGTGTGGAAAAAACACTTTTTGCACTTGTCATAGTGTTAAAAAACCACTTTTCGCACTTGTGTTAGTGTTGAAAAACCACTTTTCGCACTTGTGTTGGTGTTGAAAAACCACTTTTCGCACTTGTGTTAGTGTTGAAAAACCACTTTTCGCACTTGTGTTGGTGCAGGAAACCACTTTTGCACTTGTATTAGTGTGAAAAAACCACTTTTCGCACTTGTGTTAGTGTTGAAAAACCACTTTTCGCACTTGTGTTGGTGCAGGAAACCACTTTTGCACTTGTATTAGTGTGGCAAAAACACTTTTCGCACTTGTGTTAGTGTTGAAAAACCACTTTTCGCACTTGTGTTAGTGTTGAAAAACCACTTTTCGCACTTGTGTTGGTGCAGGAAACCACTTTTGCACTTGTATTAGTGTGGAAAACCACTTTTCGCACTTGTGTTAGTGTTGAAAAACTACTTTTCGCACTTGTGTTAGTGTTGAAAATCCACTTTTCGCACTTGTGTTGGTGCAGGAAACCACTTTTGCACTTGTATTAGTGTGGAAAAACCACTTATCGCACTTGTGGTAGTGTTGAAAAACCACTTTTCGCACTTGTGTTAGTGTTGAAAAACCACTTTTCGCACTTGTGTTGGTGCAGGAAACCACTTTTGCACTTATATTAGTGTGGAAAAAACACTTTTTGCACTTGTGATAGTGTTGAAAAACCACTTTTCGCACTTGTGTTAGTGTTGAAAAACCACTTTTCGCACTTGTGTTAGTGTTGAAAAACCACTTTTTGCACTTGTGTTGGAGCAGGAAACCACTTTTGCACTTGTATTAGTGTGGAAAAACACTTTTTGCACTTGTGATAGTGTTGAAAAACCACTTTTCGCACTTGTGTTAGTGTTGAAAAACCACTTTTTGCACTTGTGTTGGTGCAGGAAACCACTTTTGCACTTGTATTAGTGTGGAAAAAACACTTTTTGCACTTGTGATAGTGTTGAAAATCCACTTTTCGCACTTGTGTTAGTGTTGAAAAACCACTTTTCGCACTTGAGTTAGTGTTGAAAAACCACTTTTCGCACTTGTGTTGGTGCAGGAAACCACTTTTGCACTTGTATGAGTGTGGAAAAAACACTTTTTGCACTTGTCATAGTGTTAAAAAACCACTTTTCGCACTTGTGTTAGTGTTGAAAAACCACTTTTCGCACTTGTGTTGGTGTTGAAAAACCACTTTTCGCACTTGTGTTGGTGCAGGAAACCACTTTTGCACTTGTATTAGTGTGGAAAAAACACTTTTCGCTCTTGTGTTAGTGTTGAAAAACCACTTTTTGCACTTGTGTTAGTGTTGAAAAACCACTTATCGCACTTGTGTTAGTGTTGAAAAACCACTTTTCGCACTTGTGTTGGTGCAGGAAACCACTTTTGCACTTGTATTAGTGTGGAAAAAACACTTTTCGCTCTTGTGTTAGTGTTGAAAAGCCACTTTTCGCATTTGTGTTAGTGTTGAAAAACCACTTTTCGCACTTGTGTTGGTGCAGGAAACCACTTTTGCACTTGTATTAGTGTGGAAAAACCACTTTTCACACTTGTGTTAGTGTTGAAAAACAACTTTTCGCACTTGTGTTAGTGTTGTAAAACCACTTTTTGCACTTGTGTTAGTGTTGAAAAACCACTTTTCGCATTTGTGTTGGTGCAGGAAACCACTTTTGCACTTGTATTAGTGTGAAAAAACCACTTTTCGCACTTGTGTTAGTGTTGAAAAACCACTTTTCGCACTTGTGTTGGTGCAGGAAACCACTTTTGCACTTGTATTAGTGTGGCAAAAACACTTTTCGCACTTGTGTTAGTGTTGAAAAACCACTTTTCGCACTTGTGTTAGTGTTGAAAAACCACTTTTCGCACTTGTGTTGGTGCAGGAAACCACTTTTGCACTTGTATTAGTGTGGAAAAACCACTTTTCGCACTTGTGTTAGTGTTGAAAAACTACTTTTCGCACTTGTGTTAGTGTTGAAAATCCACTTTTCGCACTTGTGTTGGTGCAGGAAACCACTTTTGCACTTGTATTAGTGTGGAAAAACCACTTATCGCATTTGTGGTAGTGTTGAAAAACCACTTTTCGCACTTGTGTTAGTGTTGAAAAACCACTTTTCGCACTTGTGTTGGTGCAGGAAACCACTTTTGCACTTATATTAGTGTGGAAAAAACACTTTTTGCACTTGTGATAGTGTTGAAAAACCACTTTTCGCACTTGTGTTAGTGTTGAAAAACCACTTTTCGCACTTGTGTTAGTGTTGAAAAACCACTTTTCGCACTTGTGTTAGTGTTGAAAAACCACTTTTTGCACTTGTGTTGGAGCAGGAAACCACTTTTGCACTTGTATTAGTGTGGAAAAACACTTTTTGCACTTGTGATAGTGTTGAAAAACCACTTTTCGCACTTGTGTTAGTGTTGAAAAACCACTTTTTGCACTTGTGTTGGTGCAGGAAACCACTTTTGCACTTGTATTAGTGTGGAAAAAACACTTTTTGCACTTGTGATAGTGTTGAAAATCCACTTTTCGCACTTGTGTTAGTGTTGAAAAACCACTTTTCGCACTTGAGTTAGTGTTGAAAAACCACTTTTCGCACTTGTGTTGGTGCAGGAAACCACTTTTGCACTTGTATGAGTGTGGAAAAAACACTTTTTGCACTTGTCATAGTGTTAAAAAACCACTTTTCGCACTTGTGTTAGTGTTGAAAAACCACTTTTCGCACTTGTGTTGGTGTTGAAAAACCACTTTTCGCACTTGTGTTAGTGTTGAAAAACCACTTTTCGCACTTGTGTTGGTGCAGGAAACCACTTTTGCACTTGTATTAGTGTGAAAAAACCACTTTTCGCACTTGTGTTAGTGTTGAAAAACCACTTTTCGCACTTGTGTTGGTGCAGGAAACCACTTTTGCACTTGTATTAGTGTGGCAAAAACACTTTTCGCACTTGTGTTAGTGTTGAAAAACCACTTTTCGCACTTGTGTTAGTGTTGAAAAACCACTTTTCGCACTTGTGTTGGTGCAGGAAACCACTTTTGCACTTGTATTAGTGTGGAAAACCACTTTTCGCACTTGTGTTAGTGTTGAAAAACTACTTTTCGCACTTGTGTTAGTGTTGAAAATCCACTTTTCGCACTTGTGTTGGTGCAGGAAACCACTTTTGCACTTGTATTAGTGTGGAAAAACCACTTATCGCACTTGTGGTAGTGTTGAAAAACCACTTTTCGCACTTGTGTTAGTGTTGAAAAACCACTTTTCGCACTTGTGTTGGTGCAGGAAACCACTTTTGCACTTATATTAGTGTGGAAAAAACACTTTTTGCACTTGTGATAGTGTTGAAAAACCACTTTTCGCACTTGTGTTAGTGTTGAAAAACCACTTTTCGCACTTGTGTTAGTGTTGAAAAACCACTTTTTGCACTTGTGTTGGAGCAGGAAACCACTTTTGCACTTGTATTAGTGTGGAAAAACACTTTTTGCACTTGTGATAGTGTTGAAAAACCACTTTTCGCACTTGTGTTAGTGTTGAAAAACCACTTTTTGCACTTGTGTTGGTGCAGGAAACCACTTTTGCACTTGTATTAGTGTGGAAAAAACACTTTTTGCACTTGTGATAGTGTTGAAAATCCACTTTTCGCACTTGTGTTAGTGTTGAAAAACCACTTTTCGCACTTGAGTTAGTGTTGAAAAACCACTTTTCGCACTTGTGTTGGTGCAGGAAACCACTTTTGCACTTGTATGAGTGTGGAAAAAACACTTTTTGCACTTGTCATAGTGTTAAAAAACCACTTTTCGCACTTGTGTTAGTGTTGAAAAACCACTTTTCGCACTTGTGTTGGTGTTGAAAAACCACTTTTCGCACTTGTGTTGGTGCAGGAAACCACTTTTGCACTTGTATTAGTGTGGAAAAAACACTTTTCGCTCTTGTGTTAGTGTTGAAAAACCACTTTTTGCACTTGTGTTAGTGTTGAAAAACCACTTATCGCACTTGTGTTAGTGTTGAAAAACCACTTTTCGCACTTGTGTTGGTGCAGGAAACCACTTTTGCACTTGTATTAGTGTGGAAAAAACACTTTTCGCTCTTGTGTTAGTGTTGAAAAGCCACTTTTCGCATTTGTGTTAGTGTTGAAAAACCACTTTTCGCACTTGTGTTGGTGCAGGAAACCACTTTTGCACTTGTATTAGTGTGGAAAAACCACTTTTCACACTTGTGTTAGTGTTGAAAAACAACTTTTCGCACTTGTGTTAGTGTTGTAAAACCACTTTTTGCACTTGTGTTAGTGTTGAAAAACCACTTTTCGCATTTGTGTTGGTGCAGGAAACCACTTTTGCACTTGTATTAGTGTGGAAAAAACACTTTTCGCTCTTGTGTTAGTGTTGAAAAGCCACTTTTCGCATTTGTGTTAGTGTTGAAAAACCACTTTTCGCACTTGTGTTGGTGCAGGAAACCACTTTTTCACTTGTATTAGTGTGGAAAAACCACTTTTCACACTTGTGTTAGTGTTGAAAAACAACTTTTCGCACTTGTGTTAGTGTTGTAAAACCACTTTTCGCACTTGTGTTAGTGTTGAAAAACCACTTTTCGCATTTGTGTTGGTGCAGGAAACCACTTTTGCACTTGTATTAGTGTGGAAAAAACACTTTTCGCACTTGTGTTAGTGTTGAAAAACCACTTTTCGCACTTGTGTTGGTGTTGAAAAACCACTTTTCGCACTTGTGTTAGTGTTGAAAAACCACTTTTCGCACTTGTGTTGGTGCAGGAAACCACTTTTGCACTTGTATTAGTGTGGAAAAACCACTTTTCGCACTTGTGTTAGTGTTGAAAAGCCACTTTTCGCACTTGTGTTAGTGTTGTAAAACCACTTTTTGCACTTGTGTTGGTGCAGGAAACCACTTTTGCACTTGTATTAGTGTGGAAAAACCACTTTTCGCACTTGTGTTAGTGTTGAAAAGCCACTTTTCGCACTTGTGTTAGTGTTGTAAAACCACTTTTCGCACTTGTGTTGGTGCAGGAAACCACTTTTGCACTTGTATTAGTGTGGAAAAACCACTTTTCGCACTTGTGTTAGTGTTGAAAAACCACTTTTCGCACTTGTGTTAGTGTTGAAAAACCACTTTTCGCACTTGTGTTAGTGTTGAAAAACCACTTTTCGCACTTGTGTTGGTGCAGGAAACCACTTTTGCACTTGTATTAGTGTGGAAAAAACACTTTTTGCACTTGTGATAGTGTTGAAAAACCACTTTTCGCACTTGTGTTAGTGTTGAAAAACCACTTTTCGCACTTGTGTTGGTGCAGGAAACCACTTTTGCACTTGTATTAGTGTGGAAAAAACACTTTTCGCACTTGTGTTAGTGTTGAAAAACCACTTTTCGCACTTGTGTTAGTGTTGAAAAACCACTTTTCGCACTTGTGTTGGTGCAGGAAACCACTTTTGCACTTGTATTAGTGTGAAAAAACCACTTTTCGCACTTGTGTTAGTGTTGAAAAACCACTTTTCGCACTTGTGTTGGTGCAGGAAACCACTTTTGCACTTGTATTAGTGTGGCAAAAACACTTTTCGCACTTGTGTTAGTGTTGAAAAACCACTTTTCGCACTTGTGTTAGTGTTGAAAAACCACTTTTCGCACTTGTGTTGGTGCAGGAAACCACTTTTGCACTTGTATTAGTGTGGAAAAACCACTTTTCGCACTTGTGTTAGTGTTGAAAAACTACTTTTCGCACTTGTGTTAGTGTTGAAAATCCACTTTTCGCACTTGTGTTGGTGCAGGAAACCACTTTTGCACTTGTATTAGTGTGGAAAAACCACTTATCGCACTTGTGGTAGTGTTGAAAAACCACTTTTCGCACTTGTGTTAGTGTTGAAAAACCACTTTTCGCACTTGTGTTGGTGCAGGAAACCACTTTTGCACTTATATTAGTGTGGAAAAAACACTTTTTGCACTTGTGATAGTGTTGAAAAACCACTTTTCGCACTTGTGTTAGTGTTGAAAAACCACTTTTCGCACTTGTGTTAGTGTTGAAAAACCACTTTTCGCACTTGTGTTAGTGTTGAAAAACCACTTTTTGCACTTGTGTTGGAGCAGGAAACCACTTTTGCACTTGTATTAGTGTGGAAAAACCACTTTTCGCACTTGTGTTAGTGTTGAAAAACTACTTTTCGCACTTGTGTTAGTGTTGAAAATCCACTTTTCGCACTTGTGTTGGTGCAGGAAACCACTTTTGCACTTGTATTAGTGTGGAAAAACCACTTATCGCACTTGTGGTAGTGTTGAAAAACCACTTTTCGCACTTGTGTTAGTGTTGAAAAACCACTTTTCGCACTTGTGTTGGTGCAGGAAACCACTTTTGCACTTATATTAGTGTGGAAAAAACACTTTTTGCACTTGTGATAGTGTTGAAAAACCACTTTTCGCACTTGTGTTAGTGTTGAAAAACCACTTTTCGCACTTGTGTTAGTGTTGAAAAACCACTTTTCGCACTTGTGTTAGTGTTGAAAAACCACTTTTTGCACTTGTGTTGGAGCAGGAAACCACTTTTGCACTTGTATTAGTGTGGAAAAACACTTTTTGCACTTGTGATAGTGTTGAAAAACCACTTTTCGCACTTGTGTTAGTGTTGAAAAACCACTTTTTGCACTTGTGTTGGTGCAGGAAACCACTTTTGCACTTGTATTAGTGTGGAAAAAACACTTTTTGCACTTGTGATAGTGTTGAAAATCCACTTTTCGCACTTGTGTTAGTGTTGAAAAACCACTTTTCGCACTTGAGTTAGTGTTGAAAAACCACTTTTCGCACTTGTGTTGGTGCAGGAAACCACTTTTGCACTTGTATGAGTGTGGAAAAAACACTTTTTGCACTTGTCATAGTGTTAAAAAACCACTTTTCGCACTTGTGTTAGTGTTGAAAAACCACTTTTCGCACTTGTGTTGGTGTTGAAAAACCACTTTTCGCACTTGTGTTAGTGTTGAAAAACCACTTTTCGCACTTGTGTTGGTGCAGGAAACCACTTTTGCACTTGTATTAGTGTGAAAAAACCACTTTTCGCACTTGTGTTAGTGTTGAAAAACCACTTTTCGCACTTGTGTTGGTGCAGGAAACCACTTTTGCACTTGTATTAGTGTGGCAAAAACACTTTTCGCACTTGTGTTAGTGTTGAAAAACCACTTTTCGCACTTGTGTTAGTGTTGAAAAACCACTTTTCGCACTTGTGTTGGTGCAGGAAACCACTTTTGCACTTGTATTAGTGTGGAAAACCACTTTTCGCACTTGTGTTAGTGTTGAAAAACTACTTTTCGCACTTGTGTTAGTGTTGAAAATCCACTTTTCGCACTTGTGTTGGTGCAGGAAACCACTTTTGCACTTGTATTAGTGTGGAAAAACCACTTATCGCACTTGTGGTAGTGTTGAAAAACCACTTTTCGCACTTGTGTTAGTGTTGAAAAACCACTTTTCGCACTTGTGTTGGTGCAGGAAACCACTTTTGCACTTATATTAGTGTGGAAAAAACACTTTTTGCACTTGTGATAGTGTTGAAAAACCACTTTTCGCACTTGTGTTAGTGTTGAAAAACCACTTTTCGCACTTGTGTTAGTGTTGAAAAACCACTTTTTGCACTTGTGTTGGAGCAGGAAACCACTTTTGCACTTGTATTAGTGTGGAAAAACACTTTTTGCACTTGTGATAGTGTTGAAAAACCACTTTTCGCACTTGTGTTAGTGTTGAAAAACCACTTTTTGCACTTGTGTTGGTGCAGGAAACCACTTTTGCACTTGTATTAGTGTGGAAAAAACACTTTTTGCACTTGTGATAGTGTTGAAAATCCACTTTTCGCACTTGTGTTAGTGTTGAAAAACCACTTTTCGCACTTGAGTTAGTGTTGAAAAACCACTTTTCGCACTTGTGTTGGTGCAGGAAACCACTTTTGCACTTGTATGAGTGTGGAAAAAACACTTTTTGCACTTGTCATAGTGTTAAAAAACCACTTTTCGCACTTGTGTTAGTGTTGAAAAACCACTTTTCGCACTTGTGTTGGTGTTGAAAAACCACTTTTCGCACTTGTGTTGGTGCAGGAAACCACTTTTGCACTTGTATTAGTGTGGAAAAAACACTTTTCGCTCTTGTGTTAGTGTTGAAAAACCACTTTTTGCACTTGTGTTAGTGTTGAAAAACCACTTATCGCACTTGTGTTAGTGTTGAAAAACCACTTTTCGCACTTGTGTTGGTGCAGGAAACCACTTTTGCACTTGTATTAGTGTGGAAAAAACACTTTTCGCTCTTGTGTTAGTGTTGAAAAGCCACTTTTCGCATTTGTGTTAGTGTTGAAAAACCACTTTTCGCACTTGTGTTGGTGCAGGAAACCACTTTTGCACTTGTATTAGTGTGGAAAAACCACTTTTCACACTTGTGTTAGTGTTGAAAAACAACTTTTCGCACTTGTGTTAGTGTTGTAAAACCACTTTTTGCACTTGTGTTAGTGTTGAAAAACCACTTTTCGCATTTGTGTTGGTGCAGGAAACCACTTTTGCACTTGTATTAGTGTGAAAAAACCACTTTTCGCACTTGTGTTAGTGTTGAAAAACCACTTTTCGCACTTGTGTTGGTGCAGGAAACCACTTTTGCACTTGTATTAGTGTGGCAAAAACACTTTTCGCACTTGTGTTAGTGTTGAAAAACCACTTTTCGCACTTGTGTTAGTGTTGAAAAACCACTTTTCGCACTTGTGTTGGTGCAGGAAACCACTTTTGCACTTGTATTAGTGTGGAAAAACCACTTTTCGCACTTGTGTTAGTGTTGAAAAACTACTTTTCGCACTTGTGTTAGTGTTGAAAATCCACTTTTCGCACTTGTGTTGGTGCAGGAAACCACTTTTGCACTTGTATTAGTGTGGAAAAACCACTTATCGCATTTGTGGTAGTGTTGAAAAACCACTTTTCGCACTTGTGTTAGTGTTGAAAAACCACTTTTCGCACTTGTGTTGGTGCAGGAAACCACTTTTGCACTTATATTAGTGTGGAAAAAACACTTTTTGCACTTGTGATAGTGTTGAAAAACCACTTTTCGCACTTATGTTAGTGTTGAAAAACCACTTTTCGCACTTGTGTTAGTGTTGAAAAACCACTTTTCGCACTTGTGTTAGTGTTGAAAAACCACTTTTTGCACTTGTGTTGTGTTGAAAAACCACTTTTTGCACTTGTGTTGGAGCAGGAAACCACTTTTGCACTTGTATTAGTGTGGAAAAACCACTTTTCGCACTTGTGTTAGTGTTGAAAAACTACTTTTCGCACTTGTGTTAGTGTTGAAAATCCACTTTTCGCACTTGTGTTGGTGCAGGAAACCACTTTTGCACTTGTATTAGTGTGGAAAAACCACTTATCGCACTTGTGGTAGTGTTGAAAAACCACTTTTCGCACTTGTGTTAGTGTTGAAAAACCACTTTTCGCACTTGTGTTGGTGCAGGAAACCACTTTTGCACTTATATTAGTGTGGAAAAAACACTTTTTGCACTTGTGATAGTGTTGAAAAACCACTTTTCGCACTTGTGTTAGTGTTGAAAAACCACTTTTCGCACTTGTGTTAGTGTTGAAAAACCACTTTTCGCACTTGTGTTAGTGTTGAAAAACCACTTTTTGCACTTGTGTTGGAGCAGGAAACCACTTTTGCACTTGTATTAGTGTGGAAAAACACTTTTTGCACTTGTGATAGTGTTGAAAAACCACTTTTCGCACTTGTGTTAGTGTTGAAAAACCACTTTTTGCACTTGTGTTGGTGCAGGAAACCACTTTTGCACTTGTATTAGTGTGGAAAAAACACTTTTTGCACTTGTGATAGTGTTGAAAATCCACTTTTCGCACTTGTGTTAGTGTTGAAAAACCACTTTTCGCACTTGAGTTAGTGTTGAAAAACCACTTTTCGCACTTGTGTTGGTGCAGGAAACCACTTTTGCACTTGTATGAGTGTGGAAAAAACACTTTTTGCACTTGTCATAGTGTTAAAAAACCACTTTTCGCACTTGTGTTAGTGTTGAAAAACCACTTTTCGCACTTGTGTTGGTGTTGAAAAACCACTTTTCGCACTTGTGTTAGTGTTGAAAAACCACTTTTCGCACTTGTGTTGGTGCAGGAAACCACTTTTGCACTTGTATTAGTGTGAAAAAACCACTTTTCGCACTTGTGTTAGTGTTGAAAAACCACTTTTCGCACTTGTGTTGGTGCAGGAAACCACTTTTGCACTTGTATTAGTGTGGCAAAAACACTTTTCGCACTTGTGTTAGTGTTGAAAAACCACTTTTCGCACTTGTGTTAGTGTTGAAAAACCACTTTTCGCACTTGTGTTGGTGCAGGAAACCACTTTTGCACTTGTATTAGTGTGGAAAACCACTTTTCGCACTTGTGTTAGTGTTGAAAAACTACTTTTCGCACTTGTGTTAGTGTTGAAAATCCACTTTTCGCACTTGTGTTGGTGCAGGAAACCACTTTTGCACTTGTATTAGTGTGGAAAAACCACTTATCGCACTTGTGGTAGTGTTGAAAAACCACTTTTCGCACTTGTGTTAGTGTTGAAAAACCACTTTTCGCACTTGTGTTGGTGCAGGAAACCACTTTTGCACTTATATTAGTGTGGAAAAAACACTTTTTGCACTTGTGATAGTGTTGAAAAACCACTTTTCGCACTTGTGTTAGTGTTGAAAAACCACTTTTCGCACTTGTGTTAGTGTTGAAAAACCACTTTTTGCACTTGTGTTGGAGCAGGAAACCACTTTTGCACTTGTATTAGTGTGGAAAAACACTTTTTGCACTTGTGATAGTGTTGAAAAACCACTTTTCGCACTTGTGTTAGTGTTGAAAAACCACTTTTTGCACTTGTGTTGGTGCAGGAAACCACTTTTGCACTTGTATTAGTGTGGAAAAAACACTTTTTGCACTTGTGATAGTGTTGAAAATCCACTTTTCGCACTTGTGTTAGTGTTGAAAAACCACTTTTCGCACTTGAGTTAGTGTTGAAAAACCACTTTTCGCACTTGTGTTGGTGCAGGAAACCACTTTTGCACTTGTATGAGTGTGGAAAAAACACTTTTTGCACTTGTCATAGTGTTAAAAAACCACTTTTCGCACTTGTGTTAGTGTTGAAAAACCACTTTTCGCACTTGTGTTGGTGTTGAAAAACCACTTTTCGCACTTGTGTTGGTGCAGGAAACCACTTTTGCACTTGTATTAGTGTGGAAAAAACACTTTTCGCTCTTGTGTTAGTGTTGAAAAACCACTTTTTGCACTTGTGTTAGTGTTGAAAAACCACTTATCGCACTTGTGTTAGTGTTGAAAAACCACTTTTCGCACTTGTGTTGGTGCAGGAAACCACTTTTGCACTTGTATTAGTGTGGAAAAAACACTTTTCGCTCTTGTGTTAGTGTTGAAAAGCCACTTTTCGCATTTGTGTTAGTGTTGAAAAACCACTTTTCGCACTTGTGTTGGTGCAGGAAACCACTTTTGCACTTGTATTAGTGTGGAAAAACCACTTTTCACACTTGTGTTAGTGTTGAAAAACAACTTTTCGCACTTGTGTTAGTGTTGTAAAACCACTTTTTGCACTTGTGTTAGTGTTGAAAAACCACTTTTCGCATTTGTGTTGGTGCAGGAAACCACTTTTGCACTTGTATTAGTGTGAAAAAACCACTTTTCGCACTTGTGTTAGTGTTGAAAAACCACTTTTCGCACTTGTGTTGGTGCAGGAAACCACTTTTGCACTTGTATTAGTGTGGCAAAAACACTTTTCGCACTTGTGTTAGTGTTGAAAAACCACTTTTCGCACTTGTGTTAGTGTTGAAAAACCACTTTTCGCACTTGTGTTGGTGCAGGAAACCACTTTTGCACTTGTATTAGTGTGGAAAAACCACTTTTCGCACTTGTGTTAGTGTTGAAAAACTACTTTTCGCACTTGTGTTAGTGTTGAAAATCCACTTTTCGCACTTGTGTTGGTGCAGGAAACCACTTTTGCACTTGTATTAGTGTGGAAAAACCACTTATCGCATTTGTGGTAGTGTTGAAAAACCACTTTTCGCACTTGTGTTAGTGTTGAAAAACCACTTTTCGCACTTGTGTTGGTGCAGGAAACCACTTTTGCACTTATATTAGTGTGGAAAAAACACTTTTTGCACTTGTGATAGTGTTGAAAAACCACTTTTCGCACTTATGTTAGTGTTGAAAAACCACTTTTCGCACTTGTGTTAGTGTTGAAAAACCACTTTTCGCACTTGTGTTAGTGTTGAAAAACCACTTTTTGCACTTGTGTTGGAGCAGGAAACCACTTTTGCACTTGTATTAGTGTGGAAAAACACTTTTTGCACTTGTGATAGTGTTGAAAAACCACTTTTCGCACTTGTGTTAGTGTTGAAAAACCACTTTTTGCACTTGTGTTGGTGCAGGAAACCACTTTTGCACTTGTATTAGTGTGGAAAAAACACTTTTTGCACTTGTGATAGTGTTGAAAATCCACTTTTCGCACTTGTGTTAGTGTTGAAAAACCACTTTTCGCACTTGAGTTAGTGTTGAAAAACCACTTTTCGCACTTGTGTTGGTGCAGGAAACCACTTTTGCACTTGTATGAGTGTGGAAAAAACACTTTTTGCACTTGTCATAGTGTTAAAAAACCACTTTTCGCACTTGTGTTAGTGTTGAAAAACCACTTTTCGCACTTGTGTTGGTGTTGAAAAACCACTTTTCGCACTTGTGTTAGTGTTGAAAAACCACTTTTCGCACTTGTGTTGGTGCAGGAAACCACTTTTGCACTTGTATTAGTGTGAAAAAACCACTTTTCGCACTTGTGTTAGTGTTGAAAAACCACTTTTCGCACTTGTGTTGGTGCAGGAAACCACTTTTGCACTTGTATTAGTGTGGCAAAAACACTTTTCGCACTTGTGTTAGTGTTGTAAAACCACTTTTTGCACTTGTGTTAGTGTTGAAAAACCACTTTTCGCATTTGTGTTGGTGCAGGAAACCACTTTTGCACTTGTATTAGTGTGAAAAAACCACTTTTCGCACTTGTGTTAGTGTTGAAAAACCACTTTTCGCACTTGTGTTGGTGCAGGAAACCACTTTTGCACTTGTATTAGTGTGGCAAAAACACTTTTCGCACTTGTGTTAGTGTTGAAAAACCACTTTTCGCACTTGTGTTAGTGTTGAAAAACCACTTTTCGCACTTGTGTTGGTGCAGGAAACCACTTTTGCACTTGTATTAGTGTGGAAAAACCACTTTTCGCACTTGTGTTAGTGTTGAAAAACTACTTTTCGCACTTGTGTTAGTGTTGAAAATCCACTTTTCGCACTTGTGTTGGTGCAGGAAACCACTTTTGCACTTGTATTAGTGTGGAAAAACCACTTATCGCATTTGTGGTAGTGTTGAAAAACCACTTTTCGCACTTGTGTTAGTGTTGAAAAACCACTTTTCGCACTTGTGTTGGTGCAGGAAACCACTTTTGCACTTATATTAGTGTGGAAAAAACACTTTTTGCACTTGTGATAGTGTTGAAAAACCACTTTTCGCACTTATGTTAGTGTTGAAAAACCACTTTTCGCACTTGTGTTAGTGTTGAAAAACCACTTTTCGCACTTGTGTTAGTGTTGAAAAACCACTTTTTGCACTTGTGTTGGAGCAGGAAACCACTTTTGCACTTGTATTAGTGTGGAAAAACACTTTTTGCACTTGTGATAGTGTTGAAAAACCACTTTTCGCACTTGTGTTAGTGTTGAAAAACCACTTTTTGCACTTGTGTTGGTGCAGGAAACCACTTTTGCACTTGTATTAGTGTGGAAAAAACACTTTTTGCACTTGTGATAGTGTTGAAAATCCACTTTTCGCACTTGTGTTAGTGTTGAAAAACCACTTTTCGCACTTGAGTTAGTGTTGAAAAACCACTTTTCGCACTTGTGTTGGTGCAGGAAACCACTTTTGCACTTGTATGAGTGTGGAAAAAACACTTTTTGCACTTGTCATAGTGTTAAAAAACCACTTTTCGCACTTGTGTTAGTGTTGAAAAACCACTTTTCGCACTTGTGTTGGTGTTGAAAAACCACTTTTCGCACTTGTGTTAGTGTTGAAAAACCACTTTTCGCACTTGTGTTGGTGCAGGAAACCACTTTTGCACTTGTATTAGTGTGAAAAAACCACTTTTCGCACTTGTGTTAGTGTTGAAAAACCACTTTTCGCACTTGTGTTGGTGCAGGAAACCACTTTTGCACTTGTATTAGTGTGGCAAAAACACTTTTCGCACTTGTGTTAGTGTTGAAAAACCACTTTTCGCACTTGTGTTAGTGTTGAAAAACCACTTTTCGCACTTGTGTTGGTGCAGGAAACCACTTTTGCACTTGTATTAGTGTGGAAAACCACTTTTCGCACTTGTGTTAGTGTTGAAAAACTACTTTTCGCACTTGTGTTAGTGTTGAAAATCCACTTTTCGCACTTGTGTTGGTGCAGGAAACCACTTTTGCACTTGTATTAGTGTGGAAAAACCACTTATCGCACTTGTGGTAGTGTTGAAAAACCACTTTTCGCACTTGTGTTAGTGTTGAAAAACCACTTTTCGCACTTGTGTTGGTGCAGGAAACCACTTTTGCACTTATATTAGTGTGGAAAAAACACTTTTTGCACTTGTGATAGTGTTGAAAAACCACTTTTCGCACTTGTGTTAGTGTTGAAAAACCACTTTTCGCACTTGTGTTAGTGTTGAAAACCCACTTTTTGCACTTGTGTTGGAGCAGGAAACCACTTTTGCACTTGTATTAGTGTGGAAAAACACTTTTTGCACTTGTGATAGTGTTGAAAAACCACTTTTCGCACTTGTGTTAGTGTTGAAAAACCACTTTTTGCACTTGTGTTGGTGCAGGAAACCACTTTTGCACTTGTATTAGTGTGGAAAAAACACTTTTTGCACTTGTGATAGTGTTGAAAATCCACTTTTCGCACTTGTGTTAGTGTTGAAAAACCACTTTTCGCACTTGAGTTAGTGTTGAAAAACCACTTTTCGCACTTGTGTTGGTGCAGGAAACCACTTTTGCACTTGTATGAGTGTGGAAAAAACACTTTTTGCACTTGTCATAGTGTTAAAAAACCACTTTTCGCACTTGTGTTAGTGTTGAAAAACCACTTTTCGCACTTGTGTTGGTGTTGAAAAACCACTTTTCGCACTTGTGTTGGTGCAGGAAACCACTTTTGCACTTGTATTAGTGTGGAAAAAACACTTTTCGCTCTTGTGTTAGTGTTGAAAAACCACTTTTTGCACTTGTGTTAGTGTTGAAAAACCACTTATCGCACTTGTGTTAGTGTTGAAAAACCACTTTTCGCACTTGTGTTGGTGCAGGAAACCACTTTTGCACTTGTATTAGTGTGGAAAAAACACTTTTCGCTCTTGTGTTAGTGTTGAAAAGCCACTTTTCGCATTTGTGTTAGTGTTGAAAAACCACTTTTCGCACTTGTGTTGGTGCAGGAAACCACTTTTGCACTTGTATTAGTGTGGAAAAACCACTTTTCACACTTGTGTTAGTGTTGAAAAACAACTTTTCGCACTTGTGTTAGTGTTGTAAAACCACTTTTTGCACTTGTGTTAGTGTTGAAAAACCACTTTTCGCATTTGTGTTGGTGCAGGAAACCACTTTTGCACTTGTATTAGTGTGGAAAAAACACTTTTCGCTCTTGTGTTAGTGTTGAAAAGCCACTTTTCGCATTTGTGTTAGTGTTGAAAAACCACTTTTCGCACTTGTGTTGGTGCAGGAAACCACTTTTTCACTTGTATTAGTGTGGAAAAACCACTTTTCACACTTGTGTTAGTGTTGAAAAACAACTTTTCGCACTTGTGTTAGTGTTGTAAAACCACTTTTCGCACTTGTGTTAGTGTTGAAAAACCACTTTTCGCATTTGTGTTGGTGCAGGAAACCACTTTTGCACTTGTATTAGTGTGGAAAAAACACTTTTCGCACTTGTGTTAGTGTTGAAAAACCACTTTTCGCACTTGTGTTGGTGTTGAAAAACCACTTTTCGCACTTGTGTTAGTGTTGAAAAACCACTTTTCGCACTTGTGTTGGTGCAGGAAACCACTTTTGCACTTGTATTAGTGTGGAAAAACCACTTTTCGCACTTGTGTTAGTGTTGAAAAGCCACTTTTCGCACTTGTGTTAGTGTTGTAAAACCACTTTTTGCACTTGTGTTGGTGCAGGAAACCACTTTTGCACTTGTATTAGTGTGGAAAAACCACTTTTCGCACTTGTGTTAGTGTTGAAAAGCCACTTTTCGCACTTGTGTTAGTGTTGTAAAACCACTTTTCGCACTTGTGTTGGTGCAGGAAACCACTTTTGCACTTGTATTAGTGTGGAAAAACCACTTTTCGCACTTGTGTTAGTGTTGAAAAACCACTTTTCGCACTTGTGTTAGTGTTGAAAAACCACTTTTCGCACTTGTGTTAGTGTTGAAAAACCACTTTTCGCACTTGTGTTGGTGCAGGAAACCACTTTTGCACTTGTATTAGTGTGGAAAAAACACTTTTTGCACTTGTGATAGTGTTGAAAAACCACTTTTCGCACTTGTGTTAGTGTTGAAAAACCACTTTTCGCACTTGTGTTGGTGCAGGAAACCACTTTTGCACTTGTATTAGTGTGGAAAAAACACTTTTCGCACTTGTGTTAGTGTTGAAAAACCACTTTTCGCACTTGTGTTAGTGTTGAAAAACCACTTTTCGCACTTGTGTTGGTGCAGGAAACCACTTTTGCACTTGTATTAGTGTGAAAAAACCACTTTTCGCACTTGTGTTAGTGTTGAAAAACCACTTTTCGCACTTGTGTTGGTGCAGGAAACCACTTTTGCACTTGTATTAGTGTGGCAAAAACACTTTTCGCACTTGTGTTAGTGTTGAAAAACCACTTTTCGCACTTGTGTTAGTGTTGAAAAACCACTTTTCGCACTTGTGTTGGTGCAGGAAACCACTTTTGCACTTGTATTAGTGTGGAAAAACCACTTTTCGCACTTGTGTTAGTGTTGAAAAACTACTTTTCGCACTTGTGTTAGTGTTGAAAATCCACTTTTCGCACTTGTGTTGGTGCAGGAAACCACTTTTGCACTTGTATTAGTGTGGAAAAACCACTTATCGCACTTGTGGTAGTGTTGAAAAACCACTTTTCGCACTTGTGTTAGTGTTGAAAAACCACTTTTCGCACTTGTGTTGGTGCAGGAAACCACTTTTGCACTTATATTAGTGTGGAAAAAACACTTTTTGCACTTGTGATAGTGTTGAAAAACCACTTTTCGCACTTGTGTTAGTGTTGAAAAACCACTTTTCGCACTTGTGTTAGTGTTGAAAAACCACTTTTCGCACTTGTGTTAGTGTTGAAAAACCACTTTTTGCACTTGTGTTGGAGCAGGAAACCACTTTTGCACTTGTATTAGTGTGGAAAAACACTTTTTGCACTTGTGATAGTGTTGAAAAACCACTTTTCGCACTTGTGTTAGTGTTGAAAAACCACTTTTTGCACTTGTGTTGGTGCAGGAAACCACTTTTGCACTTGTATTAGTGTGGAAAAAACACTTTTTGCACTTGTGATAGTGTTGAAAATCCACTTTTCGCACTTGTGTTAGTGTTGAAAAACCACTTTTCGCACTTGAGTTAGTGTTGAAAAACCACTTTTCGCACTTGTGTTGGTGCAGGAAACCACTTTTGCACTTGTATGAGTGTGGAAAAAACACTTTTTGCACTTGTCATAGTGTTAAAAAACCACTTTTCGCACTTGTGTTAGTGTTGAAAAACCACTTTTCGCACTTGTGTTGGTGTTGAAAAACCACTTTTCGCACTTGTGTTAGTGTTGAAAAACCACTTTTCGCACTTGTGTTGGTGCAGGAAACCACGTTTGCACTTGTATTAGTGTGGAAAAACCACTTTTCGCACTTGTGTTAGTGTTGAAAAGCCACTTTTCGCACTTGTGTTAGTGTTGTAAAACCACTTTTGCACTTGTATTAGTGTGGAAAAACCACTTTTCGCACTTGTGTTAGTGTTGAAAAGCCACTTTTCGCACTTGTGTTAGTGTTGAAAAACCACTTTTCGCACTTGTGTTGGTGCAGGAAACCACTTTTGCACTTGTATTAGTGTGGAATAAAGACTTTTTGCACTTGTGATAGTGTTGAAAAACCACTTTTCGCACTTTTGTTAGTGTTGAAAAACCACTTTTCGCACTTGTGTTAGTGTTGAAAAACCACTTATCGCACTTGTGTTAGTGTTGAAAAACCACTTTTCGCACTTGTGTTGGTGCAGGAAACCACTTTTGCACTTGTATTAGTGTGGAAAAACCACTTATCGCACTTGTGTTAGTGTTGAAAAACCACTTTTCGCACTTGTGTTGGTGCAGGAAACCACTTTTGCACTTGTATTAGTGTGGAAAAAACACTTTTCGCTCTTGTGTTAGTGTTGAAAAACCACTTTTTGCACTTGTATTAGTGTGGAAAAAACACTTTTCGCTCTTGTGTTAGTGTTGAAAAACCACTTTTTGCACTTGTGTTAGTGTTGAAAAACCACTTTTCGCACTTGTGTTAGTGTTGAAAAACCACTTTTCGCACTTGTGTTGGTGCAGGAAACCACTTTTGCACTTGTATTAGTGTGGAAAAAACACTTTTCGCTCTTGTGTTAGTGTTGAAAAACCACTTTTTGCACTTGTGTTAGTGTTGAAAAACCACTTTTCGCACTTGTGTTAGTGTTGAAAAACCACTTTTCGCACTTGTGTTGGTGCAGGAAACCACTTTTGCACTTGTATTAGTGTGGAAAAACCACTTTTCGCACTTGTGTTAGTGTTGAAAAACCACTTTTCGCACTTGTGTTAGTGTTGAAAAACCACTTTTCGCACATGTGTTGGTGCAGGAAACCACTTTTGCACTTGTATTAGTGTGGAAAAAACACTTTTTGCACTTGTGATAGTGTTGAAAAACCACTTTTCGCACTTGTGTTAGTGTTGAAAAACCACTTTTCGCACTTGTGTTAGTGTTGAAAAACCACTTTTCGCACTTGTGTTGGTGCAGGAAACCACTTTTGCACTTGTATTAGTGTGGAAAAAACACTTTTCGCACTTGTGTTAGTGTTGAAAAACCACTTTTCGCACTTGTGTTGGTGCAGGAAACCACTTTTGCACTTGTATTAGTGTGGAAAAAACACTTTTCGCACTTGTGTTAGTGTTGAAAAACCACTTTTCGCACTTGCGTTAGTGTTGAAAAATCACTTTTCGCACTTGTGTTAGTGTTGAAAAACCACTTTTCGCACTTGTGTTGGTGCAGGAAACCACTTTTGCACTTGTATTAGTGTGGAAAAACCACTTTTCGCACTTGTGTTAGTGTTGAAAAGCCACTTTTCGCACTTGTGTTAGTGTTGAAAAACCACTTTTCGCACTTGTGTTGGTGCAGGAAACCACTTTTGCACTTGTATTAGTGTGGAATAAAGACTTTTTGCACTTGTGATAGTGTTGAAAAACCACTTTTCGCACTTTTGTTAGTGTTGAAAAACCACTTTTCGCACTTGTGTTGGTGCAGGAAACCACTTTTGCACTTGTATTAGTGTGGAAAAATCACTTTTCGCACTTATGTTAGTGTTGAAAAACCACTTTTCGCACTTGTGTTAGTGTTGAAAAACCACTTATCGCACTTGTGTTAGTGTTGAAAAACCACTTTTCGCACTTGTGTTGGTGCAGGAAACCACTTTTGCACTTGTATTAGTGTGGAAAAAACACTTTTCGCTCTTGTGTTAGTGTTGAAAAACCACTTTTTGCACTTGTGTTAGTGTTGAAAAACCACTTTTCGCACTTGTGTTAGTGTTGAAAAACCACTTTTCGCACTTGTGTTGGTGCAGGAAACCACTTTTGCACTTGTATTAGTGTGGAAAAACCACTTTTCGCACTTGTGTTAGTGTTGAAAAACCACTTTTCGCACTTGTGTTAGTGTTGAAAAACCACTTTTCGCACATGTGTTGGTGCAGGAAACCACTTTTGCACTTGTATTAGTGTGGAAAAAACACTTTTTGCACTTGTGATAGTGTTGAAAAACCACTTTTCGCACTTGTGTTAGTGTTGAAAAACCACTTTTCGCACTTGTGTTAGTGTTGAAAAACCACTTTTCGCACTTGTGTTGGTGCAGGAAACCACTTTTGCACTTGTATTAGTGTGGAAAAAACACTTTTCGCACTTGTGTTAGTGTTGAAAAACCACTTTTCGCAATTGTGTTAGTGTTGAAAAACCACTTTTCGCACTTGTGTTAGTGTTGAAAAACCACTTTTCGCACTTGTGTTGGTGCAGGAAACCACTTTTGCACTTGTATTAGTGTGGAAAAAACACTTTTTGCACTTTTGATAGTGTTGAAAAACCACTTTTCGCACTTGTGTTGGTGCAGGAAACCACTATTGCACTTGTATTAGTGTGGAAAAACCACTTTTCGCGCTTGTGTTAGTGTTGGAAAACCACTTTTCGCATTTGTGTTAGTGTTGAAAAACCACTTTTCGCACTTGTGTTGGTGCAGGAAACCACTTTTGCACTTGTATTAGTGTGGAAAAAACACTTTTGGCACTTGTGATAGTGTTGAAAAACCACTTTTCGCACTTGTGTTAGTGTTGAAAAACCACTTTTCGCACTTGAGTTAGTGTTGAAAAACCACTTTTCGCACTTGTGTTGGTGCAGGAAACCACTTTTGCACTTGTATGAGTGTGGAAAAAACACTTTTTGCACTTGTCATAGTGTTGAAAAACCACTTTTCGCACTTGTGTTAGTGTTGAAAAACCACTTTTCGCACTTGTGTTGGTGCAGGAAACCACTTTTGCACTTGTATTAGTGTGGAAAAAACACTTTTCGCACTTGTGTTAGTGTTGAAAAACCACTTTTCGCACTTGTGTTAGTGTTGAAAAACCACTTTTCGCACTTGTGTTAGTGTTGAAAAACTACTTTTCGCACTTGTGTTGGTGCAGGAAACCACTTTTGCACTTGTATTAGTGTGGAAAAACCACTTTTCGCACTTGTGTTAGTGTTGAAAAGCCACTTTTCGCACTTGTGTTAGTGTTGAAAAACCACTTTTCGCACTCGTGTTGGTGCAGGAAACCACTTTTGCACTTGTATTAGTGTGGAATAAAGACTTTTTGCACTTGTGATAGTGTTGAAAAACCACTTTTCGCACTTTTGTTAGTGTTGAAAAACCACTTTTCGCACTTGTGTTGGTGCAGGAAACCACTTTTGCACTTGTATTAGTGTGGAAAAACCACTTTTCACACTTGTGTTAGTGTTGAAAAACAACTTTTCGCACTTGTGTTAGTGTTGTAAAACCACTTTTCGCACTTGTGTTAGTGTTGAAAAACCACTTTTCGCATTTGTGTTGGTGCAGGAAACCACTTTTGCACTTGTATTAGTGTGGAAAAAACACTTTTCGCACTTGTGTTAGTGTTGAAAAACCACTTTTCGCACTTGTGTTGGTGTTGAAAAACCACTTTTCGCACTTGTGTTAGTGTTGAAAAACCACTTTTCGCACTTGTGTTGGTGCAGGAAACCACTTTTGCACTTGTATTAGTGTGGAAAAACCACTTTTCGCACTTGTGTTAGTGTTGAAAAGCCACTTTTCGCACTTGTGTTAGTGTTGTAAAACCACTTTTGCACTTGTGTTGGTGCAGGAAACCACTTTTGCACTTGTATTAGTGTGGAAAAACCACTTTTCGCACTTGTGTTAGTGTTGAAAAGCCACTTTTCGCACTTGTGTTAGTGTTGTAAAACCACTTTTCGCACTTGTGTTGGTGCAGGAAACCACTTTTGCACTTGTATTAGTGTGGAAAAACCACTTTTCGCACTTGTGTTAGTGTTGAAAAACCACTTTTCGCACTTGTGTTAGTGTTGAAAAACCACTTTTCGCACTTGTGTTAGTGTTGAAAAACCACTTTTCGCACTTGTGTTGGTGCAGGAAACCACTTTTGCACTTGTATTAGTGTGGAAAAAACACTTTTTGCACTTGTGATAGTGTTGAAAAACCACTTTTCGCACTTGTGTTAGTGTTGAAATACCACTTTTCGCACTTGTGTTGGTGCAGGAAACCACTTTTGCACTTGTATTAGTGTGGAAAAAACACTTTTCGCACTTGTGTTAGTGTTGAAAAACCACTTTTCGCACTTGTGTTAGTGTTGAAAAACCACTTTTCGCACTTGTGTTGGTGCAGGAAACCACTTTTGCACTTGTATTAGTGTGAAAAAACCACTTTTCGCACTTGTGTTAGTGTTGAAAAACCACTTTTCGCACTTGTGTTGGTGCAGGAAACCACTTTTGCACTTGTATTAGTGTGGCAAAAACACTTTTCGCACTTGTGTTAGTGTTGAAAAACCACTTTTCGCACTTGTGTTAGTGTTGAAAAACCACTTTTCGCACTTGTGTTGGTGCAGGAAACCACTTTTGCACTTGTATTAGTGTGGAAAAACCACTTTTCGCACTTGTGTTAGTGTTGAAAAACTACTTTTCGCACTTGTGTTAGTGTTGAAAATCCACTTTTCGCACTTGTGTTGGTGCAGGAAACCACTTTTGCACTTGTATTAGTGTGGAAAAACCACTTATCGCACTTGTGGTAGTGTTGAAAAACCACTTTTCGCACTTGTGTTAGTGTTGAAAAACCACTTTTCGCACTTGTGTTGGTGCAGGAAACCACTTTTGCACTTATATTAGTGTGGAAAAAACACTTTTTGCACTTGTGATAGTGTTGAAAAACCACTTTTCGCACTTGTGTTAGTGTTGAAAAACCACTTTTCGCACTTGTGTTAGTGTTGAAAAACCACTTTTCGCACTTGTGTTAGTGTTGAAAAACCACTTTTTGCACTTGTGTTGGAGCAGGAAACCACTTTTGCACTTGTATTAGTGTGGAAAAACACTTTTAGCACTTGTGATAGTGTTGAAAAACCACTTTTCGCACTTGTGTTAGTGTTGAAAAACCACTTTTTGCACTTGTGTTGGTGCAGGAAACCACTTTTGCACTTGTATTAGTGTGGAAAAAACACTTTTTGCACTTGTGATAGTGTTGAAAGTCCACTTTTCGCACTTGTGTTAGTGTTGAAAAACCACTTTTCGCACTTGAGTTAGTGTTGAAAAACCACTTTTCGCACTTGTGTTGGTGCAGGAAACCACTTTTGCACTTGTATTAGTGTGGAAAAACCACTTTTCGCACTTGTGTTAGTGTTGAAAAACCACTTTTCGCACTTGTGTTAGTGTTGAAAAACCACTTTTCGCACATGTGTTGGTGCAGGAAACCACTTTTGCACTTGTATTAGTGTGGAAAAAACACTTTTTGCACTTGTGATAGTGTTGAAAAACCACTTTTCGCACTTGTGTTAGTGTTGAAAAACCACTTTTCGAACTTGTGTTAGTGTTGAAAAACCACTTTTCGCACTTGTGTTGGTGCAGGAAACCACTTTTGCACTTGTATTAGTGTGGAAAAAACACTTTTCGCACTTGTGTTAGTGTTGAAAAACCACCTTTCGCACTTGTGTTGGTGCAGGAAACCACTTTTGCACTTGTATTAGTGTGGAAAAAACACTTTTCGCACTTGTGTTAGTGTTGAAAAACCACTTTTCGCACTTGCGTTAGTGTTGAAAAATCACTTTTCGCACTTGTGTTAGTGTTGAAAAACCACTTTTCGCACTTGTGTTGGTGCAGGAAACCACTTTTGCACTTGTATTAGTGTGGAAAACCACTTTTCGCACTTGTGTTAGTGTTGAAAAGCCACTTTTCGCACTTGTGTTAGTGTTGAAAAACCACTTTTCGCACTTGTGTTGGTGCAGGAAACCACTTTTGCACTTGTATTAGTGTGGAATAAAGACTTTTTGCACTTGTGATAGTGTTGAAAAACCACTTTTCGCACTTTTGTTAGTGTTGAAAAACCACTTTTCGCACTTGTGTTGGTGCAGGAAACCACTTTTGCACTTGTATTAGTGTGGAAAAATCACTTTTCGCACTTGTGTTAGTGTTGAAAAACCACTTTTCGCACTTGTGTTAGTGTTGAAAAACCACTTATCGCACTTGTGTTAGTGTTGAAAAACCACTTTTCGCACTTGTGTTGGTGCAGGAAACCACTTTTGCACTTGTATTAGTGTGGAAAAAACACTTTTCGCTCTTGTGTTAGTGTTGAAAAGCCACTTTTCGCATTTGTGTTAGTGTTGAAAAACCACTTTTCGCACTTGTGTTGGTGCAGGAAACCACTTTTGCACTTGTATTAGTGTGGAAAAAACACTTTTCACACTTGTGTTAGTGTTGAAAAACAACTTTTCGCACTTGTGTTAGTGTTGTAAAACCACTTTTCGCACTTGTGTTAGTGTTGAAAAACCACTTTTCGCATTTGTGTTGGTGCAGGAAACCACTTTTGCACTTGTATTAGTGTGGAAAAAACACTTTTCGCTCTTGTGTTAGTGTTGAAAAGCCACTTTTCGCATTTGTGTTAGTGTTGAAAAACCACTTTTCGCACTTGTGTTGGTGCAGGAAACCACTTTTGCACTTGTATTAGTGTGGAAAAACCACTTTTCACACTTGTGTTAGTGTTGAAAAACAACTTTTCGCACTTGTGTTAGTGTTGTAAAACCACTTTTCGCACTTGTGTTAGTGTTGAAAAACCACTTTTTGCATTTGTGTTGGTGCAGGAAACCACTTTTGCACTTGTATTAGTGTGGAAAAAACACTTTTCGCACTTGTGTTAGTGTTGAAAAACCACTTTTCGCACTTGTGTTGGTGTTGAAAAACCACTTTTCGCACTTGTGTTAGTGTTGAAAAACCACTTTTCGCACTTGTGTTGGTGCAGGAAACCACTTTTGCACTTGTATTAGTGTGGAAAAACCACTTTTCGCACTTGTGTTAGTGTTGAAAAGCCACTTTTCGCACTTGTGTTAGTGTTGTAAAACCACTTTTTGCACTTGTGTTGGTGCAGGAAACCACTTTTGCACTTGTATTAGTGTGGAAAAACCACTTTTCGCACTTGTGTTAGTGTTGAAAAGCCACTTTTCGCACTTGTGTTAGTGTTGTAAAACCACTTTTCGCACTTGTGTTGGTGCAGGAAACCACTTTTGCACTTGTATTAGTGTGGAAAAACCACTTTTCGCACTTGTGTTAGTGTTGAAAAACCACTTTTCGCACTTGTGTTAGTGTTGAAAAACCACTTTTCGCACTTGTGTTAGTGTTGAAAAACCACTTTTCGCACTTGTGTTGGTGCAGGAAACCACTTTTGCACTTGTATTAGTGTGGAAAAAACACTTTTTGCACTTGTGATAGTGTTGAAAAACCACTTTTCGCACTTGTGTTAGTGTTGAAAAACCACTTTTCGCACTTGTGTTGGTGCAGGAAACCACTTTTGCACTTGTATTAGTGTGGAAAAAACACTTTTCGCACTTGTGTTAGTGATGAAAAACCACTTTTCGCACTTGTGTTAGTGTTGAAAAACCACTTTTCGCACTTGTGTTGGTGCAGGAAACCACTTTTGCACTTGTATTAGTGTGAAAAAACCACTTTTCGCACTTGTGTTAGTGTTGAAAAACCACTTTTCGCACTTGTGTTGGTGCAGGAAACCACTTTTGCACTTGTATTAGTGTGGCAAAAACACTTTTCGCACTTGTGTTAGTGTTGAAAAACCACTTTTCGCACTTGTGTTAGTGTTGAAAAACCACTTTTCGCACTTGTGTTGGTGCAGGAAACCACTTTTGCACTTGTATTAGTGTGGAAAAACCACTTTTCGCACTTGTGTTAGTGTTGAAAAACTACTTTTCGCACTTGTGTTAGTGTTGAAAATCCACTTTTCGCACTTGTGTTGGTGCAGGAAACCACTTTTGCACTTGTATTAGTGTGGAAAAACCACTTATCGCACTTGTGGTAGTGTTGAAAAACCACTTTTCGCACTTGTGTTAGTGTTGAAAAACCACTTTTCGCACTTGTGTTGGTGCAGGAAACCACTTTTGCACTTATATTAGTGTGGAAAAAACACTTTTTGCACTTGTGATAGTGTTGAAAAACCACTTTTCGCACTTGTGTTAGTGTTGAAAAACCACTTTTCGCACTTGTGTTAGTGTTGAAAAACCACTTTTCGCACCTGTGTTAGTGTTGAAAAACCACTTTTTGCACTTGTGTTGGAGCAGGAAACCACTTTTGCACTTGTATTAGTGTGGAAAAACACTTTTTGCACTTGTGATAGTGTTGAAAAACCACTTTTCGCACTTGTGTTAGTGTTGAAAAACCACTTTTTGCACTTGTGTTGGTGCAGGAAACCACTTTTGCACTTGTATTAGTGTGGAAAAAACACTTTTTGCACTTGTGGTAGTGTTGAAAATCCACTTTTCGCACATGTGTTAGTGTTGAAAAACCACTTTTCGCACTTGTGTTAGTGTTGAAAAGCCACTTTTCGCACTTGTGTTAGTGTTGAAAAACCACTTTTCGCACTTGTGTTGGTGCAGGAAACCACTTTTGCACTTGTATTAGTGTGGAATAAAGACTTTTTGCACTTGTGATAGTGTTGAAAAAACACTTTTCGCACTTTTGTTAGTGTTGAAAAACCACTTTTCGCACTTGTGTTGGTGCAGGAAACCACTTTTGCACTTGTATTAGTGTGGAAAAATCACTTTTCGCACTTGTGTTAGTGTTGAAAAACCACTTTTCGCACTTGTGTTAGTGTTGAAAAACCACTTATCGCACTTGTGTTAGTGTTGATAAACCACTTTTCGCACTTGTGTTGGTGCAGGAAACCACTTTTGCACTTGTATTAGTGTGGAAAAAACACTTTTCGCTCTTGTGTTAGTGTTGAAAAGCCACTTTTCGCATTTGTGTTAGTGTTGAAAAACCACTTTTCGCACTTGTGTTGGTGCAGGAAACCACTTTTGCACTTGTATTAGTGTGGAAAAACCACTTTTCACACTTGTGTTAGTGTTGAAAAACAACTTTTCGCACTTGTGTTAGTGTTGTAAAACCACTTTTCGCACTTGTGTTAGTGTTGAAAAACCACTTTTCGCATTTGTGTTGGTGCAGGAAACCACTTTTGCACTTGTATTAGTGTGGAAAAAACACTTTTCGCTCTTGTGTTAGTGTTGAAAAGCCACTTTTCGCATTTGTGTTAGTGTTGAAAAACCACTTTTCGCACTTGTGTTGGTGCAGGAAACCACTTTTGCACTTGTATTAGTGTGGAAAAACCACTTTTCACACTTGTGTTAGTGTTGAAAAACAACTTTTCGCACTTGTGTTAGTGTTGTAAAACCACTTTTCGCACTTGTGTTAGTGTTGAAAAACCACTTTTCGCATTTGTGTTGGTGCAGGAAACCACTTTTGCACTTGTATTAGTGTGGAAAAAACACTTTTCGCACTTGTGTTAGTGTTGAAAAACCACTTTTCGCACTTGTGTTGGTGTTGAAAAACCACTTTTCGCACTTGTGTTAGTGTTGAAAAACCACTTTTCGCACTTGTGTTGGTGCAGGAAACCACTTTTGCACTTGTATTAGTGTGGAAAAACCACTTTTCGCACTTGTGTTAGTGTTGAAAAGCCACTTTTCGCACTTGTGTTAGTGTTGTAAAACCACTTTTTGCACTTGTGTTGGTGCAGGAAACCACTTTTGCACTTGTATTAGTGTGGAAAAACCACTTTTCGCACTTGTGTTAGTGTTGAAAAGCCACTTTTCGCACTTGTGTTAGTGTTGTAAAACCACTTTTCGCACTTGTGTTGGTGCAGGAAACCACTTTTGCACTTGTATTAGTGTGGAAAAACCACTTTTCGCACTTGTGTTAGTGTTGAAAAACCACTTTTCGCACTTGTGTTAGTGTTGAAAAACCACTTTTCGCACTTGTGTTAGTGTTGAAAAACCACTTTTCGCACTTGTGTTGGTGCAGGAAACCACTTTTGCACTTGTATTAGTGTGGAAAAAACACTTTTTGCACTTGTGATAGTGTTGAAAAACCACTTTTCGCACTTGTGTTAGTGTTGAAAAACCACTTTTCGCACTTGTGTTGGTGCAGGAAACCACTTTTGCACTTGTATTAGTGTGGAAAAAACACTTTTCGCACTTGTGTTAGTGTTGAAAAACCACTTTTCGCACTTGTGTTAGTGTTGAAAAACCACTTTTCGCACTTGTGTTGGTGCAGGAAACCACTTTTGCACTTGTATTAGTGTGAAAAAACCACTTTTCGCACTTGTGTTAGTGTTGAAAAACCACTTTTCGCACTTGTGTTGGTGCAGGAAACCACTTTTGCACTTGTATTAGTGTGGCAAAAACACTTTTCGCACTTGTGTTAGTGTTGAAAAACCACTTTTCGCACTTGTGTTAGTGTTGAAAAACCACTTTTCGCACTTGTGTTGGTGCAGGAAACCACTTTTGCACTTGTATTAGTGTGGAAAAACCACTTTTCGCACTTGTGTTAGTGTTGAAAAACTACTTTTCGCACTTGTGTTAGTGTTGAAAATCCACTTTTCGCACTTGTGTTGGTGCAGGAAACCACTTTTGCACTTGTATTAGTGTGGAAAAACCACTTATCGCACTTGTGGTAGTGTTGAAAAACCACTTTTCGCACTTGTGTTAGTGTTGAAAAACCACTTTTCGCACTTGTGTTGGTGCAGGAAACCACTTTTGCACTTATATTAGTGTGGAAAAAACACTTTTTGCACTTGTGATAGTGTTGAAAAACCACTTTTCGCACTTGTGTTAGTGTTGAAAAACCACTTTTCGCACTTGTGTTAGTGTTGAAAAACCACTTTTCGCACCTGTGTTAGTGTTGAAAAACCACTTTTTGCACTTGTGTTGGAGCAGGAAACCACTTTTGCACTTGTATTAGTGTGGAAAAACACTTTTTGCACTTGTGATAGTGTTGAAAAACCACTTTTCGCACTTGTGTTAGTGTTGAAAAACCACTTTTTGCACTTGTGTTGGTGCAGGAAACCACTTTTGCACTTGTATTAGTGTGGAAAAAACACTTTTCGCTCTTGTGTTAGTGTTGAAAAGCCACTTTTCGCATTTGTGTTAGTGTTGAAAAACCACTTTTCGCACTTGTGTTGGTGCAGGAAACCACTTTTGCACTTGTATTAGTGTGGAAAAACCACTTTTCACACTTGTGTTAGTGTTGAAAAACAACTTTTCGCACTTGTGTTAGTGTTGTAAAACCACTTTTCGCACTTGTGTTAGTGTTGAAAAACCACTTTTCGCATTTGTGTTGGTGCAGGAAACCACTTTTGCACTTGTATTAGTGTGGAAAAAACACTTTTCGCACTTGTGTTAGTGTTGAAAAACCACTTTTCGCACTTGTGTTGGTGTTGAAAAACCACTTTTCGCACTTGTGTTAGTGTTGAAAAACCACTTTTCGCACTTGTGTTGGTGCAGGAAACCACTTTTGCACTTGTATTAGTGTGGAAAAACCACTTTTCGCACTTGTGTTAGTGTTGAAAAGCCACTTTTCGCACTTGTGTTAGTGTTGTAAAACCACTTTTTGCACTTGTGTTGGTGCAGGAAACCACTTTTGCACTTGTATTAGTGTGGAAAAACCACTTTTCGCACTTGTGTTAGTGTTGAAAAGCCACTTTTCGCACTTGTGTTAGTGTTGTAAAACCACTTTTCGCACTTGTGTTGGTGCAGGAAACCACTTTTGCACTTGTATTAGTGTGGAAAAACCACTTTTCGCACTTGTGTTAGTGTTGAAAAACCACTTTTCGCACTTGTGTTAGTGTTGAAAAACCACTTTTCGCACTTGTGTTAGTGTTGAAAAACCACTTTTCGCACTTGTGTTGGTGCAGGAAACCACTTTTGCACTTGTATTAGTGTGGAAAAAACACTTTTTGCACTTGTGATAGTGTTGAAAAACCACTTTTCGCACTTGTGTTAGTGTTGAAAAACCACTTTTCGCACTTGTGTTGGTGCAGGAAACCACTTTTGCACTTGTATTAGTGTGGAAAAAACACTTTTCGCACTTGTGTTAGTGTTGAAAAACCACTTTTCGCACTTGTGTTAGTGTTGAAAAACCACTTTTCGCACTTGTGTTGGTGCAGGAAACCACTTTTGCACTTGTATTAGTGTGAAAAAACCACTTTTCGCACTTGTGTTAGTGTTGAAAAACCACTTTTCGCACTTGTGTTGGTGCAGGAAACCACTTTTGCACTTGTATTAGTGTGGCAAAAACACTTTTCGCACTTGTGTTAGTGTTGAAAAACCACTTTTCGCACTTGTGTTAGTGTTGAAAAACCACTTTTCGCACTTGTGTTGGTGCAGGAAACCACTTTTGCACTTGTATTAGTGTGGAAAAACCACTTTTCGCACTTGTGTTAGTGTTGAAAAACTACTTTTCGCACTTGTGTTAGTGTTGAAAATCCACTTTTCGCACTTGTGTTGGTGCAGGAAACCACTTTTGCACTTGTATTAGTGTGGAAAAAACACTTTTCGCTCTTGTGTTAGTGTTGAAAAGCCACTTTTCGCATTTGTGTTAGTGT
Organism: Myxine glutinosa; assembly: GCF_964187855.1. Taxonomy (NCBI): domain Eukaryota; kingdom Metazoa; phylum Chordata; class Myxini; order Myxiniformes; family Myxinidae; genus Myxine; species Myxine glutinosa. The sequence goes on from NW_027616464.1 coordinate 177,149, forward strand.
TGAAAAACCACTTTTCGCACTTGTGTTGGTGCAGGAAACCACTTTTGCACTTGTATTAGTGTGGAAAAACCACTTTTCACACTTGTGTTAGTGTTGAAAAACAACTTTTCGCACTTGTGTTAGTGTTGTAAAACCACTTTTCGCACTTGTGTTAGTGTTGAAAAACCACTTTTCGCATTTGTGTTGGTGCAGGAAACCACTTTTGCACTTGTATTAGTGTGGAAAAAACACTTTTCGCTCTTGTGTTAGTGTTGAAAAGCCACTTTTCGCATTTGTGTTAGTGTTGAAAAACCACTTTTCGCACTTGTGTTGGTGCAGGAAACCACTTTTGCACTTGTATTAGTGTGGAAAAACCACTTTTCACACTTGTGTTAGTGTTGAAAAACAACTTTTCGCACTTGTGTTAGTGTTGTAAAACCACTTTTCGCACTTGTGTTAGTGTTGAAAAACCACTTTTCGCATTTGTGTTGGTGCAGGAAACCACTTTTGCACTTGTATTAGTGTGGAAAAAACACTTTTCGCACTTGTGTTAGTGTTGAAAAACCACTTTTCGCACTTGTGTTGGTGTTGAAAAACCACTTTTCGCACTTGTGTTAGTGTTGAAAAACCACTTTTCGCACTTGTGTTGGTGCAGGAAACCACTTTTGCACTTGTATTAGTGTGGAAAAACCACTTTTCGCACTTGTGTTAGTGTTGAAAAGCCACTTTTCGCACTTGTGTTAGTGTTGTAAAACCACTTTTTGCACTTGTGTTGGTGCAGGAAACCACTTTTGCACTTGTATTAGTGTGGAAAAACCACTTTTCGCACTTGTGTTAGTGTTGAAAAGCCACTTTTCGCACTTGTGTTAGTGTTGTAAAACCACTTTTCGCACTTGTGTTGGTGCAGGAAACCACTTTTGCACTTGTATTAGTGTGGAAAAACCACTTTTCGCACTTGTGTTAGTGTTGAAAAACCACTTTTCGCACTTGTGTTAGTGTTGAAAAACCACTTTTCGCACTTGTGTTAGTGTTGAAAAACCACTTTTCGCACTTGTGTTGGTGCAGGAAACCACTTTTGCACTTGTATTAGTGTGGAAAAAACACTTTTTGCACTTGTGATAGTGTTGAAAAACCACTTTTCGCACTTGTGTTAGTGTTGAAAAACCACTTTTCGCACTTGTGTTGGTGCAGGAAACCACTTTTGCACTTGTATTAGTGTGGAAAAAACACTTTTCGCACTTGTGTTAGTGTTGAAAAACCACTTTTCGCACTTGTGTTAGTGTTGAAAAACCACTTTTCGCACTTGTGTTGGTGCAGGAAACCACTTTTGCACTTGTATTAGTGTGAAAAAACCACTTTTCGCACTTGTGTTAGTGTTGAAAAACCACTTTTCGCACTTGTGTTGGTGCAGGAAACCACTTTTGCACTTGTATTAGTGTGGCAAAAACACTTTTCGCACTTGTGTTAGTGTTGAAAAACCACTTTTCGCACTTGTGTTAGTGTTGAAAAACCACTTTTCGCACTTGTGTTGGTGCAGGAAACCACTTTTGCACTTGTATTAGTGTGGAAAAACCACTTTTCGCACTTGTGTTAGTGTTGAAAAACTACTTTTCGCACTTGTGTTAGTGTTGAAAATCCACTTTTCGCACTTGTGTTGGTGCAGGAAACCACTTTTGCACTTGTATTAGTGTGGAAAAACCACTTATCGCACTTGTGGTAGTGTTGAAAAACCACTTTTCGCACTTGTGTTAGTGTTGAAAAACCACTTTTCGCACTTGTGTTGGTGCAGGAAACCACTTTTGCACTTATATTAGTGTGGAAAAAACACTTTTTGCACTTGTGATAGTGTTGAAAAACCACTTTTCGCACTTGTGTTAGTGTTGAAAAACCACTTTTCGCACTTGTGTTAGTGTTGAAAAACCACTTTTCGCACCTGTGTTAGTGTTGAAAAACCACTTTTTGCACTTGTGTTGGAGCAGGAAACCACTTTTGCACTTGTATTAGTGTGGAAAAACACTTTTTGCACTTGTGATAGTGTTGAAAAACCACTTTTCGCACTTGTGTTAGTGTTGAAAAACCACTTTTTGCACTTGTGTTGGTGCAGGAAACCACTTTTGCACTTGTATTAGTGTGGAAAAAACACTTTTTGCACTTGTGATAGTGTTGAAAATCCACTTTTCGCACATGTGTTAGTGTTGAAAAACCACTTTTCGCACTTGAGTTAGTGTTGAAAAACCACTTTTCGCACTTGTGTTGGTGCAGGAAACCACTTTTGCACTTGTATGAGTGTGGAAAAAACACTTTTTGCACTTGTCATAGTGTTAAAAAACCACTTTTCGCACTTGTGTTAGTGTTGAAAAACCACTTTTCGCACTTGTGTTGGTGTTGAAAAACCACTTTTCGCACTTGTGTTTGTGTTGAAAAACCACTTTTCGCACTTGTGTTGGTGCAGGAAACCACTTTTGCACTTGTATTAGTGTGGAAAAACCACTTTTTGCACTTGTGTTAGTGTTGAAAAGCCACTTTTCGCACTTGTGTTAGTGTTGTAAAACCACTTTTGCACTTGTATTAGTGTGGAAAAAACACTTTTCGCACTTGTGTTAGTGTTGAAAAACCACCTTTCGCACTTGTGTTGGTGCAGGAAACCACTTTTGCACTTGTATTAGTGTGGAAAAAACACTTTTCGCACTTGTGTTAGTGTTGAAAAACCACTTTTCGCACTTGCGTTAGTGTTGAAAAATCACTTTTCGCACTTGTGTTAGTGTTGAAAAACCACTTTTCGCACTTGTGTTGGTGCAGGAAACCACTTTTGCACTTGTATTAGTGTGGAAAAACCACTTTTCGCACTTGTGTTAGTGTTGAAAAGCCACTTTTCGCACTTGTGTTAGTGTTGAAAAACCACTTTTCGCACTTGTGTTGGTGCAGGAAACCACTTTTGCACTTGTATTAGTGTGGAATAAAGACTTTTTGCACTTGTGATAGTGTTGAAAAACCACTTTTCGCACTTTTGTTAGTGTTGAAAAACCACTTTTCGCACTTGTGTTGGTGCAGGAAACCACTTTTGCACTTGTATTAGTGTGGAAAAATCACTTTTTGCACTTGTGTTAGTGTTGAAAAACCACTTTTCGCACTTGTGTTAGTGTTGAAAAACCACTTATCGCACTTGTGTTAGTGTTGAAAAACCACTTTTCGCACTTGTGTTGGTGCAGGAAACCACTTTTGCACTTGTATTAGTGTGGAAAAAACACTTTTCGCTCTTGTGTTAGTGTTGAAAAGCCACTTTTCGCATTTGTGTTAGTGTTGAAAAACCACTTTTCGCACTTGTGTTGGTGCAGGAAACCACTTTTGCACTTGTATTAGTGTGGAAAAACCACTTTTCACACTTGTGTTAGTGTTGAAAAACAACTTTTCGCACTTGTGTTAGTGTTGTAAAACCACTTTTTGCACTTGTGTTAGTGTTGAAAAACCACTTTTCGCATTTGTGTTGGTGCAGGAAACCACTTTTGCACTTGTATTAGTGTGGAAAAAACACTTTTCGCTCTTGTGTTAGTGTTGAAAAGCCACTTTTCGCATTTGTGTTAGTGTTGAAAAACCACTTTTCGCACTTGTGTTGGTGCAGGAAACCACTTTTGCACTTGTATTAGTGTGGAAAAACCACTTTTCACACTTGTGTTAGTGTTGAAAAACAACTTTTCGCACTTGTGTTAGTGTTGTAAAACCACTTTTCGCACTTGTGTTAGTGTTGAAAAACCACTTTTCGCATTTGTGTTGGTGCAGGAAACCACTTTTGCACTTGTATTAGTGTGGAAAAAACACTTTTCGCACTTGTGTTAGTGTTGAAAAACCACTTTTCGCACTTGTGTTGGTGTTGAAAAACCACTTTTCGCACTTGTGTTAGTGTTGAAAAACCACTTTTCGCACTTGTGTTGGTGCAGGAAACCACTTTTGCACTTGTATTAGTGTGGAAAAACCACTTTTCGCACTTGTGTTAGTGTTGAAAAGCCACTTTTCGCACTTGTGTTAGTGTTGTAAAACCACTTTTTGCACTTGTGTTGGTGCAGGAAACCACTTTTGCACTTGTATTAGTGTGGAAAAACCACTTTTCGCACTTGTGTTAGTGTTGAAAAGCCACTTTTCGCACTTGTGTTAGTGTTGTAAAACCACTTTTCGCACTTGTGTTGGTGCAGGAAACCACTTTTGCACTTGTATTAGTGTGGAAAAACCACTTTTCGCACTTGTGTTAGTGTTGAAAAACCACTTTTCGCACTTGTGTTAGTGTTGAAAAACCACTTTTCGCACTTGTGTTAGTGTTGAAAAACCACTTTTCGCACTTGTGTTGGTGCAGGAAACCACTTTTGCACTTGTATTAGTGTGGAAAAAACACTTTTTGCACTTGTGATAGTGTTGAAAAACCACTTTTCGCACTTGTGTTAGTGTTGAAAAACCACTTTTCGCACTTGTGTTGGTGCAGGAAACCACTTTTGCACTTGTATTAGTGTGGAAAAAACACTTTTCGCACTTGTGTTAGTGTTGAAAAACCACTTTTCGCACTTGTGTTAGTGTTGAAAAACCACTTTTCGCACTTGTGTTGGTGCAGGAAACCACTTTTGCACTTGTATTAGTGTGAAAAAACCACTTTTCGCACTTGTGTTAGTGTTGAAAAACCACTTTTCGCACTTGTGTTGGTGCAGGAAACCACTTTTGCACTTGTATTAGTGTGGCAAAAACACTTTTCGCACTTGTGTTAGTGTTGAAAAACCACTTTTCGCACTTGTGTTAGTGTTGAAAAACCACTTTTCGCACTTGTGTTGGTGCAGGAAACCACTTTTGCACTTGTATTAGTGTGGAAAAACCACTTTTCGCACTTGTGTTAGTGTTGAAAAACTACTTTTCGCACTTGTGTTAGTGTTGAAAATCCACTTTTCGCACTTGTGTTGGTGCAGGAAACCACTTTTGCACTTGTATTAGTGTGGAAAAACCACTTATCGCACTTGTGGTAGTGTTGAAAAACCACTTTTCGCACTTGTGTTAGTGTTGAAAAACCACTTTTCGCACTTGTGTTGGTGCAGGAAACCACTTTTGCACTTATATTAGTGTGGAAAAAACACTTTTTGCACTTGTGATAGTGTTGAAAAACCACTTTTCGCACTTGTGTTAGTGTTGAAAAACCACTTTTCGCACTTGTGTTAGTGTTGAAAAACCACTTTTCGCACTTGTGTTAGTGTTGAAAAACCACTTTTTGCACTTGTGTTGGAGCAGGAAACCACTTTTGCACTTGTATTAGTGTGGAAAAACACTTTTTGCACTTGTGATAGTGTTGAAAAACCACTTTTCGCACTTGTGTTAGTGTTGAAAAACCACTTTTTGCACTTGTGTTGGTGCAGGAAACCACTTTTGCACTTGTATTAGTGTGGAAAAAACACTTTTTGCACTTGTGATAGTGTTGAAAATCCACTTTTCGCACTTGTGTTAGTGTTGAAAAACCACTTTTCGCACTTGAGTTAGTGTTGAAAAACCACTTTTCGCACTTGTGTTGGTGCAGGAAACCACTTTTGCACTTGTATGAGTGTGGAAAAAACACTTTTTGCACTTGTCATAGTGTTAAAAAACCACTTTTCGCACTTGTGTTAGTGTTGAAAAACCACTTTTCGCACTTGTGTTGGTGTTGAAAAACCACTTTTCGCACTTGTGTTAGTGTTGAAAAACCACTTTTCGCACTTGTGTTGGTGCAGGAAACCACGTTTGCACTTGTATTAGTGTGGAAAAACCACTTTTCGCACTTGTGTTAGTGTTGAAAAGCCACTTTTCGCACTTGTGTTAGTGTTGTAAAACCACTTTTGCACTTGTATTAGTGTGGAAAAACCCCTTTTCGCACTTGTGTTAGTGTTGAAAAGCCACTTTTCGCACTTGTGTTAGTGTTGAAAAACCACTTTTCGCACTTGTGTTGGTGCAGGAAACCACTTTTGCACTTGTATTAGTGTGGAATAAAGACTTTTTGCACTTGTGATAGTGTTGAAAAACCACTTTTCGCACTTTTGTTAGTGTTGAAAAACCACTTTTCGCACTTGTGTTAGTGTTGAAAAACCACTTATCGCACTTGTGTTAGTGTTGAAAAACCACTTTTCGCACTTGTGTTGGTGCAGGAAACCACTTTTGCACTTGTATTAGTGTGGAAAAACCACTTATCGCACTTGTGTTAGTGTTGAAAAACCACTTTTCGCACTTGTGTTGGTGCAGGAAACCACTTTTGCACTTGTATTAGTGTGGAAAAAACACTTTTCGCTCTTGTGTTAGTGTTGAAAAACCACTTTTTGCACTTGTATTAGTGTGGAAAAAACACTTTTCGCTCTTGTGTTAGTGTTGAAAAACCACTTTTTGCACTTGTGTTAGTGTTGAAAAACCACTTTTCGCACTTGTGTTAGTGTTGAAAAACCACTTTTCGCACTTGTGTTGGTGCAGGAAACCACTTTTGCACTTGTATTAGTGTGGAAAAAACACTTTTCGCTCTTGTGTTAGTGTTGAAAAACCACTTTTTGCACTTGTGTTAGTGTTGAAAAACCACTTTTCGCACTTGTGTTAGTGTTGAAAAACCACTTTTCGCACTTGTGTTGGTGCAGGAAACCACTTTTGCACTTGTATTAGTGTGGAAAAACCACTTTTCGCACTTGTGTTAGTGTTGAAAAACCACTTTTCGCACTTGTGTTAGTGTTGAAAAACCACTTTTCGCACATGTGTTGGTGCAGGAAACCACTTTTGCACTTGTATTAGTGTGGAAAAAACACTTTTTGCACTTGTGATAGTGTTGAAAAACCACTTTTCGCACTTGTGTTAGTGTTGAAAAACCACTTTTCGCACTTGTGTTAGTGTTGAAAAACCACTTTTCGCACTTGTGTTGGTGCAGGAAACCACTTTTGCACTTGTATTAGTGTGGAAAAAACACTTTTCGCACTTGTGTTAGTGTTGAAAAACCACTTTTCGCACTTGTGTTGGTGCAGGAAACCACTTTTGCACTTGTATTAGTGTGGAAAAAACACTTTTCGCACTTGTGTTAGTGTTGAAAAACCACTTTTCGCACTTGCGTTAGTGTTGAAAAATCACTTTTCGCACTTGTGTTAGTGTTGAAAAACCACTTTTCGCACTTGTGTTGGTGCAGGAAACCACTTTTGCACTTGTATTAGTGTGGAAAAACCACTTTTCGCACTTGTGTTAGTGTTGAAAAGCCACTTTTCGCACTTGTGTTAGTGTTGAAAAACCACTTTTCGCACTTGTGTTGGTGCAGGAAACCACTTTTGCACTTGTATTAGTGTGGAATAAAGACTTTTTGCACTTGTGATAGTGTTGAAAAACCACTTTTCGCACTTTTGTTAGTGTTGAAAAACCACTTTTCGCACTTGTGTTGGTGCAGGAAACCACTTTTGCACTTGTATTAGTGTGGAAAAATCACTTTTCGCACTTATGTTAGTGTTGAAAAACCACTTTTCGCACTTGTGTTAGTGTTGAAAAACCACTTATCGCACTTGTGTTAGTGTTGAAAAACCACTTTTCGCACTTGTGTTGGTGCAGGAAACCACTTTTGCACTTGTATTAGTGTGGAAAAAACACTTTTCGCTCTTGTGTTAGTGTTGAAAAACCACTTTTTGCACTTGTGTTAGTGTTGAAAAACCACTTTTCGCACTTGTGTTAGTGTTGAAAAACCACTTTTCGCACTTGTGTTGGTGCAGGAAACCACTTTTGCACTTGTATTAGTGTGGAAAAACCACTTTTCGCACTTGTGTTAGTGTTGAAAAACCACTTTTCGCACTTGTGTTAGTGTTGAAAAACCACTTTTCGCACATGTGTTGGTGCAGGAAACCACTTTTGCACTTGTATTAGTGTGGAAAAAACACTTTTTGCACTTGTGATAGTGTTGAAAAACCACTTTTCGCACTTGTGTTAGTGTTGAAAAACCACTTTTCGCACTTGTGTTAGTGTTGAAAAACCACTTTTCGCACTTGTGTTGGTGCAGGAAACCACTTTTGCACTTGTATTAGTGTGGAAAAAACACTTTTCGCACTTGTGTTAGTGTTGAAAAACCACTTTTCGCAATTGTGTTAGTGTTGAAAAACCACTTTTCGCACTTGTGTTAGTGTTGAAAAACCACTTTTCGCACTTGTGTTGGTGCAGGAAACCACTTTTGCACTTGTATTAGTGTGGAAAAAACACTTTTTGCACTTTTGATAGTGTTGAAAAACCACTTTTCGCACTTGTGTTGGTGCAGGAAACCACTATTGCACTTGTATTAGTGTGGAAAAACCACTTTTCGCACTTGTGTTAGTGTTGGAAAACCACTTTTCGCATTTGTGTTAGTGTTGAAAAACCACTTTTCGCACTTGTGTTGGTGCAGGAAACCACTTTTGCACTTGTATTAGTGTGGAAAAAACACTTTTGGCACTTGTGATAGTGTTGAAAAACCACTTTTCGCACTTGTGTTAGTGTTGAAAAACCACTTTTCGCACTTGAGTTAGTGTTGAAAAACCACTTTTCGCACTTGTGTTGGTGCAGGAAACCACTTTTGCACTTGTATGAGTGTGGAAAAAACACTTTTTGCACTTGTCATAGTGTTGAAAAACCACTTTTCGCACTTGTGTTAGTGTTGAAAAACCACTTTTCGCACTTGTGTTGGTGCAGGAAACCACTTTTGCACTTGTATTAGTGTGGAAAAAACACTTTTCGCACTTGTGTTAGTGTTGAAAAACCACTTTTCGCACTTGTGTTAGTGTTGAAAAACCACTTTTCGCACTTGTGTTAGTGTTGAAAACCCACTTTTCGCACTTGTGTTGGTGCAGGAAACCACTTTTGCACTTGTATTAGTGTGGAAAAACCACTTTTCGCACTTGTGTTAGTGTTGAAAAGCCACTTTTCGCACTTGTGTTAGTGTTGAAAAACCACTTTTCGCACTCGTGTTGGTGCAGGAAACCACTTTTGCACTTGTATTAGTGTGGAATAAAGACTTTTTGCACTTGTGATAATGTTGAAAAACCACTTTTCGCACTTTTGTTAGTGTTGAAAAACCACTTTTCGCACTTGTGTTGGTGCAGGAAACCACTTTTGCACTTGTATTAGTGTGGAAAAACCACTTTTCACACTTGTGTTAGTGTTGAAAAACAACTTTTCGCACTTGTGTTAGTGTTGTAAAACCACTTTTCGCACTTGTGTTAGTGTTGAAAAACCACTTTTCGCATTTGTGTTGGTGCAGGAAACCACTTTTGCACTTGTATTAGTGTGGAAAAAACACTTTTCGCACTTGTGTTAGTGTTGAAAAACCACTTTTCGCACTTGTGTTGGTGTTGAAAAACCACTTTTCGCACTTGTGTTAGTGTTGAAAAACCACTTTTCGCACTTGTGTTGGTGCAGGAAACCACTTTTGCACTTGTATTAGTGTGGAAAAACCACTTTTCGCACTTGTGTTAGTGTTGAAAAGCCACTTTTCGCACTTGTGTTAGTGTTGTAAAACCACTTTTGCACTTGTGTTGGTGCAGGAAACCACTTTTGCACTTGTATTAGTGTGGAAAAACCACTTTTCGCACTTGTGTTAGTGTTGAAAAGCCACTTTTCGCACTTGTGTTGGTGTTGTAAAACCACTTTTCGCACTTGTGTTGGTGCAGGAAACCACTTTTGCACTTGTATTAGTGTGGAAAAACCACTTTTCGCACTTGTGTTAGTGTTGAAAAACCACTTTTCGCACTTGTGTTAGTGTTGAAAAACCACTTTTCGCACTTGTGTTAGTGTTGAAAAACCACTTTTCGCACTTGTGTTGGTGCAGGAAACCACTTTTGCACTTGTATTAGTGTGGAAAAAACACTTTTTGCACTTGTGATAGTGTTGAAAAACCACTTTTCGCACTTGTGTTAGTGTTGAAATACCACTTTTCGCACTTGTGTTGGTGCAGGAAACCACTTTTGCACTTGTATTAGTGTGGAAAAAACACTTTTCGCACTTGTGTTAGTGTTGAAAAACCACTTTTCGCACTTGTGTTAGTGTTGAAAAACCACTTTTCGCACTTGTGTTGGTGCAGGAAACCACTTTTGCACTTGTATTACTGTGAAAAAACCACTTTTCGCACTTGTGTTAGTGTTGAAAAACCACTTTTCGCACTTGTGTTGGTGCAGGAAACCACTTTTGCACTTGTATTAGTGTGGCAAAAACACTTTTCGCACTTGTGTTAGTGTTGAAAAACCACTTTTCGCACTTGTGTTAGTGTTGAAAAACCACTTTTCGCACTTGTGTTGGTGCAGGAAACCACTTTTGCACTTGTATTAGTGTGGAAAAACCACTTTTCGCACTTGTGTTAGTGTTGAAAAACTACTTTTCGCACTTGTGTTAGTGTTGAAAATCCACTTTTCGCACTTGTGTTGGTGCAGGAAACCACTTTTGCACTTGTATTAGTGTGGAAAAACCACTTATCGCACTTGTGGTAGTGTTGAAAAACCACTTTTCGCACTTGTGTTAGTGTTGAAAAACCACTTTTCGCACTTGTGTTGGTGCAGGAAACCACTTTTGCACTTATATTAGTGTGGAAAAAACACTTTTTGCACTTGTGATAGTGTTGAAAAACCACTTTTCGCACTTGTGTTAGTGTTGAAAAACCACTTTTCGCACTTGTGTTGGTGCAGGAAACCACTTTTGCACTTGTATGAGTGTGGAAAAAACACTTTTTGCACTTGTCATAGTGTTAAAAAACCACTTTTCGCACTTGTGTTAGTGTTGAAAAACCACTTTTCGCACTTGTGTTGGTGTTGAAAAACCACTTTTCGCACTTGTGTTAGTGTTGAAAAACCACTTTTCGCACTTGTGTTGGTGCAGGAAACCACTTTTGCACTTGTATTAGTGTGGAAAAACCACTTTTCGCACTTGTGTTAGTGTTGAAAAGCCACTTTTCGCACTTGTGTTAGTGTTGTAAAACCACTTTTGCACTTGTATTAGTGTGGAAAAACCACTTTTCGCACTTGTGTTAGTGTTGAAAAGCCACTTTTCGCACTTGTGTTAGTGTTGAAAAACCACTTTTCGCACTTGTGTTGGTGCAGGAAACCACTTTTGCACTTGTATTAGTGTGGAATAAAGACTTTTTGCACTTGTGATAGTGTTGAAAAACCACTTTTCGCACTTTTGTTAGTGTTGAAAAACCACTTTTCGCACTTGTGTTAGTGTTGAAAAACCACTTATCGCACTTGTGTTAGTGTTGAAAAACCACTTTTCGCACTTGTGTTGGTGCAGGAAACCACTTTTGCACTTGTATTAGTGTGGAAAAACCACTTATCGCACTTGTGTTAGTGTTGAAAAACCACTTTTCGCACTTGTGTTGGTGCAGGAAACCACTTTTGCACTTGTATTAGTGTGGAAAAAACACTTTTCGCTCTTGTGTTAGTGTTGAAAAACCACTTTTTGCACTTGTATTAGTGTGGAAAAAACACTTTTCGCTCTTGTGTTAGTGTTGAAAAACCACTTTTTGCACTTGTGTTAGTGTTGAAAAACCACTTTTCGCACTTGTGTTAGTGTTGAAAAACCACTTTTCGCACTTGTGTTGGTGCAGGAAACCACTTTTGCACTTGTATTAGTGTGGAAAAAACACTTTTCGCTCTTGTGTTAGTGTTGAAAAACCACTTTTTGCACTTGTGTTAGTGTTGAAAAACCACTTTTCGCACTTGTGTTAGTGTTGAAAAACCACTTTTCGCACTTGTGTTGGTGCAGGAAACCACTTTTGCACTTGTATTAGTGTGGAAAAACCACTTTTCGCACTTGTGTTAGTGTTGAAAAACCACTTTTCGCACTTGTGTTAGTGTTGAAAAACCACTTTTCGCACATGTGTTGGTGCAGGAAACCACTTTTGCACTTGTATTAGTGTGGAAAAAACACTTTTTGCACTTGTGATAGTGTTGAAAAACCACTTTTCGCACTTGTGTTAGTGTTGAAAAACCACTTTTCGCACTTGTGTTAGTGTTGAAAAACCACTTTTCGCACTTGTGTTGGTGCAGGAAACCACTTTTGCACTTGTATTAGTGTGGAAAAAACACTTTTCGCACTTGTGTTAGTGTTGAAAAACCACTTTTCGCACTTGTGTTGGTGCAGGAAACCACTTTTGCACTTGCATTAGTGTGGAAAAAACACTTTTCGCACTTGTGTTAGTGTTGAAAAACCACTTTTCGCACTTGCGTTAGTGTTGAAAAATCACTTTTCGCACTTGTGTTAGTGTTGAAAAACCACTTTTCGCACTTGTGTTGGTGCAGGAAACCACTTTTGCACTTGTATTAGTGTGGAAAAACCACTTTTCGCACTTGTGTTAGTGTTGAAAAGCCACTTTTCGCACTTGTGTTAGTGTTGAAAAACCACTTTTCGCACTTGTGTTGGTGCAGGAAACCACTTTTGCACTTGTATTAGTGTGGAATAAAGACTTTTTGCACTTGTGATAGTGTTGAAAAACCACTTTTCGCACTTTTGTTAGTGTTGAAAAACCACTTTTCGCACTTGTGTTGGTGCAGGAAACCACTTTTGCACTTGTATTAGTGTGGAAAAATCACTTTTCGCACTTATGTTAGTGTTGAAAAACCACTTTTCGCACTTGTGTTAGTGTTGAAAAAGCACTTATCGCACTTGTGTTAGTGTTGAAAAACCACTTTTCGCACTTGTGTTGGTGCAGGAAACCACTTTTGCACTTGTATTAGTGTGGAAAAAACACTTTTCGCTCTTGTGTTAGTGTTGAAAAACCACTTTTTGCACTTGTGTTAGTGTTGAAAAACCACTTTTCGCACTTGTGTTAGTGTTGAAAAACCACTTTTCGCACTTGTGTTGGTGCAGGAAACCACTTTTGCACTTGTATTAGTGTGGAAAAACCACTTTTCGCACTTGTGTTAGTGTTGAAAAACCACTTTTCGCACTTGTGTTAGTGTTGAAAAACCACTTTTCGCACATGTGTTGGTGCAGGAAACCACTTTTGCACTTGTATTAGTGTGGAAAAAACACTTTTTGCACTTGTGATAGTGTTGAAAAACCACTTTTCGCACTTGTGTTAGTGTTGAAAAACCACTTTTCGCACTTGTGTTAGTGTTGAAAAACCACTTTTCGCACTTGTGTTGGTGCAGGAAACCACTTTTGCACTTGTATTAGTGTGGAAAAAACACTTTTCGCACTTGTGTTAGTGTTGAAAAACCACTTTTCGCAATTGTGTTAGTGTTGAAAAACCACTTTTCGCACTTGTGTTAGTGTTGAAAAACCACTTTTCGCACTTGTGTTAGTGTTGAAAAATCACTTTTCGCACTTGTGTTAGTGTTGAAAAACCACTTTTCGCACTTGTGTTGGTGCAGGAAACCACTTTTGCACTTGTATTAGTGTGGAAAAACCACTTATCGCACTTGTGTTAGTGTTGAAAAACCACTTTTCGCACTTGCGTTGGTGCAGGAAACCACTTTTGCACTTGTATTAGTGTGGAAAAAACACTTTTCGCTCTTGTGTTAGTGTTGAAAAACCACTTTTTGCACTTGTATTAGTGTGGAAAAAACACTTTTCGCTCTTGTGTTAGTGTTGAAAAACCACTTTTTGCACTTGTGTTAGTGTTGAAAAACCACTTTTCGCACTTGTGTTAGTGTTGAAAAACCACTTTTCGCACTTGTGTTGGTGCAGGAAACCACTTTTGCACTTGTATTAGTGTGGAAAAAACACTTTTCGCTCTTGTGTTAGTGTTGAAAAACCACTTTTTGCACTTGTGTTAGTGTTGAAAAACCACTTTTCGCACTTGTGTTAGTGTTGAAAAACCACTTTTCGCACTTGTGTTGGTGCAGGAAACCACTTTTGCACTTGTATTAGTGTGGAAAAACCACTTTTCGCACTTGTGTTAGTGTTGAAAAACCACTTTTCGCACTTGTGTTAGTGTTGAAAAACCACTTTTCGCACATGTGTTGGTGCAGGAAACCACTTTTGCACTTGTATTAGTGTGGAAAAAACACTTTTTGCACTTGTGATAGTGTTGAAAAACCACTTTTCGCACTTGTGTTAGTGTTGAAAAACCACTTTTCGCACTTGTGTTAGTGTTGAAAAACCACTTTTCGCACTTGTGTTGGTGCAGGAAACCACTTTTGCACTTGTATTAGTGTGGAAAAAACACTTTTCGCACTTGTGTTAGTGTTGAAAAACCACTTTTCGCACTTGTGTTGGTGCAGGAAACCACTTTTGCACTTGTATTAGTGTGGAAAAAACACTTTTCGCACTTGTGTTGGTGTTGAAAAACCACTTTTCGCACTTGCGTTAGTGTTGAAAAATCACTTTTCGCACTTGTGTTAGTGTTGAAAAACCACTTTTCGCACTTGTGTTGGTGCAGGAAACCACTTTTGCACTTGTATTAGTGTGGAAAAACCACTTTTCGCACTTGTGTTAGTGTTGAAAAGCCACTTTTCGCACTTGTGTTAGTGTTGAAAAACCACTTTTCGCACTTGTGTTGGTGCAGGAAACCACTTTTGCACTTGTATTAGTGTGGAATAAAGACTTTTTGCACTTGTGATAGTGTTGAAAAACCACTTTTCGCACTTTTGTTAGTGTTGAAAAACCACTTTTCGCACTTGTGTTGGTGCAGGAAACCACTTTTGCACTTGTATTAGTGTGGAAAAATCACTTTTCGCACTTATGTTAGTGTTGAAAAACCACTTTTCGCACTTGTGTTAGTGTTGAAAAACCACTTATCGCACTTGTGTTAGTGTTGAAAAACCACTTTTCGCACTTGTGTTGGTGCAGGAAACCACTTTTGCACTTGTATTAGTGTGGAAAAAACACTTTTCGCCCTTGTGTTAGTGTTGAAAAACCACTTTTTGCACTTGTGTTAGTGTTGAAAAACCACTTTTCGCACTTGTGTTAGTGTTGAAAAACCACTTTTCGCACTTGTGTTGGTGCAGGAAACCACTTTTGCACTTGTATTAGTGTGGAAAAACCACTTTTCGCACTTGTGTTAGTGTTGAAAAACCACTTTTCGCACTTGTGTTAGTGTTGAAAAACCACTTTTCGCACATGTGTTGGTGCAGGAAACCACTTTTGCACTTGTATTAGTGTGGAAAAAACACTTTTTGCACTTGTGATAGTGTTGAAAAACCACTTTTCGCACTTGTGTTAGTGTTGAAAAACCACTTTTCGCACTTGTGTTAGTGTTGAAAAACCACTTTTCGCACTTGTGTTGGTGCAGGAAACCACTTTTGCACTTGTATTAGTGTGGAAAAAACACTTTTCGCACTTGTGTTAGTGTTGAAAAACCACTTTTCGCAATTGTGTTAGTGTTGAAAAACCACTTTTCGCACTTGTGTTAGTGTTGAAAAACCACTTTTCGCACTTGTGTTGGTGCAGGAAACCACTTTTGCACTTGTATTAGTGTGGAAAAAACACTTTTTGCACTTTTGATAGTGTTGAAAAACCACTTTTCGCACTTGTGTTGGTGCAGGAAACCACTATTGCACTTGTATTAGTGTGGAAAAACCACTTTTCGCACTTGTGTTAGTGTTGGAAAACCACTTTTCGCATTTGTGTTAGTGTTGAAAAACCACTTTTCGCACTTGTGTTGGTGCAGGAAACCACTTTTGCACTTGTATTAGTGTGGAAAAAACACTTTTGGCACTTGTGATAGTGTTGAAAAACCACTTTTCGCACTTGTGTTAATGTTGAAAAACCACTTTTCGCACTTGAGTTAGTGTTGAAAAACCACTTTTCGCACTTGTGTTGGTGCAGGAAACCACTTTTGCACTTGTATGAGTGTGGAAAAAACACTTTTTGCACTTGTCATAGTGTTGAAAAACCACTTTTCGCACTTGTGTTAGTGTTGAAAAACCACTTTTCGCACTTGTGTTGGTGCAGGAAACCACTTTTGCACTTGTATTAGTGTGGAAAAAACACTTTTCGCACTTGTGTTAGTGTTGAAAAACCATTTTTCGCACTTGTGTTAGTGTTGAAAAACCACTTTTCGCACTTGTGTTAGTGTTGAAAAACCACTTTTCGCACTTGTGTTGGTGCAGGAAACCACTTTTGCACTTGTATTAGTGTGGAAAAACCACTTTTCGCACTTGTGTTAGTGTTGAAAAGCCACTTTTCGCACTTGTGTTAGTGTTGAAAAACCACTTTTCGCACTCGTGTTGGTGCAGGAAACCACTTTTGCACTTGTATTAGTGTGGAATAAAGACTTTTTGCACTTGTGATAGTGTTGAAAAACCACTTTTCGCACTTTTGTTAGTGTTGAAAAACCACTTTTCGCACTTGTGTTGGTGCAGGAAACCACTTTTGCACTTGTATTAGTGTGGAAAAATCACTTTTCGCACTTGTGTTAGTGTTGAAAAACCACTTTTCGCACTTGTGTTAGTGTTGTAAAATCACTTTTCACACTTGTGTTAGTGTTGAAAAACCACTTTTCGCACTTGTGTTGGTGCAGGAAACCACTTTTGCACTTGTATTAGTGTGGAAAAAACACTTTTCGCTCTTGTGTTAGTGTTGAAAAACCACTTTTCGCACTTGTGTTAGTGTTGAAAAACCACTTTTCGCACTTGTGTTAGTGTTGAAAAACCACTTTTCGCACTTGTGTTGGTGCAGGAAACCACTTTTGCACTTGTATTAGTGTGGAAAAACCACTTTTCGCACTTGTGTTAGTGTTGAAAATCCACTTTTCGCACTTGTGTTGGTGCAGGAAACCACTTTTGCACTTGTATTAGTGTGGAAAAACCACTTATCGCACTTGTGGTAGTGTTGAAAAACCACTTTTCGCACTTGTGTTAGTGTTGAAAAACCACTTTTCGCACTTGTGTTGGTGCAGGAAACCACTTTTGCACTTATATTAGTGTGGAAAAAACACTTTTTGCACTTGTGATAGTGTTGAAAAACCACTTTTCGCACTTGTGTTAGTGTTGAAAAACCACTTTTCGCACTTGTGTTAGTGTTGAAAAACCACTTTTCGCACTTGTGTTAGTGTTGAAAAACCACTTTTTGCACTTGTGTTGGAGCAGGAAACCACTTTTGCACTTGTATTAGTGTGGAAAAACACTTTTTGCACTTGTGATAGTGTTGAAAAACCACTTTTCGCACTTGTGTTAGTGTTGAAAAACCACTTTTTGCACTTGTGTTGGTGCAGGAAACCACTTTTGCACTTGTATTAGTGTGGAAAAAACACTTTTTGCACTTGTGATAGTGTTGAAAAACCACTTTTCGCACTTGTGTTAGTGTTGAAAAACTACTTTTCGCACTTGAGTTAGTGTTGAAAAACCACTTTTCGCACTTGTGTTGGTGCAGGAAACCACTTTTGCACTTGTATGAGTGTGGAAAAAACACTTTTTGCACTTGTCATAGTGTTGAAAAACCACTTTTCGCACTTGTGTTAGTGTTGAAAAACCACTTTTCGCACTTGTGTTGGTGCAGGAAACCACTTTTGCACTTGTATTAGTGTGGAAAAAACACTTTTCGCACTTGTGTTAGTGTTGAAAAAACACTTTTCGCACTTGTGTTAGTGTTGAAAAACCACTTTTCGTACTTGTGTTAGTGTTGAAAAACCACTTTTCGCACTTGTGTTGGTGCAGGAAACCACTTTTGCACTTGTATTAGTGTGGAAAAACCACTTTTCACACTTGTGTTAGTGTTGAAAAGCCACTTTTCGCACTTGTGTTGGTGCAGGAAACCACTTTTGCACTTGTATTAGTGTGGAATAAAGACTTTTTGCACTTGTGATAGTGTTGAAAAACCACTTTTCGCACTTTTGTTAGTGTTGAAAAACCACTTTTCGCACTTGTGTTGGTGCAGGAAACCACATTTGCACTTGTATTAGTGTGGAAAAATCACTTTTCGCACTTGTGTTAGTGTTGAAAAACCACTTTTCGCACTTGTGTTAGTGTTGAAAAACCACTTATCGCACTTGTGTTAGTGTTGAAAAACCACTTTTCGCACTTGTGTTGGTGCAGGAAACCACTTTTGCACTTGTATTAGTGTGGAAAAAACACTTTTCGCTCTTGTGTTAGTGTTGAAAAAACACTTTTTGCACTTGTGTTAGTGTTGAAAAACCACTTTTCGCACTTGTGTTAGTGTTGAAAAACCACTTTTCGCACTTGTGTTGGTGCAGGAAACCACTTTTGCACTTGTATTAGTGTGGAAAAACCACTTTTCGCACTTGTGTTAGTGTTGAAAAACCACTTTTCGCACTTGTGTTAGTGTTGAAAAACCACTTTTCGCACATGTGTTGGTGCAGGAAACCACTTTTGCACTTGTGTTAGTGTGGAAAAAACACTTTTTGCACTTGTGATAGTGTTGAAAAACCACTTTTCGCACTTGTGTTAGTGTTGAAAAACCACTTTTCGCACTTGTGTTAGTGTTGAAAAACCACTTTTCGCACTTGTGTTGGTGCAGGAAACCACTTTTGCACTTGTATTAGTGTGGAAAAAACACTTTTCGCACTTGTGTTAGTGTTGAAAAACCACTTTTCGCACTTGTGTTAGTGTTGAAAAACCACTTTTCGCACTTGTGTTAGTGTTGAAAAACCACTTTTCGCACTTGTGTTGGTGCAGGAAACCACTTTTGCACTTGTATTAGTGTGGAAAAAACACTTTTTGCACTTTCGATAGTGTTGAAAAACCACTTTTCGCACTTGTGTTGGTGCAGGAAACCACTATTGCACTTGTATTAGTGTGGAAAAACCACTTTTCGCACTTGTGTTAGTGTTGGAAAACCACTTTTCGCATTTGTGTTAGTGTTGAAAAACCACTTTTCGCACTTGTGTTGGTGCAGGAAACCACTTTTGCACTTGTATTAGTGTGGAAAAAACAGTTTTGGCACTTGTGATAGTGTTGAAAAACCACTTTTCGCACTTGTGTTAGTGTCGAAAAACCACTTTTCGCACTTGTGTTAATGTTGAAAAACCACTTTTCGCACTTGAGTTAGTGTTGAAAAACCACTTTTCGCACTTGTGTTGGTGCAGGAAACCACTTTTGCACTTGTATGAGTGTGGAAAAAACACTTTTTGCACTTGTCATAGTGTTGAAAAACCACTATTCGCACTTGTGTTAGTGTTGAAAAACCACTTTTCGCACTTGTGTTGGTGCAGGAAACCACTTTTGCACTTGTATTAGTGTGGAAAAAACACTTTTCGCACTTGTGTTAGTGTTGAAAAACCACTTTTCGCACTTGTGTTAGTGTTGAAAAACCACTTTTCGCACTCGTGTTAGTGTTGAAAAACCACTTTTCGCACTTGTGTTGGTGCAGGAAACCACTTTTGCACTTGTATTAGTGTGGAAAAACCACTTTTCGCACTTGTGTTAGTGTTGAAAAGCCACTTTTCGCACTTGTGTTAGTGTTGAAAAACCACTTTTCGCACTTGTGTTGGTGCAGGAAACCACTTTTGCACTTGTATTAGTGTGGAATAAAGACTTTTTGCACTTGTGATAGTGTTGAAAAACCACTTTCCGCACTTTTGTTAGTGTTGAAAAACCACTTTTCGCACTTGTGTTGGTGCAGGAAACCACTTTTGCACTTGTATTAGTGTGGAAAAATCACTTTTCGCACTTGTGTTAGTGTTGAAAAACCACTTTTCGCACTTGTGTTAGTGTTGAAAAACCACTTATCGCACTTGTGTTAGTGTTGAAAAACCACTTTTCGCACTTGTGTTGGTGCAGGAAACCACTTTTGCGCTTGTATTAGTGTGGAAAAAACACTTTTTGCACTTGTGATAGTGTTGAAAAACCACTTTTCGCACTTGTGTTAGTGTTGAAAAACCACTTTTCGCACTTGTGTTAGTGTTGAAAAACCACTTTTCGCACTTGTGTTGGTGCAGGAAACCACTTTTGCACTTGTATTAGTGTGGAAAAAACACTTTTCGCACTTGTGTTAGTGTTGAAAAACCACTTTTCGCACTTGTGTTAGTGTTGAAAAACCACTTATCGCACTTGTGTTAGTGTTGAAAAACCACTTTTCGCACTTGTGTTGGTGCAGGAAACCACTTTTGCACTTGTATTAGTGTGGAAAAAACACTTTTTGCACTTTTGATAGTGTTGAAAAACCACTTTTCGCACTTGTGTTGGTGCAGGATACCACTATTGCACTTGTATTAGTGTGGAAAAACCACTTTTCGCACTTGTGTTAGTGTTGGAAAACCACTTTTCGCATTTGTGTTAGTGTTGAAAAACCACTTTTCGCACTTGTGTTGGTGCAGGAAACCACTTTTGCACTTGTATTAGTGTGGAAAAAACACTTTTGGCACTTGTGATAGTGTTGAAAAACCACTTTTCGCACTTGTGTTAGTGTTGAAAAACCACTTTTTGCACTTGAGTTAGTGTTGAAAAACCACTTTTCGCACTTGTGTTGGTGCAGGAAACCACTTTTGCACTTGTATGAGTGTGGAAAAAACACTTTTTGCACTTGTCATAGTGTTGAAAAACCACTTTTCGCACTTGTGTTAGTGTTGAAAAACCACCTTTCGCACTTGTGTTGGTGCAGGAAACCACTTTTGCACTTGTATTAGTGTGGAAAAAACACTTTTCGCACTTGTGTTAGTGTTGAAAAAACACTTTTCGCACTTGTGTTAGTGTTGAAAAACCACTTTTCGCACTTGTGTTAGTGTTGAAAAACCACTTTTCGCACTTGTGTTGGTGCAGGAAACCACTTTTGCACTTGTATTAGTGTGGAAAAACCACTTTTCGCACTTGTGTTAGTGTTGAAAAGCCACTTTTCGCACTTGTGTTAGTGTTGAAAAAACCACTTTTCACACTTGTGTTGGTGCAGGAAACCACTTTTGCACTTGTATTAGTGTGGAAAAAACACTTTTCGCACTTGTGTTAGTGTTGAAAAACCACTTTTCGCACTTGTGTTAGTGTTGAAAAACCACTTTTCGCACTTGTGTTAGTGTTGAAAAACCACTTTTCGCACTTGTGTTGGTGCAGGAAACCACTTTTGCACTTGTATTAGTGTGGAAAAAACACTTTTTGCACTTTAGATAGTGTTGAAAAACCACTTTTCGCACTTGTGTTGGTGCAGGAAACCACTATTGCACTTGTATTAGTGTGGAAAAACCACTTTTCGCACTTGTGTTAGTGTTGGAAAACCACTTTTCGCATTTGTGTTAGTGTTGAAAAACCACTTTTCGCACTTGTGTTGGTGCAGGAAACCACTTTTGCACTTGTATTAGTGTGGAAAAAACACTTTTGGCACTTGTGATAGTGTTGAAAAACCACTTTTCGCACTTGTGTTAGTGTTGAAAAACCACTTTTCGCACTTGTGTTAGTGTTGAAAAACCACTTATCGCACTTGTGTTAGTGTTGAAAAACCACTTTTCGCACTTGTTTTGGTGCAGGAAACCACTTTTGCACTTGTATTAGTGTGGAAAAAACACTTTTTGCACTTGTGATAGTGTTGAAAAACCACTTTTCGCACTTGTGTTAGTGTTGAAAAACCACTTTTCGCACTTGTGTTAGTGTTGAAAAACCACTTTTCGCACTTGTGTTGGTGCAGGAAACCACTTTTGCACTTGTATTAGTGTGGAAAAAACACTTTTCGCACTTGTGTTAGTGTTGAAAAACCACTTTTCGCACTTGTGTTAGTGTTGAAAAACCACTTTTCGCACTTGTGTTAGTGTTGAAAAACCACTTTTCGCACTTGTGTTGGTGCAGGAAACCACTTTTGCACTTGTATTAGTGTGGAAAAAACACTTTTTGCACTTTTGATAGTGTTGAAAAACCACTTTTCGCACTTGTGTTGGTGCAGGATACCACTATTGCACTTGTATTAGTGTGGAAAAACCACTTTTCGCACTTGTGTTAGTGTTGGAAAACCACTTTTCGCATTTGTGTTAGTGTTGAAAAACCACTTTTCGCACTTGTGTTGGTGCAGGAAACCACTTTTGCACTTGTATTGGTGTGGAAAAAACACTTTTGGCACTTGTGATAGTGTTGAAAAACCACTTTTCGCACTTGTGTTAGTGTTGAAAAACCACTTTTCGCACTTGAGTTAGTGTTGAAAAACCACTTTTCGCACTTGTGTTGGTGCAGGAAACCACTTTTGCACTTGTATGAGTGTGGAAAAAACACTTTTTGCACTTGTCATAGTGTTGAAAAACCACTTTTCGCACTTGTGTTCGTGTTGAAAAACCACCTTTCGCACTTGTGTTGGTGCAGGAAACCACTTTTGCACTTGTATTAGTGTGGAAAAAACACTTTTCGCACTTGTGTTAGTGTTGAAAAACCACTTTTCGCACTTGTGTTAGTGTTGAAAAACCACTTTTCGCACTTGTGTTAGTGTTGAAAAACCACTTTTCGCACTTGTGTCGGTGCAGGAAACCACTTTTGCACTTGTATTAGTGTGGAAAAAACACTTTTCGCACTTGTGTTAGTGTTGAAAAACCACTTTTCGCACTTGTGTTAGTGTTGAAAAACCACTTTTCGCACTTGTGTTAGTGTTGAAAAACCACTTTTCGCACTTGTGTTGGTGCAGGAAACCACTTTTGCACTTGTATTAGTGTTGAAAAAACACTTTTCGCACTTGTGTTAGTGTTGAAAAACCACTTTTCGCACTTGTGTTAGTGTTGAAAAACCACTTTTCGCACTCGTGTTAGTGTTGAAAAACCACTTTTCGCACTTGTGTTGGTGCAGGAAACCACTTTTGCACTTGTATTAGTGTGGAAAAACCACTTTTCGCACTTGTGTTAGTGTTGAAAAGCCACTTTTCGCACTTGTGTTAGTGTTGAAAAACCACTTTTCGCACTTGTGTTGGTGCAGGAAACCACTTTTGCACTTGTATTAGTGTGGAATAAAGACTTTTTGCACTTGTGATAGTGTTGAAAAACCACTTTCCGCACTTTTGTTAGTGTTGAAAAACCACTTTTCGCACTTGTCTTGGTGCAGGAAACCACTTTTGCACTTGTATTAGTGTGGAAAAATCACTTTTCGCACTTGTGTTAGTGTTGAAAAACCACTTTTCGCACTTGTGTTAGTGTTGAAAAACCACCTATCGCACTTGTGTTAGTGTTGAAAAACCACTTTTCGCACTTGTGTTGGTGCAGGAAACCACTTTTGCACTTGTATTAGTGTGGAAAAAACACTTTTTGCACTTGTGATAGTGTTGAAAAACCACTTTTCGCACTTGTGTTAGTGTTGAAAAACCACTTTTCGCACTTGTGTTAGTGTTGAAAAACCACTTTTCGCACTTGTGTTGGTGCAGGAAACCACTTTTGCACTTGTATTAGTGTGGAAAAAACACTTTTCGCACTTGTGTTAGTGTTGAAAAACCACTTTTCGCACTTGTGTTAGTGTTGAAAAACCACTTTTCGCACTTGTGTTAGTGTTGAAAAACCACTTTTCGCACTTGTGTTGGTGCAGGAAACCACTTTTGCACTTGTATTAGTGTGGAAAAAACACTTTTTGCACTTTTGATAGTGTTGAAAAACCACTTTTCGCACTTGTGTTGGTGCAGGATACCACTATTGCACTTGTATTAGTGTGGAAAAACCACTTTTCGCACTTGTGTTAGTGTTGGAAAACCACTTTTCGCATTTGTGTTAGTGTTGAAAAACCACTTTTCGCACTTGTGTTGGTGCAGGAAACCACTTTTGCACTTGTATTAGTGTGGAAAAAACACTTTTGGCACTTGTGATAGTGTTGAAAAACCACTTTTCGCACTTGTGTTAGTGTTGAAAAACCACTTTTCGCACTTGAGTTAGTGTTGAAAAACCACTTTTCGCACTTGTGTTGGTGCAGGAAACCACTTTTGCACTTGTATGAGTGTGGAAAAAACACTTTTTGCACTTGTCATAGTGTTGAAAAACCACTTTTCGCACTTGTGTTAGTGTTGAAAAACCACCTTTCGCACTTGTGTTGGTGCAGGAAACCACTTTTGCACTTGTATTAGTGTGGAAAAAACACTTTTCGCACTTGTGTTAGTGTTGAAAAACCACTTTTCGCACTTGTGTTAGTGTTGAAAAACCACTTTTCGCACTTGTGTTAGTGTTGAAAAACCACTTTTCGCACTTGTGTTGGTGCAGGAAACCACTTTTGCACTTGTATTAGTGTGGAAAAACCACTTTTCGCACTTGTGTTAGTGTTGAAAAGCCACTTTTCGCACTTGTGTTAGTGTTGAAAAAACCACTTTTCGCACTTGTGTTGGTGCAGGAAACCACTATTGCACTTGTATTAGTGTGGAAAAACCACTTTTCGCACTTGTGTTAGTGTTGGAAAACCACTTTTCGCATTTGTGTTAGTGTTGAAAAACCACTTTTCGCACTTGTGTTGGTGCAGGAAACCACTTTTGCACTTGTATTAGTGTGGAAAAAACACTTTTGGCACTTGTGATAGTGTTGAAAAACCACTTT
This sequence comes from Myxine glutinosa, assembly GCF_964187855.1. Classification (NCBI taxonomy): domain Eukaryota; kingdom Metazoa; phylum Chordata; class Myxini; order Myxiniformes; family Myxinidae; genus Myxine; species Myxine glutinosa. The sequence goes on from NW_027616464.1 coordinate 201,456, forward strand.
TCGCACTTGTGTTAGTGTTGAAAAACCACTTTTCGCACTTGTGTTGATGTTGAAAAACCACTTTTCGCGCTTGAGTTAGTGTTGAAAAACCACTTTTCGCACTTGTGTTGGTGCAGGAAACCACTTTTGCACTTGTATGAGTGTGGAAAAAACACTTTTTGCACTTGTCATAGTGTTGAAAAACCACTATTCGCACTTGTGTTAGTGTTGAAAAACCACTTTTCGCACTTGTGTTGGTGCAGGAAACCACTTTTGCACTTGTATTAGTGTGGAAAAAACACTTTTCGCACCTGTGTTAGTGTTGAAAAACCACTTTTCGCACTTGTGTTAGTGTTGAAAAACCACTTTTCGCACTCGTGTTAGTGTTGAAAAACCACTTTTCGCACTTGTGTTGGTGCAGGAAACCACTTTTGCACTTGTATTAGTGTGGAAAAACCACTTTTCGCACTTGTGTTAGTGTTGAAAAGCCACTTTTCGCACTTGTGTTAGTGTTGAAAAACCACTTTTCGCACTTGTGTTGGTGCAGGAAACCACTTTTGCACTTGTATTAGTGTGGAATAAAGACTTTTTGCACTTGTGATAGTGTTGAAAAACCACTTTTCGCACTTTTGTTAGTGTTGAAAAACCACTTTTCGCACTTGTGTTGGTGCAGGAAACCACTTTTGCACTTGTATTAGTGTGGAAAATCACTTTTCGCACTTGTGTTAGTGTTGAAAAACCACTTTGCGCACTTGTGTTAGTGTTGAAAAACCACTTATCGCACTTGTGTTAGTGTTGAAAAACCACTTTTCGCACTTGTGTTGGTGCAGGAAACCACTTTTGCACTTGTATTAGTGTGGAAAAAACACTTTTTGCACTTGTGATAGTGTTGAAAAACCACTTTTCGCACTTGTGTTAGTGTTGAAAAACCACTTTTAGCACTTGTGTTGGTGCAGGAAACCACTTTTGCACTTGTATTAGTGTGGAAAAAACACTTTTTGCACTTGTGATAGTGTTGAAAAACCACTTTTCGCACTTGTGTTAGTGTTGAAAAACCACTTTTCGCACTTGTGTTAGTGTTGAAAAACCACTTTTCGCACTTGTGTTGGTGCAGGAAACCACTTTTGCACTTGTATTAGTGTGGAAAAAACACTTTTCGCACTTGTGTTAGTGTTGAAAAACCACTTTTCGCACTTGTGTTAGTGTTGAAAAACCACTTTTCGCACTTGTGTTAGTGTTGAAAAACCACTTTTCGCACTTGTGTTGGTGCAGGAAACCACTTTTGCACTTGTATTAGTGTGGAAAAAACACTTTTTGCACTTTTGATAGTGTTGAAAAACCACTTTTCGCACTTGTGTTGGTGCAGGATACCACTATTGCACTTGTATTAGTGTGGAAAAACCACTTTTCGCACTTGTGTTAGTGTTGGAAAACCACTTTTCGCATTTGTGTTAGTGTTGAAAAACCACTTTTCGCACTTGTGTTGGTGCAGGAAACCACTTTTGCACTTGTATTAGTGTGGAAAAAACACTTTTGGCACTTGTGATAGTGTTGAAAAACCACTTTTCGCACTTGTGTTAGTGTTGAAAAACCACTTTTCGCACTTGAGTTAGTGTTGAAAAACCACTTTTCGCACTTGTGTTGGTGCAGGAAACCACTTTTGCACTTGTATGAGTGTGGAAAAAACACTTTTTGCACTTGTCATAGTGTTGAAAAACCACTTTTCGCACTTGTGTTAGTGTTGAAAAACCACCTTTCGCACTTGTGTTGGTGCAGGAAACCACTTTTGCACTTGTATTAGTGTGGAAAAAACACTTTTCGCACTTGTGTTAGTGTTGGAAAACCACTTTTCGCATTTGTGTTAGTGTTGAAAAACCACTTTTCGCACTTGTGTTGGTGCAGGAAACCACTTTTGCACTTGTATTAGTGTGGAAAAAACACTTTTGGCACTTGTGATAGTGTTGAAAAACCACTTTTCGCACTTGTGTTAGTGTTGAAAAACCACTTTTCGCACTTGTGTTAATGTTGAAAAACCACTTTTCGCACTTGAGTTAGTGTTGAAAAACCACTTTTCGCACTTGTGTTGGTGCAGGAAACCACTTTTGCACTTGTATGAGTGTGGAAAAAACACTTTTTGCACTTGTCATAGTGTTGAAAAACCACTATTCGCACTTGTGTTAGTGTTGAAAAACCACTTTTCGCACTTGTGTTGGTGTAGGAAACCACTTTTGCACTTGTATTAGTGTGGAAAAAACACTTTTCGCACCTGTGTTAGTGTTGAAAAACCACTTTTCGCACTTGTGTTAGTGTTGAAAAACCACTTTTCGCACTCGTGTTAGTGTTGAAAAACCACTTTTCGCACTTGTGTTGGTGCAGGAAACCACTTTTGCACTTGTATTAGTGTGGAAAAACCACTTTTCGCACTTGTGTTAGTGTTGAAAAGCCACTTTTCGCACTTGTGTTAGTGTTGAAAAACCACTTTTCGCACTTGTGTTGGTGCAGGAAACCACTTTTGCACTTGTATTAGTGTGGAATAAAGACTTTTTGCACTTGTGATAGTGTTGAAAAACCACTTTTCGCACTTTTGTTAGTGTTGAAAAACCACTTTTCGCACTTGTGTTGGTGCAGGAAACCACTTTTGCACTTGTATTAGTGTGGAAAATCACTTTTCGCACTTGTGTTAGTGTTGAAAAACCACTTTTCGCACTTGTGTTAGTGTTGAAAAACAACTTATCGCACTTGTGTTAGTGTTGAAAAACCACTTTTCGCACTTGTGTTGGTGCAGGAAACCACTTTTGCACTTGTATTAGTGTGGAAAAAACACTTTTTGCACTTGTGATAGTGTTGAAAAACCACTTTTCGCACTTGTGTTAGTGTTGAAAAACCACTTTTCGCACTTGTGTTAGTGTTGAAAAACCACTTTTCGCACTTGTGTTGGTGCAGGAAACCACTTTTGCACTTGTATTAGTGTGGAAAAAACACTTTTCGCACTTGTGTTAGTGTTGAAAAACCACTTTTCGCACTTGTGTTAGTGTTGAAAAACCACTTATCGCACTTGTGTTAGTGTTGAAAAACCACTTTTCGCACTTGTGTTGGTGCAGGAAACCACTTTTGCACTTGTATTAGTGTGGAAAAAACACTTTTTGCACTTGTGATAGTGTTGAAAAACCACTTTTCGCACTTGTATTAGTGTGGAAAAAACACTTTTCGCACTTGTGTTAGTGTTGAAAAACCACTTTTCGCACTTGTGTTAGTGTTGAAAAACCACTTTTCGCACTCGTGTTAGTGTTGAAAAACCACTTTTCGCACTTGTGTTGGTGCAGGAAACCACTTTTGCACTTGTATTAGTGTGGAAAAACCACTTTTCGCACTTGTGTTAGTGTTGAAAAGCCACTTTTCGCACTTGTGTTAGTGTTGAAAAACCACTTTTCGCACTTGTGTTGGTGCAGGAAACCACTTTTGCACTTGTATTAGTGTGGAATAAAGACTTTTTGCACTTGTGATAGTGTTGAAAAACCACTTTCCGCACTTTTGTTAGTGTTGAAAAACCACTTTTCGCACTTGTGTTGGTGCAGGAAACCACTTTTGCACTTGTATTAGTGTGGAAAAATCACTTTTCGCACTTGTGTTAGTGTTGAAAAACCACTTTTCGCACTTGTGTTAGTGTTGAAAAACCACTTATCGCACTTGTGTTAGTGTTGAAAAACCACTTTTCGCACTTGTGTTGGTGCAGGAAACCACTTTTGCACTTGTATTAGTGTGGAAAAAACACTTTTTGCACTTGTGATAGTGTTGAAAAACCACTTTTCGCACTTGTGTTAGTGTTGAAAAACCACTTTTCGCACTTGTGTTAGTGTTGAAAAACCACTTTTCGCACTTGTGTTGGTGCAGGAAACCACTTTTGCACTTGTATTAGTGTGGAAAAAACACTTTTCGCACTTGTGTTAGTGTTGAAAAACCACTTTTCGCACTTGTGTTAGTGTTGAAAAACCACTTATCGCACTTGTGTTAGTGTTGAAAAACCACTTTTCGCACTTGTGTTGGTGCAGGAAACCACTTTTGCACTTGTATTAGTGTGGAAAAAACACTTTTTGCACTTTTGATAGTGTTGAAAAACCACTTTTCGCACTTGTGTTGGTGCAGGATACCACTATTGCACTTGTATTAGTGTGGAAAAACCACTTTTCGCACTTGTGTTAGTGTTGGAAAACCACTTTTCGCATTTGTGTTAGTGTTGAAAAACCACTTTTCGCACTTGTGTTGGTGCAGGAAACCACTTTTGCACTTGTATTAGTGTGGAAAAAACACTTTTGGCACTTGTGATAGTGTTGAAAAACCACTTTTCGCACTTGTGTTAGTGTTGAAAAACCACTTTTCGCACTTGAGTTAGTGTTGAAAAACCACTTTTCGCACTTGTGTTGGTGCAGGAAACCACTTTTGCACTTGTATGAGTGTGGAAAAAACACTTTTTGCACTTGTCATAGTGTTGAAAAACCACTTTTCGCACTTGTGTTAGTGTTGAAAAACCACCTTTCGCACTTGTGTTGGTGCAGGAAACCACTTTTGCACTTGTATTAGTGTGGAAAAAACACTTTTCGCACTTGTGTTAGTGTTGAAAAAACACTTTTCGCACTTGTGTTAGTGTTGAAAAACCACTTTTCGCACTTGTGTTAGTGTTGAAAAACCACTTTTCGCACTTGTGTTGGTGCAGGAAACCACTTTTGCACTTGTATTAGTGTGGAAAAACCACTTTTCGCACTTGTGTTAGTGTTGAAAAGCCACTTTTCGCACTTGTGTTAGTGTTGAAAAACCACTTTTCGCACTTGTGTTAGTGTTGAAAAACCACTTTTCGCACTTGTGTTGGTGCAGGAAACCACTTTTGCACTTGTATTAGTGTGGAAAAAACACTTTTTGCACTTTTGATAGTGTTGAAAAACCACTTTTCGCACTTGTGTTGGTGCAGGAAACCACTATTGCACTTGTATTAGTGTGGAAAAACCACTTTTCGCACTTGTGTTAGTGTTGGAAAACCACTTTTCGCATTTGTGTTAGTGTTGAAAAACCACTTTTCGCACTTGTGTTGGTGCAGGAAACCACTTTTGCACTTGTATTAGTGTGGAAAAAACACTTTTGGCACTTGTGATAGTGTTGAAAAACCACTTTTCGCACTTGTGTTAGTGTTGAAAAACCACTTTTCGCACTTGTGTTAATGTTGAAAAACCACTTTTCGCACTTGAGTTAGTGTTGAAAAACCACTTTTCGCACTTGTGTTGGTGCAGGAAACCACTTTTGCACTTGTATGAGTGTGGAAAAAACACTTTTTGCACTTGTCATAGTGTTGAAAAACCACTATTCGCACTTGTGTTAGTGTTGAAAAACCACTTTTCGCACTTGTGTTGGTGCAGGAAACCACTTTTGCACTTGTATTAGTGTGGAAAAAACACTTTTCGCACTTGTGTTAGTGTTGAAAAACCACTTTTCGCACTTGTGTTAGTGTTGAAAAACCACTTTTCGCACTCGTGTTAGTGTTGAAAAACCACTTTTCGCACTTGTGTTGGTGCAGGAAACCACTTTTGCACTTGTATTAGTGTGGAAAAACCACTTTTCGCACTTGTGTTAGTGTTGAAAAGCCACTTTTCGCACTTGTGTTAGTGTTGAAAAACCACTTTTCGCACTTGTGTTGGTGCAGGAAACCACTTTTGCACTTGTATTAGTGTGGAATAAAGACTTTTTGCACTTGTGATAGTATTGAAAAACCACTTTTCGCACTTTTGTTAGTGTTGAAAAACCACTTTTCGCACTTGTGTTGGTGCAGGAAACCACTTTTGCACTTGTATTAGTGTGGAAAAATCACTTTTCGCACTTGTGTTAGTGTTGAAAAACCACTTTTCGCACTTGTGTTAGTGTTGAAAAACCACTTATCGCACTTGTGTTAGTGTTGAAAAACCACTTTTCGCACTTGTGTTGGTGCAGGAAACCACTTTTGCACTTGTATTAGTGTGGAAAAAACACTTTTTGCACTTGTGATAGTGTTGAAAAACCACTTTTCGCACTTGTGTTAGTGTTGAAAAACCACTTTTCGCACTTGTGTTAGTGTTGAAAAACCACTTTTCGCACTTGTGTTGGTGCAGGAAACCACTTTTGCACTTGTATTAGTGTGGAAAAAACACTTTTCGCACTTGTGTTAGTGTTGAAAAACCACTTTTCGCACTTGTGTTAGTGTTGAAAAACCACTTTTCGCACTTGTGTTAGTGTTGAAAAACCACTTTTCGCACTTGTGTTGGTGCAGGAAACCACTTTTGCACTTGTATTAGTGTGGAAAAAACACTTTTTGCACTTTTGATAGTGTTGAAAAACCACTTTTCGCACTTGTGTTGGTGCAGGATACCACTATTGCACTTGTATTAGTGTGGAAAAACCACTTTTCGCACTTGTGTTAGTGTTGGAAAACCACTTTTCGCATTTGTGTTAGTGTTGAAAAACCACTTTTCGCACTTGTGTTGGTGCAGGAAACCACTTTTGCACTTGTATTAGTGTGGAAAAAACACTTTTGGCACTTGTGATAGTGTTGAAAAACCACTTTTCGCACTTGTGTTAGTGTTGAAAAACCACTTTTCGCACTTGAGTTAGTGTTGAAAAACCACTTTTCGCACTTGTGTTGGTGCAGGAAACCACTTTTGCACTTGTATGAGTGTGGAAAAAACACTTTTTGCACTTGTCATAGTGTTGAAAAACCACTTTTCGCACTTGTGTTCGTGTTGAAAAACCACCTTTCGCACTTGTGTTGGTGCAGGAAACCACTTTTGCACTTGTATTAGTGTGGAAAAAACACTTTTCGCACTTGTGTTAGTGTTGAAAAACCACTTTTCGCACTTGTGTTAGTGTTGAAAAACCACTTTTCGCACTTGTGTTAGTGTTGAAAAACCACTTTTCGCACTTGTGTTGGTGCAGGAAACCACTTTTGCACTTGTATTAGTGTGGAAAAAACACTTTTCGCACTTGTGTTAGTGTTGAAAAACCACTTTTCGCACTTGTGTTAGTGTTGAAAAACCACTTTTCGCACTTGTGTTAGTGTTGAAAAACCACTTTTCGCACTTGTGTTGGTGCAGGAAACCACTTTTGCACTTGTATTAGTGTTGAAAAAACACTTTTCGCACTTGTGTTAGTGTTGAAAAACCACTTTTCGCACTTGTGTTAGTGTTGAAAAACCACTTTTCGCACTCGTGTTAGTGTTGAAAAACCACTTTTCGCACTTGTGTTGGTGCAGGAAACCACTTTTGCACTTGTATTAGTGTGGAAAAACCACTTTTCGCACTTGTGTTAGTGTTGAAAAGCCACTTTTCGCACTTGTGTTAGTGTTGAAAAACCACTTTTCGCACTTGTGTTGGTGCAGGAAACCACTTTTGCACTTGTATTAGTGTGGAATAAAGACTTTTTGCACTTGTGATAGTGTTGAAAAACCACTTTCCGCACTTTTGTTAGTGTTGAAAAACCACTTTTCGCACTTGTCTTGGTGCAGGAAACCACTTTTGCACTTGTATTAGTGTGGAAAAATCACTTTTCGCACTTGTGTTAGTGTTGAAAAACCACTTTTCGCACTTGTGTTAGTGTTGAAAAACCACCTATCGCACTTGTGTTAGTGTTGAAAAACCACTTTTCGCACTTGTGTTGGTGCAGGAAACCACTTTTGCACTTGTATTAGTGTGGAAAAAACACTTTTTGCACTTGTGATAGTGTTGAAAAACCACTTTTCGCACTTGTGTTAGTGTTGAAAAACCACTTTTCGCACTTGTGTTAGTGTTGAAAAACCACTTTTCGCACTTGTGTTGGTGCAGGAAACCACTTTTGCACTTGTATTAGTGTGGAAAAAACACTTTTCGCACTTGTGTTAGTGTTGAAAAACCACTTTTCGCACTTGTGTTAGTGTTGAAAAACCACTTTTCGCACTTGTGTTAGTGTTGAAAAACCACTTTTCGCACTTGTGTTGGTGCAGGAAACCACTTTTGCACTTGTATTAGTGTGGAAAAAACACTTTTTGCACTTTTGATAGTGTTGAAAAACCACTTTTCGCACTTGTGTTGGTGCAGGATACCACTATTGCACTTGTATTAGTGTGGAAAAACCACTTTTCGCACTTGTGTTAGTGTTGGAAAACCACTTTTCGCATTTGTGTTAGTGTTGAAAAACCACTTTTCGCACTTGTGTTGGTGCAGGAAACCACTTTTGCACTTGTATTAGTGTGGAAAAAACACTTTTGGCACTTGTGATAGTGTTGAAAAACCACTTTTCGCACTTGTGTTAGTGTTGAAAAACCACTTTTCGCACTTGAGTTAGTGTTGAAAAACCACTTTTCGCACTTGTGTTGGTGCAGGAAACCACTTTTGCACTTGTATGAGTGTGGAAAAAACACTTTTTGCACTTGTCATAGTGTTGAAAAACCACTTTTCGCACTTGTGTTAGTGTTGAAAAACCACCTTTCGCACTTGTGTTGGTGCAGGAAACCACTTTTGCACTTGTATTAGTGTGGAAAAAACACTTTTCGCACTTGTGTTAGTGTTGAAAAACCACTTTTCGCACTTGTGTTAGTGTTGAAAAACCACTTTTCGCACTTGTGTTAGTGTTGAAAAACCACTTTTCGCACTTGTGTTGGTGCAGGAAACCACTTTTGCACTTGTATTAGTGTGGAAAAACCACTTTTCGCACTTGTGTTAGTGTTGAAAAGCCACTTTTCGCACTTGTGTTAGTGTTGAAAAAACCACTTTTCGCACTTGTGTTGGTGCAGGAAACCACTATTGCACTTGTATTAGTGTGGAAAAACCACTTTTCGCACTTGTGTTAGTGTTGGAAAACCACTTTTCGCATTTGTGTTAGTGTTGAAAAACCACTTTTCGCACTTGTGTTGGTGCAGGAAACCACTTTTGCACTTGTATTAGTGTGGAAAAAACACTTTTGGCACTTGTGATAGTGTTGAAAAACCACTTTTCGCACTTGTGTTAGTGTTGAAAAACCACTTTTCGCACTTGTGTTAATGTTGAAAAACCACTTTTCGCACTTGAGTTAGTGTTGAAAAACCACTTTTCGCACTTGTGTTGGTGCAGGAAACCACTTTTGCACTTGTATGAGTGTGGAAAAAACACTTTTTGCACTTGTCATAGTGTTGAAAAACCACTATTCGCACTTGTGTTAGTGTTGAAAAACCACTTTTCGCACTTGTGTTGGTGCAGGAAACCACTTTTGCACTTGTATTAGTGTGGAAAAAACACTTTTCGCACCTGTGTTAGTGTTGAAAAACCACTTTTCGCACTTGTGTTAGTGTTGAAAAACCACTTTTCGCACTCGTGTTAGTGTTGAAAAACCACTTTTCGCACTTGTGTTGGTGCAGGAAACCACTTTTGCACTTGTATTAGTGTGGAAAAACCACTTTTCGCACTTGTGTTAATGTTGAAAAGCCACTTTTCGCACTTGTGTTAGTGTTGAAAAACCACTTTTCGCACTTGTGTTGGTGCAGGAAACCACTTTTGCACTTGTATTAGTGTGGAATAAAGACTTTTTGCACTTGTGATAGTGTTGAAAAACCACTTTTCGCACTTTTGTTAGTGTTGAAAAACCACTTTTCGCACTTGTGTTGGTGCAGGAAACCACTTTTGCACTTGTATTAGTGTGGAAAATCACTTTTCGCACTTGTGTTAGTGTTGAAAAACCACTTTGCGCACTTGTGTTAGTGTTGAAAAACCACTTATCGCACTTGTGTTAGTGTTGAAAAACCACTTTTCGCACTTGTGTTGGTGCAGGAAACCACTTTTGCACTTGTATTAGTGTGGAAAAAACACTTTTTGCACTTGTGATAGTGTTGAAAAACCACTTTTCGCACTTGTGTTAGTGTTGAAAAACCACTTTTCGCACTTGTGTTGGTGCAGGAAACCACTTTTGCACTTGTATTAGTGTGGAAAAAACACTTTTTGCACTTGTGATAGTGTTGAAAAACCACTTTTCGCACTTGTGTTAGTGTTGAAAAACCACTTTTCGCACTTGTGTTAGTGTTGAAAAACCACTTTTCGCACTTGTGTTGGTGCAGGAAACCACTTTTGCACTTGTATTAGTGTGGAAAAAACACTTTTCGCACTTGTGTTAGTGTTGAAAAACCACTTTTCGCACTTGTGTTAGTGTTGAAAAACCACTTTTCGCACTTGTGTTAGTGTTGAAAAACCACTTTTCGCACTTGTGTTGGTGCAGGAAACCACTTTTGCACTTGTATTAGTGTGGAAAAAACACTTTTTGCACTTTTGATAGTGTTGAAAAACCACTTTTCGCACTTGTGTTGGTGCAGGATACCACTATTGCACTTGTATTAGTGTGGAAAAACCACTTTTCGCACTTGTGTTAGTGTTGGAAAAACACTTTTCGCATTTGTGTTAGTGTTGAAAAACCACTTTTCGCACTTGTGTTGGTGCAGGAAACCACTTTTGCACTTGTATTAGTGTGGAAAAAACACTTTTGGCACTTGTGATAGTGTTGAAAAACCACTTTTCGCACTTGTGTCAGTGTTGAAAAACCACTTTTCGCACTTGAGTTAGTGTTGAAAAACCACTTTTCGCACTTGTGTTGGTGCAGGAAACCACTTTTGCACTTGTATGAGTGTGGAAAAAACACTTTTTGCACTTGTCATAGTGTTGAAAAACCACTTTTCGCACTTGTGTTAGTGTTGAAAAACCACCTTTCGCACTTGTGTTGGTGCAGGAAACCACTTTTGCACTTGTATTAGTGTGGAAAAAACACTTTTCACACTTGTGTTAGTGTTGGAAAACCACTTTTCGCATTTGTGTTAGTGTTGAAAAACCACTTTTCGCACTTGTGTTGGTGCAGGAAACCACTTTTGCACTTGTATTAGTGTGGAAAAAACACTTTTGGCACTTGTGATAGTGTTGAAAAACCACTTTTCGCACTTGTGTTAGTGTTGAAAAACCACTTTTCGCACTTGTGTTAATGTTGAAAAACCACTTTTCGCACTTGAGTTAGTGTTGAAAAACCACTTTTCGCACTTGTGTTGGTGCAGGAAACCACTTTTGCACTTGTATGAGTGTGGAAAAAACACTTTTTGCACTTGTCATAGTGTTGAAAAACCACTATTCGCACTTGTGTTAGTGTTGAAAAACCACTTTTCGCACTTGTGTTGGTGTAGGAAACCACTTTTGCACTTGTATTAGTGTGGAAAAAACACTTTTCGCACCTGTGTTAGTGTTGAAAAACCACTTTTCGCACTTGTGTTAGTGTTGAAAAACCACTTTTCGCACTCGTGTTAGTGTTGAAAAACCACTTTTCGCACTTGTGTTGGTGCAGGAAACCACTTTTGCACTTGTATTAGTGTGGAAAAACCACTTTTCGCACTTGTGTTAGTGTTGAAAAGCCACTTTTCGCACTTGTGTTAGTGTTGAAAAACCACTTTTCGCACTTGTGTTGGTGCAGGAAACCACTTTTGCACTTGTATTAGTGTGGAATAAAGACTTTTTGCACTTGTGATAGTGTTGAAAAACCACTTTTCGCACTTTTGTTAGTGTTGAAAAACCACTTTTCGCACTTGTGTTGGTGCAGGAAACCACTTTTGCACTTGTATTAGTGTGGAAAATCACTTTTCGCACTTGTGTTAGTGTTGAAAAACCACTTTTCGCACTTGTGTTAGTGTTGAAAAACCACTTATCGCACTTGTGTTAGTGTTGAAAAACCACTTTTCGCACTTGTGTTGGTGCAGGAAACCACTTTTGCACTTGTATTAGTGTGGAAAAAACACTTTTTGCACTTGTGATAGTGTTGAAAAACCACTTTTCGCACTTGTGTTAGTGTTGAAAAACCACTTTTCGCACTTGTGTTAGTGTTGAAAAACCACTTTTCGCACTTGTGTTGGTGCAGGAAACCACTTTTGCACTTGTATTAGTGTGGAAAAAACACTTTTCGCACTTGTGTTAGTGTTGAAAAACCACTTTTCGCACTTGTGTTAGTGTTGAAAAACCACTTTTCGCACTTGTGTTAGTGTTGAAAAACCACTTTTCGCACTTGTGTTGGTGCAGGAAACCACTTTTGCACTTGTATTAGTGTGGAAAAAACACTTTTTGCACTTTTGATAGTGTTGAAAAACCACTTTTCGCACTTGTGTTGGTGCAGGATACCACTATTGCACTTGTATTAGTGTGGAAAAACCACTTTTCGCACTTGTGTTAGTGTTGGAAAACCACTTTTCGCATTTGTGTTAGTGTTGAAAAACCACTTTTCGCACTTGTGTTGGTGCAGGAAACCACTTTTGCACTTGTATTAGTGTGGAAAAAACACTTTTGGCACTTGTGATAGTGTTGAAAAACCACTTTTCGCACTTGTGTTAGTGTTGAAAAACCACTTTTCGCACTTGAGTTAGTGTTGAAAAACCACTTTTCGCACTTGTGTTGGTGCAGGAAACCACTTTTGCACTTGTATGAGTGTGGAAAAAACACTTTTTGCACTTGTCATAGTGTTGAAAAACCACTTTTCGCACTTGTGTTAGTGTTGAAAAACCACCTTTCGCACTTGTGTTGGTGCAGGAAACCACTTTTGCACTTGTATTAGTGTGGAAAAAACACTTTTCGCACTTGTGTTAGTGTTGAAAAACCACTTTTCGCACTTGTGTTAGTGTTGAAAAACCACTTTTCGCACTTGTGTTAGTGTTGAAAAACCACTTTTCGCACTTGTGTTGGTGCAGGAAACCACTTTTGCACTTGTATTAGTGTGGAAAAAACACTTTTCGCACTTGTGTTAGTGTTGAAAAACCACTTTTCGCACTTGTGTTAGTGTTGAAAAACCACTTTTCGCACTTGTGTTAGTGTTGAAAAACCACTTTTCGCACTTGTGTTGGTGCAGGAAACCACTTTTGCACTTGTATTAGTGTTGAAAAAACACTTTTCGCACTTGTGTTAGTGTTGAAAAACCACTTTTCGCACTTGTGTTAGTGTTGAAAAACCACTTTTCGCACTCGTGTTAGTGTTGAAAAACCACTTTTCGCACTTGTGTTGGTGCAGGAAACCACTTTTGCACTTGTATTAGTGTGGAAAAACCACTTTTTGCACTTGTGTTAGTGTTGAAAAGCCACTTTTCGCACTTGTGTTAGTGTTGAAAAACCACTTTTCGCACTTGTGTTGGTGCAGGAAACCACTTTTGCACTTGTATTAGTGTGGAATAAAGACTTTTTGCACTTGTGATAGTGTTGAAAAACCACTTTCCGCACTTTTGTTAGTGTTGAAAAACCACTTTTCGCACTTGTGTTGGTGCAGGAAACCACTTTTGCACTTGTATTAGTGTGGAAAAATCACTTTTCGCACTTGTGTTAGTGTTGAAAAACCACTTTTCGCACTTGTGTTAGTGTTGAAAAACCACCTATCGCACTTGTGTTAGTGTTGAAAAACCACCTATCGCACTTGTGTTAGTGTTGAAAAACCACTTTTCGCACTTGTGTTGGTGCAGGAAACCACTTTTGCACTTGTATTAGTGTGGAAAAAACACTTTTCGCACTTGTGTTAGTGTTGAAAAACCACTTTTCGCACTTGTGTTAGTGTTGAAAAACCACATTTCGCACTTGTGTTAGTGTTGAAAAACCACTTTTCGCACTTGTGTTGGTGCAGGAAACCACTTTTGCACTTGTATTAGTGTGGAAAAAACACTTTTTGCACTTTTGATAGTGTTGAAAAACCACTTTTCGCACTTGTGTTGGTGCAGGATACCACTATTGCACTTGTATTAGTGTGGAAAAACCACTTTTCGCACTTGTGTTAGTGTTGGAAAACCACTTTTCGCATTTGTGTTAGTGTTGAAAAACCACTTTTCGCACTTGTGTTGGTGCAGGAAACCACTTTTGCACTTGTATTAGTGTGGAAAAAACACTTTTGGCACTTGTGATAGTGTTGAAAAACCACTTTTCGCACTTGTGTTAGTGTTGAAAAACCACTTTTCGCACTTGAGTTAGTGTTGAAAAACCACTTTTCGCACTTGTGTTGGTGCAGGAAACCACTTTTGCACTTGTATGAGTGTGGAAAAAACACTTTTTGCACTTGTCATAGTGTTGAAAAACCACTTTTCGCACTTGTGTTAGTGTTGAAAAACCACCTTTCGCACTTGTGTTGGTGCAGGAAACCACTTTTGCACTTGTATTAGTGTGGAAAAAACACTTTTCGCACTTGTGTTAGTGTTGAAAAACCACTTTTCGCACTTGTGTTAGTGTTGAAAAACCACTTTTCGCACTTGTGTTAGTGTTGAAAAACCACTTTTCGCACTTGTGTTGGTGCAGGAAACCACTTTTGCACTTGTATTAGTGTGGAAAAACCACTTTTCGCACTTGTGTTAGTGTTGAAAAGCCACTTTTCGCACTTGTGTTAGTGTTGAAAAAACCACTTTTCGCACTTGTGTTGGTGCAGGAAACCACTTTTGCACTTGTATTAGTGTGGAAAAAACACTTTTCGCACTTGTGTTAGTGTTGAAAAGCCACTTTTCGCACTTGTGTTAGTGTTGAAAAACCACTTTTCGCACTTGTGTTAGTGTTGAAAAACCACTTTTCGCACTTGTGTTGGTGCAGGAAACCACTTTTGCACTTGTATTAGTGTGGAAAAAACACTTTTTGCACTTTTGATAGTGTTGAAAAACCACTTTTCGCACTTGTGTTGGTGCAGGAAACCACTATTGCACTTGTATTAGTGTGGAAAAACCACTTTTCGCACTTGTGTTAGTGTTGGAAAACCACTTTTCGCATTTGTGTTAGTGTTGAAAAACCACTTTTCGCACTTGTGTTGGTGCAGGAAACCACTTTTGCACTTGTATTAGTGTGGAAAAAACACTTTTGGCACTTGTGATAGTGTTGAAAAACCACTTTTCGCACTTGTGTTAGTGTTGAAAAACCACTTTTCGCACTTGTGTTAATGTTGAAAAACCACTTTTCGCACTTGAGTTAGTGTTGAAAAACCACTTTTCGCACTTGTGTTGGTGCAGGAAACCACTTTTGCACTTGTATGAGTGTGGAAAAAACACTTTTTGCACTTGTCATAGTGTTGAAAAACCACTATTCGCACTTGTGTTAGTGTTGAAAAACCACTTTTCGCACTTGTGTTGGTGCAGGAAACCACTTTTGCACTTGTATTAGTGTGGAAAAAACACTTTTCGCACTTGTGTTAGTGTTGAAAAACCACTTTTCGCACTTGTGTTAGTGTTGAAAAACCACTTTTCGCACTCGTGTTAGTGTTGAAAAACCACTTTTCGCACTTGTGTTGGTGCAGGAAACCACTTTTGCACTTGTATTAGTGTGGAAAAACCACTTTTCGCACTTGTGTTAGTGTTGAAAAGCCACTTTTCGCACTTGTGTTAGTGTTGAAAAACCACTTTTCGCACTTGTGTTGGTGCAGGAAACCACTTTTGCACTTGTATTAGTGTGGAATAAAGACTTTTTGCACTTGTGATAGTGTTGAAAAACCACTTTTCGCACTTTTGTTAGTGTTGAAAAACCACTTTTCGCACTTGTGTTGGTGCAGGAAACCACTTTTGCACTTGTATTAGTGTGGAAAAATCACTTTTCGCACTTGTGTTAGTGTTGAAAAACCACTTTTCGCACTTGTGTTAGTGTTGAAAAACCACTTATCGCACTTGTGTTAGTGTTGAAAAACCACTTTTCGCACTTGTGTTGGTGCAGGAAACCACTTTTGCACTTGTATTAGTGTGGAAAAAACACTTTTTGCACTTGTGATAGTGTTGAAAAACCACTTTTCGCACTTGTGTTAGTGTTGAAAAACCACTTTTCGCACTTGTGTTAGTGTTGAAAAAACCCTTTTCGCACTTGTGTTAGTGTTGAAAAACCACTTATCGCACTTGTGTTAGTGTTGAAAAACCACTTTTCGCACTTGTGTTGGTGCAGGAAACCACTTTTGCACTTGTATTAGTGTGGAAAAAACACTTTTTGCACTTGTGATAGTGTTGAAAAACCACTTTTCGCACTTGTGTTAGTGTTGAAAAACCACTTTTCGCACTTGTGTTAGTGTTGAAAAACCACTTTTCGCACTTGTGTTGGTGCAGGAAACCACTTTTGCACTTGTATTAGTGTTGAAAAAACACTTTTCGCACTTGTGTTAGTGTTGAAAAACCACTTTTCGCACTTGTGTTAGTGTTGAAAAACCACTTTTCGCACTCGTGTTAGTGTTGAAAAACCACTTTTCGCACTTGTGTTGGTGCAGGAAACCACTTTTGCACTTGTATTAGTGTGGAAAAACCACTTTTCGCACTTGTGTTAGTGTTGAAAAGCCACTTTTCGCACTTGTGTTAGTGTTGAAAAACCACTTTTCGCACTTGTGTTGGTGCAGGAAACCACTTTTGCACTTGTATTAGTGTGGAATAAAGACTTTTTGCACTTGTGATAGTGTTGAAAAACCACTTTCCGCACTTTTGTTAGTGTTGAAAAACCACTTTTCGCACTTGTGTTGGTGCAGGAAACCACTTTTGCACTTGTATTAGTGTGGAAAAATCACTTTTCGCACTTGTGTTAGTGTTGAAAAACCACTTTTCGCACTTGTGTTAGTGTTGAAAAACCACCTATCGCACTTGTGTTAGTGTTGAAAAACCACTTTTCGCACTTGTGTTGGTGCAGGAAACCACTTTTGCACTTGTATTAGTGTGGAAAAAACACTTTTTGCACTTGTGATAGTGTTGAAAAACCACTTTTCGCACTTGTGTTAGTGTTGAAAAACCACTTTTCGCACTTGTGTTAGTGTTGAAAAACCACTTTTCGCACTTGTGTTGGTGCAGGAAACCACTTTTGCACTTGTATTAGTGTGGAAAAAACACTTTTCGCACTTGTGTTAGTGTTGAAAAACCACTTTTCGCACTTGTGTTAGTGTTGAAAAACCACTTTTCGCACTTGTGTTAGTGTTGAAAAACCACTTTTCGCACTTGTGTTGGTGCAGGAAACCACTTTTGCACTTGTATTAGTGTGGAAAAAACACTTTTCGCACTTGTGTTAGTGTTGAAAAGCCACTTTTCGCACTTGTGTTGGTGCAGGAAACCACTTTTGCACTTGTATTAGTGTGGAAAAACCACTTTTCGCACTTGTGTTAGTGTTGAAAAGCCACTTTTCGCACTTGTGTTAGTGTTGAAAAACCACTTTTCGCACTTGTGTTGGTGCAGGAAACCACTTTTGCACTTGTATTAGTGTGGAATAAAGACTTTTTGCACTTGTGATAGTGTTGAAAAACCACTTTTCGCACTTTTGTTAGTGTTGAAAAACCACTTTTCGCACTTGTGTTGGTGCAGGAAACCACTTTTGCACTTGTATTAGTCTGGAAAATCACTTTTCGCACTTGTGTTAGTGTTGAAAAACCACTTTTCGCACTTGTGTTAGTGTTGAAAAACCACTTATCGCACTTGTGTTAGTGTTGAAAAACCACTTTTCGCACTTGTGTTGGTGCAGGAAACCACTTTTGCACTTGTATTAGTGTGGAAAAAACACTTTTTGCACTTGTGATAGTGTTGAAAAACCACTTTTCGCACTTGTGTTAGTGTTGAAAAACCACTTTTCGCACTTGTGTTAGTGTTGAAAAACCACTTTTCGCACTTGTGTTGGTGCAGGAAACCACTTTTGCACTTGTATTAGTGTGGAAAAAACACTTTTCGCACTTGTGTTAGTGTTGAAAAACCACTTTTCGCACTTGTGTTAGTGTTGAAAAAACACTTTTCGCACTTGTTTTAGTGTTGAAAAACCACTTTTCGCACTTGTGTTGGTGCAGGAAACCACTTTTGCACTTGTATTAGTGTGGAAAAAACACTTTTTGCACTTTTGATAGTGTTGAAAAACCACTTTTCGCACTTGTGTTGGTGCAGGATACCACTATTGCACTTGTATTAGTGTGGAAAAACCACTTTTCGCACTTGTGTTAGTGTTGGAAAACCACTTTTCGCATTTGTGTTAGTGTTGAAAAACCACTTTTCGCACTTGTGTTGGTGCAGGAAACCACTTTTGCACTTGTATTAGTGTGGAAAAAACACTTTTGGCACTTGTGATAGTGTTGAAAAACCACTTTTCGCACTTGTGTTAGTGTTGAAAAACCACTTTTCGCACTTGAGTTAGTGTTGAAAAACCACTTTTCGCACTTGTGTTGGTGCAGGAAACCACTTTTGCACTTGTATTAGTGTGGAAAAAACACTTTTTGCACTTTTGATAGTGTTGAAAAACCACTTTTCGCACTTGTGTTGGTGCAGGATACCACTATTGCACTTGTATTAGTGTGGAAAAACCACTTTTCGCACTTGTGTTAGTGTTGGAAAACCACTTTTCGCATTTGTGTTAGTGTTGAAAAACCACTTTTCGCACTTGTGTTGGTGCAGGAAACCACTTTTGCACTTGTATTAGTGTGGAAAAAACACTTTTGGCACTTGTGATAGTGTTGAAAAACCACTTTTCACACTTGTGTTAGTGTTGAAAAACCACTTTTCGCACTTGAGTTAGTGTTGAAAAACCACTTTTCGCACTTGTGTTGGTGCAGGAAACCACTTTTGCACTTGTATGAGTGTGGAAAAAACACTTTTTGCACTTGTCATAGTGTTCAAAAACCACTTTTCGCACTTGTGTTAGTGTTGAAAAACCACCTTTCGCACTTGTGTTGGTGCAGGAAACCACTTTTGCACTTGTATTAGTGTGGAAAAAACACTTTTCGCACTTGTGTTAGTGTTGAAAAACCACTTTTCGCACTTGTGTTAGTGTTGAAAAACCACTTTTCGCACTTGTGTTAGTGTTGAAAAACCACTTTTCGCACTTGTGTTGGTGCAGGAAACCACTTTTGCACTTGTATTAGTGTGGAAAAACCACTTTTCGCACTTGTGTTAGTGTTGAAAAGCCACTTTTCGCACTTGTGTTAGTGTTGAAAAAACCACTTTTCGCACTTGTGTTGGTGCAGGAAACCACTTTTGCACTTGTATTAGTGTGGAAAAAAACACTTTTCGCACTTGTGTTAGTGTTGAAAAACCACTTTTCGCACTTGTGTTAGTGTTGAAAAACCACTTTTCGCACTTGTGTTAGTGTTGAAAAACCACTTTTCGCACTTGTGTTGGTGCAGGAAACCACTTTTGCACTTGTATTAGTGTGGAAAAAACACTTTTTGCACTTTTGATAGTGTTGAAAAACCACTTTTCGCACTTGTGTTGGTGCAGGAAACCACTATTGCACTTGTATTAGTGTGGAAAAACCACTTTTCGCACTTGTGTTAGTGTTGGAAAACCACTTTTCGCATTTGTGTTAGTGTTGAAAAACCACTTTTCGCACTTGTGTTGGTGCAGGAAACCACTTTTGCACTTGTATTAGTGTGGAAAAAACACTTTTGGCACTTGTGATAGTGTTGAAAAACCACTTTTCGCACTTGTGTTAGTGTTGAAAAACCACTTTTCGCACTTGTGTTAATGTTGAAAAACCACTTTTCGCACTTGAGTTAGTGTTGAAAAACCACTTTTCGCACTTGTGTTGGTGCAGGAAACCACTTTTGCACTTGTATGAGTGTGGAAAAAACACTTTTTGCACTTGTAATAGTGTTGAAAAACCACTATTCGCACTTGTGTTAGTGTTGAAAAACCACTTTTCGCACTTGTGTTGGTGCAGGAAACCACTTTTGCACTTGTATTAGTGTGGAAAAAACACTTTTCGCACTTGTGTTGGTGTTGAAAAACCACTTTTCGCACTTGTGTTAGTGTTGAAAAACCACTTTTCGCACTCGTGTTAGTGTTGAAAAACCACTTTTCGCACTTGTGTTGGTGCAGGAAACCACTTTTGCACTTGTATTAGTGTGGAAAAACCACTTTTCGCACTTGTGTTAGTGTTGAAAAGCCACTTTTCGCACTTGTGTTAGTGTTGAAAAACCACTTTTCGCACTTGTGTTGGTGCAGGAAACCACTTTTGCACTTGTATTAGTGTGGAATAAAGACTTTTTGCACTTGTGATAGTGTTGAAAAACCACTTTTCGCACTTTTGTTAGTGTTGAAAAACCACTTTTCGCACTTGTGTTGGTGCAGGAAACCACTTTTGCACTTGTATTAGTGTGGAAAAATCACTTTTCGCACTTGTGTTAGTGTTGAAAAACCACTTTTCGCACTTGTGTTAGTGTTGAAAAACCACTTATCGCACTTGTGTTAGTGTTGAAAAACCACTTTTCGCACTTGTGTTGGTGCAGGAAACCACTTTTGCACTTGTATTAGTGTGGAAAAAACACTTTTTGCACTTGTGATAGTGTTGAAAAACCACTTTTCGCACTTGTGTTAGTGTTGAAAAACCACTTTTCGCACTTGTGTTAGTGTTGAAAAAACCCTTTTCGCACTTGTGTTAGTGTTGAAAAACCACTTATCGCACTTGTGTTAGTGTTGAAAAACCACTTTTCGCACTTGTGTTGGTGCAGGAAACCACTTTTGCACTTGTATTAGTGTGGAAAAAACACTTTTTGCACTTGTGATAGTGTTGAAAAACCACTTTTCGCACTTGTGTTAGTGTTGAAAAACCACTTTTCGCACTTGTGTTAGTGTTGAAAAACCACTTTTCGCACTTGTGTTGGTGCAGGAAACCACTTTTGCACTTGTATTAGTGTTGAAAAAACACTTTTCGCACTTGTGTTAGTGTTGAAAAACCACTTTTCGCACTTGTGTTAGTGTTGAAAAACCACTTTTCGCACTCGTGTTAGTGTTGAAAAACCACTTTTCGCACTTGTGTTGGTGCAGGAAACCACTTTTGCACTTGTATTAGTGTGGAAAAACCACTTTTCGCACTTGTGTTAGTGTTGAAAAGCCACTTTTCGCACTTGTGTTAGTGTTGAAAAACCACTTTTCGCACTTGTGTTGGTGCAGGAAACCACTTTTGCACTTGTATTAGTGTGGAATAAAGACTTTTAGCACTTGTGATAGTGTTGAAAAACCACTTTCCGCACTTTTGTTAGTGTTGAAAAACCACTTTTCGCACTTGTGTTGGTGCAGGAAACCACTTTTGCACTTGTATTAGTGTGGAAAAATCACTTTTCGCACTTGTGTTAGTGTTGAAAAACCACTTTTCGCACTTGTGTTAGTGTTGAAAAACCACCTATCGCACTTGTGTTAGTGTTGAAAAACCACTTTTCGCACTTGTGTTGGTGCAGGAAACCACTTTTGCACTTGTATTAGTGTGGAAAAAACACTTTTTGCACTTGTGATAGTGTTGAAAAACCACTTTTCGCACTTGTGTTAGTGTTGAAAAACCACTTTTCGCACTTGTGTTAGTGTTGAAAAACCACTTTTCGCACTTGTGTTGGTGCAGGAAACCACTTTTGCACTTGTATTAGTGTGGAAAAAACACTTTTCGCACTTGTGTTAGTGTTGAAAAACCACTTTTCGCACTTGTGTTAGTGTTGAAAAACCACTTTTCGCACTTGTGTTAGTGTTGAAAAACCACTTTTCGCACTTGTGTTGGTGCAGGAAACCACTTTTGCACTTGTATTAGTGTGGAAAAAACACTTTTCGCACTTGTGTTAGTGTTGAAAAGCCACTTTTCGCACTTGTGTTGGTGCAGGAAACCACTTTTGCACTTGTATTAGTGTGGAAAAACCACTTTTCGCACTTGTGTTAGTGTTGAAAAGCCACTTTTCGCACTTGTGTTAGTGTTGAAAAACCACTTTTCGCACTTGTGTTGGTGCAGGAAACCACTTTTGCACTTGTATTAGTGTGGAATAAAGACTTTTTGCACTTGTGATAGTGTTGAAAAACCACTTTCCGCACTTTTGTTAGTGTTGAAAAACCACTTTTCGCACTTGTCTTGGTGCAGGAAACCACTTTTGCACTTGTATTAGTGTGGAAAAATCACTTTTCGCACTTGTGTTAGTGTTGAAAAACCACTTTTCGCACTTGTGTTAGTGTTGAAAAACCACCTATCGCACTTGTGTTAGTGTTGAAAAACCACTTTTCGCACTTGTGTTGGTGCAGGAAACCACTTTTGCACTTGTATTAGTGTGGAAAAAACACTTTTTGCACTTGTGATAGTGTTGAAAAACCACTTTTCGCACTTGTGTTAGTGTTGAAAAACCACTTTTCGCACTTGTGTTAGTGTTGAAAAACCACTTTTCGCACTTGTGTTGGTGCAGGAAACCACTTTTGCACTTGTATTAGTGTGGAAAAAACACTTTTCGCACTTGTGTTAGTGTTGAAAAACCACTTTTCGCACTTGTGTTAGTGTTGAAAAACCACTTTTCGCACTTGTGTTAGTGTTGAAAAACCACTTTTCGCACTTGTGTTGGTGCAGGAAACCACTTTTGCACTTGTATTAGTGTGGAAAAAACACTTTTTGCACTTTTGATAGTGTTGAAAAACCACTTTTCGCACTTGTGTTGGTGCAGGATACCACTATTGCACTTGTATTAGTGTGGAAAAACCACTTTTCGCACTTGTGTTAGTGTTGGAAAACCACTTTTCGCATTTGTGTTAGTGTTGAAAAACCACTTTTCGCACTTGTGTTGGTGCAGGAAACCACTTTTGCACTTGTATTAGTGTGGAAAAAACACTTTTGGCACTTGTGATAGTGTTGAAAAACCACTTTTCGCACTTGTGTTAGTGTTGAAAAACCACTTTTCGCACTTGAGTTAGTGTTGAAAAACCACTTTTCGCACTTGTGTTGGTGCAGGAAACCACTTTTGCACTTGTATGAGTGTGGAAAAAACACTTTTTGCACTTGTCATAGTGTTGAAAAACCACTTTTCGCACTTGTGTTAGTGTTGAAAAACCACCTTTCGCACTTGTGTTGGTGCAGGAAACCACTTTTGCACTTGTATTAGTGTGGAAAAAACACTTTTCGCACTTGTGTTAGTGTTGAAAAACCACTTTTCGCACTTGTGTTAGTGTTGAAAAACCACTTTTCGCACTTGTGTTAGTGTTGAAAAACCACTTTTCGCACTTGTGTTGGTGCAGGAAACCACTTTTGCACTTGTATTAGTGTGGAAAAACCACTTTTCGCACTTGTGTTAGTGTTGAAAAGCCACTTTTCGCACTTGTGTTAGTGTTGAAAAAACCACTTTTCGCACTTGTGTTGGTGCAGGAAACCACTATTGCACTTGTATTAGTGTGGAAAAACCACTTTTCGCACTTGTGTTAGTGTTGGAAAACCACTTTTCGCATTTGTGTTAGTGTTGAAAAACCACTTTTCGCACTTGTGTTGGTGCAGGAAACCACTTTTGCACTTGTATTAGTGTGGAAAAAACACTTTTGGCACTTGTGATAGTGTTGAAAAACCACTTTTCGCACTTGTGTTAGTGTTGAAAAACCACTTTTCGCACTTGTGTTAATGTTGAAAAACCACTTTTCGCACTTGAGTTAGTGTTGAAAAACCACTTTTCGCACTTGTGTTGGTGCAGGAAACCACTTTTGCACTTGTATGAGTGTGGAAAAAACACTTTTTGCACTTGTCATAGTGTTGAAAAACCACTATTCGCACTTGTGTTAGTGTTGAAAAACCACTTTTCGCACTTGTGTTGGTGCAGGAAACCACTTTTGCACTTGTATTAGTGTGGAAAAAACACTTTTCGCACCTGTGTTAGTGTTGAAAAACCACTTTTCGCACTTGTGTTAGTGTTGAAAAACCACTTTTCGCACTCGTGTTAGTGTTGAAAAACCACTTTTCGCACTTGTGTTGGTGCAGGAAACCACTTTTGCACTTGTATTAGTGTGGAAAAACCACTTTTCGCACTTGTGTTAATGTTGAAAAGCCACTTTTCGCACTTGTGTTAGTGTTGAAAAACCACTTTTCGCACTTGTGTTGGTGCAGGAAACCACTTTTGCACTTGTATTAGTGTGGAATAAAGACTTTTTGCACTTGTGATAGTGTTGAAAAACCACTTTTCGCACTTTTGTTAGTGTTGAAAAACCACTTTTCGCACTTGTGTTGGTGCAGGAAACCACTTTTGCACTTGTATTAGTGTGGAAAATCACTTTTCGCACTTGTGTTAGTGTTGAAAAACCACTTTGCGCACTTGTGTTAGTGTTGAAAAACCACTTATCGCACTTGTGTTAGTGTTGAAAAACCACTTTTCGCACTTGTGTTGGTGCAGGAAACCACTTTTGCACTTGTATTAGTGTGGAAAAAACACTTTTTGCACTTGTGATAGTGTTGAAAAACCACTTTTCGCACTTGTGTTAGTGTTGAAAAACCACTTTTCGCACTTGTGTTGGTGCAGGAAACCACTTTTGCACTTGTATTAGTGTGGAAAAAACACTTTTTGCACTTGTGATAGTGTTGAAAAACCACTTTTCGCACTTGTGTTAGTGTTGAAAAACCACTTTTCGCACTTGTGTTAGTGTTGAAAAACCACTTTTCGCACTTGTGTTGGTGCAGGAAACCACTTTTGCACTTGTATTAGTGTGGAAAAAACACTTTTCGCACTTGTGTTAGTGTTGAAAAACCACTTTTCGCACTTGTGTTAGTGTTGAAAAACCACTTTTCGCACTTGTGTTAGTGTTGAAAAACCACTTTTCGCACTTGTGTTGGTGCAGGAAACCACTTTTGCACTTGTATTAGTGTGGAAAAAACACTTTTTGCACTTTTGATAGTGTTGAAAAACCACTTTTCGCACTTGTGTTGGTGCAGGATACCACTATTGCACTTGTATTAGTGTGGAAAAACCACTTTTCGCACTTGTGTTAGTGTTGGAAAACCACTTTTCGCATTTGTGTTAGTGTTGAAAAACCACTTTTCGCACTTGTGTTGGTGCAGGAAACCACTTTTGCACTTGTATTAGTGTGGAAAAAACACTTTTGGCACTTGTGATAGTGTTGAAAAACCACTTTTCGCACTTGTGTTAGTGTTGAAAAACCACTTTTCGCACTTGAGTTAGTGTTGAAAAACCACTTTTCGCACTTGTGTTGGTGCAGGAAACCACTTTTGCACTTGTATGAGTGTGGAAAAAACACTTTTTGCACTTGTCATAGTGTTGAAAAACCACTTTTCGCACTTGTGTTAGTGTTGAAAAACCACCTTTCGCACTTGTGTTGGTGCAGGAAACCACTTTTGCACTTGTATTAGTGTGGAAAAAACACTTTTCACACTTGTGTTAGTGTTGGAAAACCACTTTTCGCATTTGTGTTAGTGTTGAAAAACCACTTTTCGCACTTGTGTTGGTGCAGGAAACCACTTTTGCACTTGTATTAGTGTGGAAAAAACACTTTTGGCACTTGTGATAGTGTTGAAAAACCACTTTTCGCACTTGTGTTAGTGTTGAAAAACCACTTTTCGCACTTGTGTTAATGTTGAAAAACCACTTTTCGCACTTGAGTTAGTGTTGAAAAACCACTTTTCGCACTTGTGTTGGTGCAGGAAACCACTTTTGCACTTGTATGAGTGTGGAAAAAACACTTTTTGCACTTTGTCATAGTGTTGAAAAACCACTATTCGCACTTGTGTTAGTGTTGAAAAACCACTTTTCGCACTTGTGTTGGTGTAGGAAACCACTTTTGCACTTGTATTAGTGTGGAAAAAACACTTTTCGCACCTGTGTTAGTGTTGAAAAACCACTTTTCGCACTTGTGTTAGTGTTGAAAAACCACTTTTCGCACTCGTGTTAGTGTTGAAAAACCACTTTTCGCACTTGTGTTGGTGCAGGAAACCACTTTTGCACTTGTATTAGTGTGGAAAAACCACTTTTCGCACTTGTGTTAGTGTTGAAAAGCCACTTTTCGCACTTGTGTTAGTGTTGAAAAACCACTTTTCGCACTTGTGTTGGTGCAGGAAACCACTTTTGCACTTGTATTAGTGTGGAATAAAGACTTTTTGCACTTGTGATAGTGTTGAAAAACCACTTTTCGCACTTTTGTTAGTGTTGAAAAACCACTTTTCGCACTTGTGTTGGTGCAGGAAACCACTTTTGCACTTGTATTAGTGTGGAAAATCACTTTTCGCACTTGTGTTAGTGTTGAAAAACCACTTTTCGCACTTGTGTTAGTGTTGAAAAACCACTTATCGCACTTGTGTTAGTGTTGAAAAACCACTTTTCGCACTTGTGTTGGTGCAGGAAACCACTTTTGCACTTGTATTAGTGTGGAAAAAACACTTTTTGCACTTGTGATAGTGTTGAAAAACCACTTTTCGCACTTGTGTTAGTGTTGAAAAACCACTTTTCGCACTTGTGTTAGCGTTGAAAAACCACTTTTCGCACTTGTGTTGGTGCAGGAAACCACTTTTGCACTTGTATTAGTGTGGAAAAAACACTTTTCGCACTTGTGTTAGTGTTGAAAAACCACTTTTCGCACTTGTGTTAGTGTTGAAAAACCACTTTTCGCACTTGTGTTAGTGTTGAAAAACCACTTTTCGCACTTGTGTTGGTGCAGGAAACCACTTTTGCACTTGTATTAGTGTGGAAAAAACACTTTTTGCACTTTTGATAGTGTTGAAAAACCACTTTTCGCACTTGTGTTGGTGCAGGATACCACTATTGCACTTGTATTAGTGTGGAAAAACCACTTTTCGCACTTGTGTTAGTGTTGGAAAACCACTTTTCGCATTTGTGTTAGTGTTGAAAAACCACTTTTCGCACTTGTGTTGGTGCAGGAAACCACTTTTGCACTTGTATTAGTGTGGAAAAAACACTTTTGGCACTTGTGATAGTGTTGAAAAACCACTTTTCGCACTTGTGTTAGTGTTGAAAAACCACTTTTCGCACTTGAGTTAGTGTTGAAAAACCACTTTTCGCACTTGTGTTGGTGCAGGAAACCACTTTTGCACTTGTATGAGTGTGGAAAAAACACTTTTTGCACTTGTCATAGTGTTGAAAAACCACTTTTCGCACTTGTGTTAGTGTTGAAAAACCACCTTTCGCACTTGTGTTGGTGCAGGAAACCACTTTTGCACTTGTATTAGTGTGGAAAAAACACTTTTCGCACTTGTGTTAGTGTTGAAAAACCACTTTTCGCACTTGTGTTAGTGTTGAAAAACCACTTTTCGCACTTGTGTTAGTGTTGAAAAACCACTTTTCGCACTTGTGTTGGTGCAGGAAACCACTTTTGCACTTGTATTAGTGTGGAAAAAACACTTTTCGCACTTGTGTTAGTGTTGAAAAACCACTTTTCGCACTTGTGTTAGTGTTGAAAAACCACTTTTCGCACTTGTGTTAGTGTTGAAAAACCACTTTTCGCACTTGTGTTGGTGCAGGAAACCACTTTTGCACTTGTATTAGTGTTGAAAAAACACTTTTCGCACTTGTGTTAGTGTTGAAAAACCACTTTTCGCACTTGTGTTAGTGTTGAAAAACCACTTTTCGCACTCGTGTTAGTGTTGAAAAACCACTTTTCGCACTTGTGTTGGTGCAGGAAACCACTTTTGCACTTGTATTAGTGTGGAAAAACCACTTTTCGCACTTGTGTTAGTGTTGAAAAGCCACTTTTCGCACTTGTGTTAGTGTTGAAAAACCACTTTTCGCACTTGTGTTGGTGCAGGAAACCACTTTTGCACTTGTATTAGTGTGGAATAAAGACTTTTTGCACTTGTGATAGTGTTGAAAAACCACTTTCCGCACTTTTGTTAGTGTTGAAAAACCACTTTTCGCACTTGTGTTGGTGCAGGAAACCACTTTTGCACTTGTATTAGTGTGGAAAAATCACTTTTCGCACTTGTGTTAGTGTTGAAAAACCACTTTTCGCACTTGTGTTAGTGTTGAAAAACCACCTATCGCACTTGTGTTAGTGTTGAAAAACCACCTATCGCACTTGTGTTAGTGTTGAAAAACCACTTTTCGCACTTGTGTTGGTGCAGGAAACCACTTTTGCACTTGTATTAGTGTGGAAAAAACACTTTTCGCACTTGTGTTAGTGTTGAAAAACCACTTTTCGCACTTGTGTTAGTGTTGAAAAACCACATTTCGCACTTGTGTTAGTGTTGAAAAACCACTTTTCGCACTTGTGTTGGTGCAGGAAACCACTTTTGCACTTGTATTAGTGTGGAAAAAACACTTTTTGCACTTTTGATAGTGTTGAAAAACCACTTTTCGCACTTGTGTTGGTGCAGGATACCACTATTGCACTTGTATTAGTGTGGAAAAACCACTTTTCGCACTTGTGTTAGTGTTGGAAAACCACTTTTCGCATTTGTGTTAGTGTTGAAAAACCACTTTTCGCACTTGTGTTGGTGCAGGAAACCACTTTTGCACTTGTATTAGTGTGGAAAAAACACTTTTGGCACTTGTGATAGTGTTGAAAAACCACTTTTCGCACTTGTGTTAGTGTTGAAAAACCACTTTTCGCACTTGAGTTAGTGTTGAAAAACCACTTTTCGCACTTGTGTTGGTGCAGGAAACCACTTTTGCACTTGTATGAGTGTGGAAAAAACACTTTTTGCACTTGTCATAGTGTTGAAAAACCACTTTTCGCACTTGTGTTAGTGTTGAAAAACCACCTTTCGCACTTGTGTTGGTGCAGGAAACCACTTTTGCACTTGTATTAGTGTGGAAAAAACACTTTTCGCACTTGTGTTAGTGTTGAAAAACCACTTTTCGCACTTGTGTTAGTGTTGAAAAACCACTTTTCGCACTTGTGTTAGTGTTGAAAAACCACTTTTCGCACTTGTGTTGGTGCAGGAAACCACTTTTGCACTTGTATTAGTGTGGAAAAACCACTTTTCGCACTTGTGTTAGTGTTGAAAAGCCACTTTTCGCACTTGTGTTAGTGTTGAAAAAACCACTTTTCGCACTTGTGTTGGTGCAGGAAACCACTTTTGCACTTGTATTAGTGTGGAAAAAACACTTTTCGCACTTGTGTTAGTGTTGAAAAACCACTTTTCGCACTTGTGTTAGTGTTGAAAAACCACTTTTCGCACTTGTGTTAGTGTTGAAAAACCACTTTTCGCACTTGTGTTGGTGCAGGAAACCACTTTTGCACTTGTATTAGTGTGGAAAAAACACTTTTTGCACTTTTGATAGTGTTGAAAAACCACTTTTCGCACTTGTGTTGGTGCAGGAAACCACTATTGCACTTGTATTAGTGTGGAAAAACCACTTTTCGCACTTGTGTTAGTGTTGGAAAACCACTTTTCGCATTTGTGTTAGTGTTGAAAAACCACTTTTCGCACTTGTGTTGGTGCAGGAAACCACTTTTGCACTTGTATTAGTGTGGAAAAAACACTTTTGGCACTTGTGATAGTGTTGAAAAACCACTTTTCGCACTTGTGTTAGTGTTGAAAAACCACTTTTCGCACTTGTGTTAATGTTGAAAAACCACTTTTCGCACTTGAGTTAGTGTTGAAAAACCACTTTTCGCACTTGTGTTGGTGCAGGAAACCACTTTTGCACTTGTATGAGTGTGGAAAAAACACTTTTTGCACTTGTCATAGTGTTGAAAAACCACTATTCGCACTTGTGTTAGTGTTGAAAAACCACTTTTCGCACTTGTGTTGGTGCAGGAAACCACTTTTGCACTTGTATTAGTGTGGAAAAAACACTTTTCGCACTTGTGTTAGTGTTGAAAAACCACTTTTCGCACTTGTGTTAGTGTTGAAAAACCACTTTTCGCACTCGTGTTAGTGTTGAAAAACCACTTTTCGCACTTGTGTTGGTGCAGGAAACCACTTTTGCACTTGTATTAGTGTGGAAAAACCACTTTTCGCACTTGTGTTAGTGTTGAAAAGCCACTTTTCGCACTTGTGTTAGTGTTGAAAAACCACTTTTCGCACTTGTGTTGGTGCAGGAAACCACTTTTGCACTTGTATTAGTGTGGAATAAAGACTTTTTGCACTTGTGATAGTGTTGAAAAACCACTTTTCGCACTTTTGTTAGTGTTGAAAAACCACTTTTCGCACTTGTGTTGGTGCAGGAAACCACTTTTGCACTTGTATTAGTGTGGAAAAATCACTTTTCGCACTTGTGTTAGTGTTGAAAAACCACTTTTCGCACTTGTGTTAGTGTTGAAAAACCACTTATCGCACTTGTGTTAGTGTTGAAAAACCACTTTTCGCACTTGTGTTGGTGCAGGAAACCACTTTTGCACTTGTATTAGTGTGGAAAAAACACTTTTTGCACTTGTGATAGTGTTGAAAAACCACTTTTCGCACTTGTGTTAGTGTTGAAAAACCACTTTTCGCACTTGTGTTAGTGTTGAAAAAACCCTTTTCGCACTTGTGTTAGTGTTGAAAAACCACTTATCGCACTTGTGTTAGTGTTGAAAAACCACTTTTCGCACTTGTGTTGGTGCAGGAAACCACTTTTGCACTTGTATTAGTGTGGAAAAAACACTTTTTGCACTTGTGATAGTGTTGAAAAACCACTTTTCGCACTTGTGTTAGTGTTGAAAAACCACTTTTCGCACTTGTGTTAGTGTTGAAAAACCACTTTTCGCACTTGTGTTGGTGCAGGAAACCACTTTTGCACTTGTATTAGTGTTGAAAAAACACTTTTCGCACTTGTGTTAGTGTTGAAAAACCACTTTTCGCACTTGTGTTAGTGTTGAAAAACCACTTTTCGCACTCGTGTTAGTGTTGAAAAACCACTTTTCGCACTTGTGTTGGTGCAGGAAACCACTTTTGCACTTGTATTAGTGTGGAAAAACCACTTTTCGCACTTGTGTTAGTGTTGAAAAGCCACTTTTCGCACTTGTGTTAGTGTTGAAAAACCACTTTTCGCACTTGTGTTGGTGCAGGAAACCACTTTTGCACTTGTATTAGTGTGGAATAAAGACTTTTTGCACTTGTGATAGTGTTGAAAAACCACTTTCCGCACTTTTGTTAGTGTTGAAAAACCACTTTTCGCACTTGTGTTGGTGCAGGAAACCACTTTTGCACTTGTATTAGTGTGGAAAAATCACTTTTCGCACTTGTGTTAGTGTTGAAAAACCACTTTTCGCACTTGTGTTAGTGTTGAAAAACCACCTATCGCACTTGTGTTAGTGTTGAAAAACCACTTTTCGCACTTGTGTTGGTGCAGGAAACCACTTTTGCACTTGTATTAGTGTGGAAAAAACACTTTTTGCACTTGTGATAGTGTTGAAAAACCACTTTTCGCACTTGTGTTAGTGTTGAAAAACCACTTTTCGCACTTGTGTTAGTGTTGAAAAACCACTTTTCGCACTTGTGTTGGTGCAGGAAACCACTTTTGCACTTGTATTAGTGTGGAAAAAACACTTTTCGCACTTGTGTTAGTGTTGAAAAACCACTTTTCGCACTTGTGTTAGTGTTGAAAAACCACTTTTCGCACTTGTGTTAGTGTTGAAAAACCACTTTTCGCACTTGTGTTGGTGCAGGAAACCACTTTTGCACTTGTATTAGTGTGGAAAAAACACTTTTCGCACTTGTGTTAGTGTTGAAAAGCCACTTTTCGCACTTGTGTTGGTGCAGGAAACCACTTTTGCACTTGTATTAGTGTGGAAAAACCACTTTTCGCACTTGTGTTAGTGTTGAAAAGCCACTTTTCGCACTTGTGTTAGTGTTGAAAAACCACTTTTCGCACTTGTGTTGGTGCAGGAAACCACTTTTGCACTTGTATTAGTGTGGAATAAAGACTTTTTGCACTTGTGATAGTGTTGAAAAACCACTTTTCGCACTTTTGTTAGTGTTGAAAAACCACTTTTCGCACTTGTGTTGGTGCAGGAAACCACTTTTGCACTTGTATTAGTGTGGAAAATCACTTTTCGCACTTGTGTTAGTGTTGAAAAACCACTTTTCGCACTTGTGTTAGTGTTGAAAAACCACTTATCGCACTTGTGTTAGTGTTGAAAAACCACTTTTCGCACTTGTGTTGGTGCAGGAAACCACTTTTGCACTTGTATTAGTGTGGAAAAAACACTTTTTGCACTTGTGATAGTGTTGAAAAACCACTTTTCGCACTTGTGTTAGTGTTGAAAAACCACTTTTCGCACTTGTGTTAGTGTTGAAAAACCACTTTTCGCACTTGTGTTGGTGCAGGAAACCACTTTTGCACTTGTATTAGTGTGGAAAAAACACTTTTCGCACTTGTGTTAGTGTTGAAAAACCACTTTTCGCACTTGTGTTAGTGTTGAAAAAACACTTTTCGCACTTGTGTTAGTGTTGAAAAACCACTTTTCGCACTTGTGTTGGTGCAGGAAACCACTTTTGCACTTGTATTAGTGTGGAAAAAACACTTTTTGCACTTTTGATAGTGTTGAAAAACCACTTTTCGCACTTGTGTTGGTGCAGGATACCACTATTGCACTTGTATTAGTGTGGAAAAACCACTTTTCGCACTTGTGTTAGTGTTGGAAAACCACTTTTCGCATTTGTGTTAGTGTTGAAAAACCACTTTTCGCACTTGTGTTGGTGCAGGAAACCACTTTTGCACTTGTATTAGTGTGGAAAAAACACTTTTGGCACTTGTGATAGTGTTGAAAAACCACTTTTCGCACTTGTGTTAGTGTTGAAAAACCACTTTTCGCACTTGAGTTAGTGTTGAAAAACCACTTTTCGCACTTGTGTTGGTGCAGGAAACCACTTTTGCACTTGTATTAGTGTGGAAAAAACACTTTTTGCACTTTTGATAGTGTTGAAAAACCACTTTTCGCACTTGTGTTGGTGCAGGATACCACTATTGCACTTGTATTAGTGTGGAAAAACCACTTTTCGCACTTGTGTTAGTGTTGGAAAACCACTTTTCGCATTTGTGTTAGTGTTGAAAAACCACTTTTCGCACTTGTGTTGGTGCAGGAAACCACTTTTGCACTTGTATTAGTGTGGAAAAAACACTTTTGGCACTTGTGATAGTGTTGAAAAACCACTTTTCACACTTGTGTTAGTGTTGAAAAACCACTTTTCGCACTTGAGTTAGTGTTGAAAAACCACTTTTCGCACTTGTGTTGGTGCAGGAAACCACTTTTGCACTTGTATGAGTGTGGAAAAAACACTTTTTGCACTTGTCATAGTGTTCAAAAACCACTTTTCGCACTTGTGTTAGTGTTGAAAAACCACCTTTCGCACTTGTGTTGGTGCAGGAAACCACTTTTGCACTTGTATTAGTGTGGAAAAAACACTTTTCGCACTTGTGTTAGTGTTGAAAAACCACTTTTCGCACTTGTGTTAGTGTTGAAAAACCACTTTTCGCACTTGTGTTAGTGTTGAAAAACCACTTTTCGCACTTGTGTTGGTGCAGGAAACCACTTTTGCACTTGTATTAGTGTGGAAAAACCACTTTTCGCACTTGTGTTAGTGTTGAAAAGCCACTTTTCGCACTTGTGTTAGTGTTGAAAAAACCACTTTTCGCACTTGTGTTGGTGCAGGAAACCACTTTTGCACTTGTATTAGTGTGGAAAAAACACTTTTCGCACTTGTGTTAGTGTTGAAAAACCACTTTTCGCACTTGTGTTAGTGTTGAAAAACCACTTTTCGCACTTGTGTTAGTGTTGAAAAACCACTTTTCGCACTTGTGTTGGTGCAGGAAACCACTTTTGCACTTGTATTAGTGTGGAAAAAACACTTTTTGCACTTTTGATAGTGTTGAAAAACCACTTTTCGCACTTGTGTTGGTGCAGGAAACCACTATTGCACTTGTATTAGTGTGGAAAAACCACTTTTCGCACTTGTGTTAGTGTTGGAAAACCACTTTTCGCATTTGTGTTAGTGTTGAAAAACCACTTTTCGCACTTGTGTTGGTGCAGGAAACCACTTTTGCACTTGTATTAGTGTGGAAAAAACACTTTTGGCACTTGTGATAGTGTTGAAAAACCACTTTTCGCACTTGTGTTAGTGTTGAAAAACCACTTTTCGCACTTGTGTTAATGTTGAAAAACCACTTTTCGCACTTGAGTTAGTGTTGAAAAACCACTTTTCGCACTTGTGTTGGTGCAGGAAACCACTTTTGCACTTGTATGAGTGTGGAAAAAACACTTTTTGCACTTGTAATAGTGTTGAAAAACCACTATTCGCACTTGTGTTAGTGTTGAAAAACCACTTTTCGCACTTGTGTTGGTGCAGGAAACCACTTTTGCACTTGTATTAGTGTGGAAAAAACACTTTTCGCACTTGTGTTGGTGTTGAAAAACCACTTTTCGCACTTGTGTTAGTGTTGAAAAACCACTTTTCGCACTCGTGTTAGTGTTGAAAAACCACTTTTCGCACTTGTGTTGGTGCAGGAAACCACTTTTGCACTTGTATTAGTGTGGAAAAACCACTTTTCGCACTTGTGTTAGTGTTGAAAAGCCACTTTTCGCACTTGTGTTAGTGTTGAAAAACCACTTTTCGCACTTGTGTTGGTGCAGGAAACCACTTTTGCACTTGTATTAGTGTGGAATAAAGACTTTTTGCACTTGTGATAGTGTTGAAAAACCACTTTTCGCACTTTTGTTAGTGTTGAAAAACCACTTTTCGCACTTGTGTTGGTGCAGGAAACCACTTTTGCACTTGTATTAGTGTGGAAAAATCACTTTTCGCACTTGTGTTAGTGTTGAAAAACCACTTTTCGCACTTGTGTTAGTGTTGAAAAACCACTTATCGCACTTGTGTTAGTGTTGAAAAACCACTTTTCGCATTTGTGTTGGTGCAGGAAACCACTTTTGCACTTGTATTAGTGTGGAAAAAACACTTTTTGCACTTGTGATAGTGTTGAAAAACCACTTTTCGCACTTGTGTTAGTGTTGAAAAACCACTTTTCGCACTTGTGTTAGTGTTGAAAAAACCCTTTTCGCACTTGTGTTAGTGTTGAAAAACCACTTATCGCACTTGTGTTAGTGTTGAAAAACCACTTTTCGCACTTGTGTTGGTGCAGGAAACCACTTTTGCACTTGTATTAGTGTGGAAAAAACACTTTTTGCACTTGTGATAGTGTTGAAAAACCACTTTTCGCACTTGTGTTAGTGTTGAAAAACCACTTTTCGCACTTGTGTTAGTGTTGAAAAACCACTTTTCGCACTTGTGTTGGTGCAGGAAACCACTTTTGCACTTGTATTAGTGTTGAAAAAACACTTTTCGCACTTGTGTTAGTGTTGAAAAACCACTTTTCGCACTTGTGTTAGTGTTGAAAAACCACTTTTCGCACTCGTGTTAGTGTTGAAAAACCACTTTTCGCACTTGTGTTGGTGCAGGAAACCACTTTTGCACTTGTATTAGTGTGGAAAAACCACTTTTCGCACTTGTGTTAGTGTTGAAAAGCCACTTTTCGCACTTGTGTTAGTGTTGAAAAACCACTTTTCGCACTTGTGTTGGTGCAGGAAACCACTTTTGCACTTGTATTAGTGTGGAATAAAGACTTTTAGCACTTGTGATAGTGTTGAAAAACCACTTTCCGCACTTTTGTTAGTGTTGAAAAACCACTTTTCGCACTTGTGTTGGTGCAGGAAACCACTTTTGCACTTGTATTAGTGTGGAAAAATCACTTTTCGCACTTGTGTTAGTGTTGAAAAACCACTTTTCGCACTTGTGTTAGTGTTGAAAAACCACCTATCGCACTTGTGTTAGTGTTGAAAAACCACTTTTCGCACTTGTGTTGGTGCAGGAAACCACTTTTGCACTTGTATTAGTGTGGAAAAAACACTTTTTGCACTTGTGATAGTGTTGAAAAACCACTTTTCGCACTTGTGTTAGTGTTGAAAAACCACTTTTCGCACTTGTGTTAGTGTTGAAAAACCACTTTTCGCACTTGTGTTGGTGCAGGAAACCACTTTTGCACTTGTATTAGTGTGGAAAAAACACTTTTCGCACTTGTGTTAGTGTTGAAAAACCACTTTTCGCACTTGTGTTAGTGTTGAAAAACCACTTTTCGCACTTGTGTTAGTGTTGAAAAACCACTTTTCGCACTTGTGTTGGTGCAGGAAACCACTTTTGCACTTGTATTAGTGTGGAAAAAACACTTTTCGCACTTGTGTTAGTGTTGAAAAGCCACTTTTCGCACTTGTGTTGGTGCAGGAAACCACTTTTGCACTTGTATTAGTGTGGAAAAACCACTTTTCGCACTTGTGTTAGTGTTGAAAAGCCACTTTTCGCACTTGTGTTAGTGTTGAAAAACCACTTTTCGCACTTGTGTTGGTGCAGGAAACCACTTTTGCACTTGTATTAGTGTGGAATAAAGACTTTTTGCACTTGTGATAGTGTTGAAAAACCACTTTTCGCACTTTTGTTAGTGTTGAAAAACCACTTTTCGCACTTGTGTTGGTGCAGGAAACCACTTTTGCACTTGTATTAGTGTGGAAAATCACTTTTCGCACTTGTGTTAGTGTTGAAAAACCACTTTTCGCACTTGTGTTAGTGTTGAAAAACCACTTATCGCACTTGTGTTAGTGTTGAAAAACCACTTTTCGCACTTGTGTTGGTGCAGGAAACCACTTTTGCACTTGTATTAGTGTGGAAAAAACACTTTTTGCACTTGTGATAGTGTTGAAAAACCACTTTTCGCACTTGTGTTAGTGTTGAAAAACCACTTTTCGCACTTGTGTTAGTGTTGAAAAACCACTTTTCGCACTTGTGTTGGTGCAGGAAACCACTTTTGCACTTGTATTAGTGTGGAAAAAACACTTTTCGCACTTGTGTTAGTGTTGAAAAACCACTTTTCGCACTTGTGTTAGTGTTGAAAAAACACTTTTCGCACTTGTGTTAGTGTTGAAAAACCACTTTTCGCACTTGTGTTGGTGCAGGAAACCACTTTTGCACTTGTATTAGTGTGGAAAAAACACTTTTTGCACTTTTGATAGTGTTGAAAAACCACTTTTCGCACTTGTGTTGGTGCAGGATACCACTATTGCACTTGTATTAGTGTGGAAAAACCACTTTTCGCACTTGTGTTAGTGTTGGAAAACCACTTTTCGCATTTGTGTTAGTGTTGAAAAACCACTTTTCGCACTTGTGTTGGTGCAGGAAACCACTTTTGCACTTGTATTAGTGTGGCAAAAACACTTTTGGCACTTGTGATAGTGTTGAAAAACCACTTTTCGCACTTGTGTTAGTGTTGAAAAACCACTTTTCGCACTTGAGTTAGTGTTGAAAAACCACTTTTCGCACTTGTGTTGGTGCAGGAAACCACTTTTGCACTTGTATGAGTGTGGAAAAAACACTTTTTGCACTTGTCATAGTGTTGAAAAACCACTTTTCGCACTTGTGTTAGTGTTGAAAAACCACCTTTCGCACTTGTGTTGGTGCAGGAAACCACTTTTGCACTTGTATTAGTGTGGAAAAAACACTTTTCGCACTTGTGTTAGTGTTGAAAAACCACTTTTCGCACTTGTGTTAGTGTTGAAAAACCACTTTTCGCACTTGTGTTAGTGTTGAAAAACCACTTTTCGCACTTGTGTTGGTGCAGGAAACCACTTTTGCACTTGTGTTGGTGCAGGAAACCACTTTTGCACTTGTATTAGTGTGGAAAAAACACTTTTCGCACTTGTGTTAGTGTTGAAAAACCACTTTTCGCACTTGTGTTAGTGTTGAAAAACCACTTTTCGCACTTGTGTTAGTGTTGAAAAACCACTTTTCGCACTTGTGTTGGTGCAGGAAACCACTTTTGCACTTGTATTAGTGTTGAAAAAACACTTTTCGCACTTGTGTTAGTGTTGAAAAACCACTTTTCGCACTTGTGTTAGTGTTGAAAAACCACTTTTCGCACTTGTGTTGGTGCAGGAAACCACTTTTGCACTTGTATTAGTGTGGAAAAAACACTTTTTGCACTTTTGATAGTGTTGAAAAACCACTTTTCGCACTTGTGTTGGTGCAGGATACCACTATTGCACTTGTATTAGTGTGGAAAAACCACTTTTCGCACTTGTGTTAGTGTTGGAAAACCACTTTTCGCATTTGTGTTAGTGTTGAAAAACCACTTTTCGCACTTGTGTTGGTGCAGGAAACCACTTTTGCACTTGTATTAGTGTGGAAAAAACACTTTTGGCACTTGTGATAGTGTTGAAAAACCACTTTTCGCACTTGTGTTAGTGTTGAAAAACCACTTTTCGCACTTGAGTTAGTGTTGAAAAACCACTTTTCGCACTTGTGTTGGTGCAGGAAACCACTTTTGCACTTGTATGAGTGTGGAAAAAACACTTTTTGCACTTGTCATAGTGTTGAAAAACCACTTTTCGCACTTGTGTTAGTGTTGAAAAACCACCTTTCGCACTTGTGTTGGTGCAGGAAACCACTTTTGCACTTGTATTAGTGTGGAAAAAACACTTTTTGCACTTGTGTTAGTGTTGAAAAACCACTTTTCGCACTTGTGTTAGTGTTGAAAAACCACTTTTCGCACTTGTGTTAGTGTTGAAAAACCACTTTTCGCACTTGTGTTGGTGCAGGAAACCACTTTTGCACTTGTATTAGTGTGGAAAAACCACTTTTCGCACTTGTGTTAGTGTTGAAAAGCCACTTTTCGCACTTGTGTTAGTGTTGAAAAAACCACTTTTCGCACTTGTGTTGGTGCAGGAAACCACTTTTGCACTTGTATTAGTGTGGAAAAAACACTTTTCGCACTTGTGTTAGTGTTGAAAAACCACTTTTCGCACTTGTGTTAGTGTTGAAAAACCACTTTTCGCACTTGTGTTAGTGTTGAAAAACCACTTTTCGCACTTGTGTTGGTGCAGGAAACCACTTTTGCACTTGTATTAGTGTGGAAAAAACACTTTTTGCACTTTTGATAGTGTTGAAAAACCACTTTTCGCACTTGTGTTGGTGCAGGAAACCACTATTGCACTTGTATTAGTGTGGAAAAACCACTTTTCGCACTTGTGTTAGTGTTGGAAAACCACTTTTCGCATTTGTGTTAGTGTTGAAAAACCACTTTTCGCACTTGTGTTGGTGCAGGAAACCACTTTTGCACTTGTATTAGTGTGGAAAAAACACTTTTGGCACTTGTGATAGTGTTGAAAAACCACTTTTCGCACTTGTGTTAGTGTTGAAAAACCACTTTTCGCACTTGTGTTAATGTTGAAAAACCACTTTTCGCACTTGAGTTAGTGTTGAAAAACCACTTTTCGCACTTGTGTTGGTGCAGGAAACCACTTTTGCACTTGTATGAGTGTGGAAAAAACACTTTTTGCACTTGTCATAGTGTTGAAAAACCACTATTCGCACTTGTGTTAGTGTTGAAAAACCACTTTTCGCACTTGTGTTGGTGCAGGAAACCACTTTTGCACTTGTATTAGTGTGGAAAAAACACTTTTCGCACTTGTGTTAGTGTTGAAAAACCACTTTTCGCACTTGTGTTAGTGTTGAAAAACCACTTTTCGCACTCGTGTTAGTGTTGAAAAACCACTTTTCGCACTTGTGTTGGTGCAGGAAACCACTTTTGCACTTGTATTAGTGTGGAAAAACCACTTTTCGCACTTGTGTTAGTGTTGAAAAGCCACTTTTCGCACTTGTGTTAGTGTTGAAAAACCACTTTTCGCACTTGTGTTGGTGCAGGAAACCACTTTTGCACTTGTATTAGTGTGGAATAAAGACTTTTTGCACTTGTGATAGTGTTGAAAAACCACTTTTCGCACTTTTGTTAGTGTTGAAAAACCACTTTTCGCACTTGTGTTGGTGCAGGAAACCACTTTTGCACTTGTATTAGTGTGGAAAAATCACTTTTCGCACTTGTGTTAGTGTTGAAAAACCACTTTTCGCACTTGTGTTAGTGTTGAAAAACCACTTATCGCACTTGTGTTAGTGTTGAAAAACCACTTTTCGCACTTGTGTTGGTGCAGGAAACCACTTTTGCACTTGTATTAGTGTGGAAAAAACACTTTTTGCACTTGTGATAGTGTTGAAAAACCACTTTTCGCACTTGTGTTAGTGTTGAAAAACCACTTTTCGCACTTGTGTTAGTGTTGAAAAAACCCTTTTCGCACTTGTGTTAGTGTTGAAAAACCACTTATCGCACTTGTGTTAGTGTTGAAAAACCACTTTTCGCACTTGTGTTGGTGCAGGAAACCACTTTTGCACTTGTATTAGTGTGGAAAAAACACTTTTTGCACTTGTGATAGTGTTGAAAAACCACTTTTCGCACTTGTGTTAGTGTTGAAAAACCACTTTTCGCACTTGTGTTAGTGTTGAAAAACCACTTTTCGCACTTGTGTTGGTGCAGGAAACCACTTTTGCACTTGTATTAGTGTTGAAAAAACACTTTTCGCACTTGTGTTAGTGTTGAAAAACCACTTTTCGCACTTGTGTTAGTGTTGAAAAACCACTTTTCGCACTCGTGTTAGTGTTGAAAAACCACTTTTCGCACTTGTGTTGGTGCAGGAAACCACTTTTGCACTTGTATTAGTGTGGAAAAACCACTTTTCGCACTTGTGTTAGTGTTGAAAAGCCACTTTTCGCACTTGTGTTAGTGTTGAAAAACCACATTTCACACTTGTGTTGGTGCAGGAAACCACTTTTGCACTTGTATTAGTGTGGAATAAAGACTTTTTGCACTTGTGATAGTGTTGAAAAACCACTTTCCGCACTTTTGTTAGTGTTGAAAAACCACTTTTCGCACTTGTGTTGGTGCAGGAAACCACTTTTGCACTTGTATTAGTGTGGAAAAATCACTTTTCGCACTTGTGTTAGTGTTGAAAAACCACTTTTCGCACTTGTGTTAGTGTTGAAAAACCACCTATCGCACTTGTGTTAGTGTTGAAAAACCACTTTTCGCACTTGTGTTGGTGCAGGAAACCACTTTTGCACTTGTATTAGTGTGGAAAAAACACTTTTTGCACTTGTGATAGTGTTGAAAAACCACTTTTCGCACTTGTGTTAGTGTTGAAAAACCACTTTTCGCACTTGTGTTGGTGCAGGAAACCACTTTTGCACTTGTATTAGTGTGGAAAAAACACTTTTGGCACTTGTGATAGTGTTGAAAAACCACTTTTCGCACTTGTGTTAGTGTTGAAAAACCACTTTTCGCACTTGAGTTAGTGTTGAAAAACCACTTTTCGCACTTGTGTTGGTGCAGGAAACCACTTTTGCACTTGTATGAGTGTGGAAAAAACACTTTTTGCACTTGTCATAGTGTTGAAAAACCACTTTTCGCACTTGTGTTAGTGTTGAAAAACCACCTTTCGCACTTGTGTTGGTGCAGGAAACCACTTTTGCACTTGTATTAGTGTGGAAAAAACACTTTTCGCACTTGTGTTAGTGTTGAAAAACCACTTTTCGCACTTGTGTTAGTGTTGAAAAACCACTTTTCGCACTTGTGTTAGTGTTGAAAAACCACTTTTCGCACTTGTGTTGGTGCAGGAAACCACTTTTGCACTTGTATTAGTGTGGAAAAAACACTTTTCGCACTTGTGTTAGTGTTGAAAAACCACTTTTCGCACTTGTGTTAGTGTTGAAAAACCACTTTTCGCACTTGTGTTAGTGTTGAAAAACCACTTTTCGCACTTGTGTTGGTGCAGGAAACCACTTTTGCACTTGTATTAGTGTTGAAAAAACACTTTTCGCACTTGTGTTAGTGTTGAAAAACCACTTTTCGCACTTGTGTTAGTGTTGAAAAACCACTTTTCGCACTCGTGTTAGTGTTGAAAAACCACTTTTCGCACTTGTGTTGGTGCAGGAAACCACTTTTGCACTTGTATTAGTGTGGAAAAACCACTTTTCGCACTTGTGTTAGTGTTGAAAAGCCACTTTTCGCACTTGTGTTAGTGTTGAAAAACCACTTTTCGCACTTGTGTTGGTGCAGGAAACCACTTTTGCACTTGTATTAGTGTGGAATAAAGACTTTTTGCACTTGTGATAGTGTTGAAAAACCACTTTCCGCACTTTTGTTAGTGTTGAAAAACCACTTTTCGCACTTGTGTTGGTGCAGGAAACCACTTTTGCACTTGTATTAGTGTGGAAAAATCACTTTTCGCACTTGTGTTAGTGTTGAAAAACCACTTTTCGCACTTGTGTTAGTGTTGAAAAACCACCTATCGCACTTGTGTTAGTGTTGAAAAACCACCTATCGCACTTGTGTTAGTGTTGAAAAACCACTTTTCGCACTTGTGTTGGTGCAGGAAACCACTTTTGCACTTGTATTAGTGTGGAAAAAACACTTTTCGCACTTGTGTTAGTGTTGAAAAACCACTTTTCGCACTTGTGTTAGTGTTGAAAAACCACTTTTCGCACTTGTGTTAGTGTTGAAAAACCACTTTTCGCACTTGTGTTGGTGCAGGAAACCACTTTTGCACTTGTATTAGTGTGGAAAAAACACTTTTTGCACTTTTGATAGTGTTGAAAAACCACTTTTCGCACTTGTGTTGGTGCAGGATACCACTATTGCACTTGTATTAGTGTGGAAAA
This sequence comes from Myxine glutinosa, assembly GCF_964187855.1. Taxonomy (NCBI): domain Eukaryota; kingdom Metazoa; phylum Chordata; class Myxini; order Myxiniformes; family Myxinidae; genus Myxine; species Myxine glutinosa. The sequence continues at coordinate 243,604 of NW_027616464.1, forward strand.
ACCACTTTTCGCACTTGTGTTAGTGTTGGAAAACCACTTTTCGCATTTGTGTTAGTGTTGAAAAACCACTTTTCGCACTTGTGTTGGTGCAGGAAACCACTTTTGCACTTGTATTAGTGTGGAAAAAACACTTTTGGCACTTGTGATAGTGTTGAAAAACCACTTTTCGCACTTGTGTTAGTGTTGAAAAACCACTTTTCGCACTTGAGTTAGTGTTGAAAAACCACTTTTCGCACTTGTGTTGGTGCAGGAAACCACTTTTGCACTTGTATGAGTGTGGAAAAAACACTTTTTGCACTTGTCATAGTGTTGAAAAACCACTTTTCGCACTTGTGTTAGTGTTGAAAAACCACCTTTCGCACTTGTGTTGGTGCAGGAAACCACTTTTGCACTTGTATTAGTGTGGAAAAAACACTTTTCGCACTTGTGTTAGTGTTGAAAAACCACTTTTCGCACTTGTGTTAGTGTTGAAAAACCACTTTTCGCACTTGTGTTAGTGTTGAAAAACCACTTTTCGCACTTGTGTTGGTGCAGGAAACCACTTTTGCACTTGTATTAGTGTGGAAAAACCACTTTTCGCACTTGTGTTAGTGTTGAAAAGCCACTTTTCGCACTTGTGTTAGTGTTGAAAAAACCACTTTTCGCACTTGTGTTGGTGCAGGAAACCACTTTTGCACTTGTATTAGTGTGGAAAAAACACTTTTCGCACTTGTGTTAGTGTTGAAAAACCACTTTTCGCACTTGTGTTAGTGTTGAAAAACCACTTTTCGCACTTGTGTTAGTGTTGAAAAACCACTTTTCGCACTTGTGTTGGTGCAGGAAACCACTTTTGCACTTGTATTAGTGTGGAAAAAACACTTTTTGCACTTTTGATAGTGTTGAAAAACCACTTTTCGCACTTGTGTTGGTGCAGGAAACCACTATTGCACTTGTATTAGTGTGGAAAAACCACTTTTCGCACTTGTGTTAGTGTTGGAAAACCACTTTTCGCATTTGTGTTAGTGTTGAAAAACCACTTTTCGCACTTGTGTTGGTGCAGGAAACCACTTTTGCACTTGTATTAGTGTGGAAAAAACACTTTTGGCACTTGTGATAGTGTTGAAAAACCACTTTTCGCACTTGTGTTAGTGTTGAAAAACCACTTTTCGCACTTGTGTTAATGTTGAAAAACCACTTTTCGCACTTGAGTTAGTGTTGAAAAACCACTTTTCGCACTTGTGTTGGTGCAGGAAACCACTTTTGCACTTGTATGAGTGTGGAAAAAACACTTTTTGCACTTGTCATAGTGTTGAAAAACCACTATTCGCACTTGTGTTAGTGTTGAAAAACCACTTTTCGCACTTGTGTTGGTGCAGGAAACCACTTTTGCACTTGTATTAGTGTGGAAAAAACACTTTTCGCACTTGTGTTAGTGTTGAAAAACCACTTTTCGCACTTGTGTTAGTGTTGAAAAACCACTTTTCGCACTCGTGTTAGTGTTGAAAAACCACTTTTCGCACTTGTGTTGGTGCAGGAAACCACTTTTGCACTTGTATTAGTGTGGAAAAACCACTTTTCGCACTTGTGTTAGTGTTGAAAAGCCACTTTTCGCACTTGTGTTAGTGTTGAAAAACCACTTTTCGCACTTGTGTTGGTGCAGGAAACCACTTTTGCACTTGTATTAGTGTGGAATAAAGACTTTTTGCACTTGTGATAGTGTTGAAAAACCACTTTTCGCACTTTTGTTAGTGTTGAAAAACCACTTTTCGCACTTGTGTTGGTGCAGGAAACCACTTTTGCACTTGTATTAGTGTGGAAAAATCACTTTTCGCACTTGTGTTAGTGTTGAAAAACCACTTTTCGCACTTGTGTTAGTGTTGAAAAACCACTTATCGCACTTGTGTTAGTGTTGAAAAACCACTTTTCGCACTTGTGTTGGTGCAGGAAACCACTTTTGCACTTGTATTAGTGTGGAAAAAACACTTTTTGCACTTGTGATAGTGTTGAAAAACCACTTTTCGCACTTGTGTTAGTGTTGAAAAACCACTTTTCGCACTTGTGTTAGTGTTGAAAAAACCCTTTTCGCACTTGTGTTAGTGTTGAAAAACCACTTATCGCACTTGTGTTAGTGTTGAAAAACCACTTTTCGCACTTGTGTTGGTGCAGGAAACCACTTTTGCACTTGTATTAGTGTGGAAAAAACACTTTTTGCACTTGTGATAGTGTTGAAAAACCACTTTTCGCACTTGTGTTAGTGTTGAAAAACCACTTTTCGCACTTGTGTTAGTGTTGAAAAACCACTTTTCGCACTTGTGTTGGTGCAGGAAACCACTTTTGCACTTGTATTAGTGTTGAAAAAACACTTTTCGCACTTGTGTTAGTGTTGAAAAACCACTTTTCGCACTTGTGTTAGTGTTGAAAAACCACTTTTCGCACTCGTGTTAGTGTTGAAAAACCACTTTTCGCACTTGTGTTGGTGCAGGAAACCACTTTTGCACTTGTATTAGTGTGGAAAAACCACTTTTCGCACTTGTGTTAATGTTGAAAAGCCACTTTTCGCACTTGTGTTAGTGTTGAAAAACCACATTTCGCACTTGTGTTGGTGCAGGAAACCACTTTTGCACTTGTATTAGTGTGGAATAAAGACTTTTTGCACTTGTGATAGTGTTGAAAAACCACTTTCCGCACTTTTGTTAGTGTTGAAAAACCACTTTTCGCACTTGTGTTGGTGCAGGAAACCACTTTTGCACTTGTATTAGTGTGGAAAAATCACTTTTCGCACTTGTGTTAGTGTTGAAAAACCACTTTTCGCACTTGTGTTAGTGTTGAAAAACCACCTATCGCACTTGTGTTAGTGTTGAAAAACCACTTTTCGCACTTGTGTTGGTGCAGGAAACCACTTTTGCACTTGTATTAGTGTGGAAAAAACACTTTTTGCACTTGTGATAGTGTTGAAAAACCACTTTTCGCACTTGTGTTAGTGTTGAAAAACCACTTTTCGCACTTGTGTTGGTGCAGGAAACCACTTTTGCACTTGTATTAGTGTGGAAAAAACACTTTTCGCACTTGTGTTAGTGTTGAAAAACCACTTTTCGCACTTGTGTTAGTGTTGAAAAACCACTTTTCGCACTTGTGTTAGTGTTGAAAAACCACTTTTCGCACTTGTGTTGGTGCAGGAAACCACTTTTGCACTTGTATTAGTGTGGAAAAAACACTTTTTGCACTTTTGATAGTGTTGAAAAACCACTTTTCGCACTTGTGTTGGTGCAGGATACCACTATTGCACTTGTTTTAGTGTGGAAAAACCACTTTTCGCACTTGTGTTAGTGTTGGAAAACCACTTTTCGCATTTGTGTTAGTGTTGAAAAACCACTTTTCGCACTTGTGTTGGTGCAGGAAACCACTTTTGCACTTGTATTAGTGTGGAAAAAACACTTTTGGCACTTGTGATAATGTTGAAAAACCACTTTTCGCACTTGTGTTAGTGTTGAAAAACCACTTTTCGCACTTGAGTTAGTGTTGAAAAACCACTTTTCGCACTTGTGTTGGTGCAGGAAACCACTTTTGCACTTGTATGAGTGTGGAAAAAACACTTTTTGCACTTGTCATAGTGTTGAAAAACCACTTTTCGCACTTGTGTTAGTGTTGAAAAACCACCTTTCGCACTTGTGTTGGTGCAGGAAACCACTTTTGCACTTGTATTAGTGTGGAAAAAACACTTTTCGCACTTGTGTTAGTGTTGAAAAACCACTTTTCGCACTTGTGTTAGTGTTGAAAAACCACTTTTCGCACTTGTGTTAGTGTTGAAAAACCACTTTTCGCACTTGTGTTGGTGCAGGAAACCACTTTTGCACTTGTATTAGTGTGGAAAAACCACTTTTCGCACTTGTGTTAGTGTTGAAAAGCCACTTTTCGCACTTGTGTTAGTGTTGAAAAAACCACTTTTCGCACTTGTGTTGGTGCAGGAAACCACTTTTGCACTTGTATTAGTGTGGAAAAAACACTTTTCGCACTTGTGTTAGTGTTGAAAAACCACTTTTCGCACTTGTGTTAGTGTTGAAAAACCACTTTTCGCACTTGTGTTAGTGTTGAAAAACCACTTTTCGCACTTGTGTTGGTGCAGGAAACCACTTTTGCACTTGTATTAGTGTGGAAAAAACACTTTTTGCACTTTTGATAGTGTTGAAAAACCACTTTTCGCACTTGTGTTGGTGCAGGAAACCACTATTGCACTTGTATTAGTGTGGAAAAACCACTTTTCGCACTTGTGTTAGTGTTGGAAAACCACTTTTCGCATTTGTGTTAGTGTTGAAAAACCACTTTTCGCACTTGTGTTGGTGCAGGAAACCACTTTTGCACTTGTATTAGTGTGGAAAAAACACTTTTGGCACTTGTGATAGTGTTGAAAAACCACTTTTCGCACTTGTGTTAGTGTTGAAAAACCACTTTTCGCACTTGTGTTAATGTTGAAAAACCACTTTTCGCACTTGAGTTAGTGTTGAAAAACCACTTTTCGCACTTGTGTTGGTGCAGGAAACCACTTTTGCACTTGTATGAGTGTGGAAAAAACACTTTTTGCACTTGTCATAGTTTTGAAAAACCACTATTCGCACTTGTGTTAGTGTTGAAAAACCACTTTTCGCACTTGTGTTGGTGCAGGAAACCACTTTTGCACTTGTATTAGTGTGGAAAAAACACTTTTCGCACTTGTGTTAGTGTTGAAAAACCACTTTTCGCACTTGTGTTAGTGTTGAAAAACCACTTTTCGCACTCGTGTTAGTGTTGAAAAACCACTTTTCGCACTTGTGTTGGTGCAGGAAACCACTTTTGCACTTGTATTAGTGTGGAAAAACCGCTTTTCGCACTTGTGTTAGTGTTGAAAAGCCACTTTTCGCACTTGTGTTAGTGTTGAAAAACCACTTTTCGCACTTGTGTTGGTGCAGGAAACCACTTTTGCACTTGTATTAGTGTGGAATAAAGACTTTTTGCACTTGTGATAGTGTTGAAAAACCACTTTTCGCACTTTTGTTAGTGTTGAAAAACCACTTTTCGCACTTGTGTTGGTGCAGGAAACCACTTTTGCACTTGTATTAGTGTGGAAAAATCACTTTTCGCACTTGTGTTAGTGTTGAAAAACCACTTTTCGCACTTGTGTTAGTGTTGAAAAACCACTTATCGCACTTGTGTTAGTGTTGAAAAACCACTTTTCGCACTTGTGTTGGTGCAGGAAACCACTTTTGCACTTGTATTAGTGTGGAAAAAACACTTTTTGCACTTGTGATAGTGTTGAAAAACCACTTTTCGCACTTGTGTTAGTGTTGAAAAACCACTTTTCGCACTTGTGTTAGTGTTGAAAAACCACTTTTCGCACTTGTGTTGGTGCAGGAAACCACTTTTGCACTTGTATTAGTGTGGAAAAAACACTTTTCGCACTTGTGTTAGTGTTGGAAAACCACTTTTCGCACTTGTGTTAGTGTTGAAAAACCACTTTTCGCACTTGAGTTAGTGTTGAAAAACCACTTTTCGCACTTGTGTTGGTGCAGGAAACCACTTTTGCACTTGTATGAGTGTGGAAAAAACACTTTTTGCACTTGTCATAGTGTTGAAAAACCACTTTTCGCACTTGTGTTAGTGTTGAAAAACCACCTTTCGCACTTGTGTTGGTGCAGGAAACCACTTTTGCACTTGTATTAGTGTGGAAAAAACACTTTTCGCACTTGTGTTAATGTTGAAAAACCACTTTTCGCACTTGTGTTAGTGTTGAAAAACCACTTTTCGCACTTGTGTTAGTGTTGAAAAACCACTTTTCGCACTTGTGTTGGTGCAGGAAACCACTTTTGCACTTGTATTAGTGTGGAAAAACCACTTTTCGCACTTGTGTTAGTGTTGAAAAGCCACTTTTCGCACTTGTGTTAGTGTTGAAAAACCACTTTTCGCACTTGTGTTGGTGCAGGAAACCACTTTTTCACTTGTATTAGTGTGGAATAAAGACTTTTTGCACTTGTGATAGTGTTGAAAAACCACTTTTCGCACTTTTGTTAGTGTTGAAAAACCACTTTTCGCACTTGTGTTGGTGCAGGAAACCACTTTTGCACTTGTGATAGTGTTGAAAAACCACTTTTCGCACTTGTGTTAGTGTTGAAAAACCACTTTTCGCACTTGTGTTGGTGCAGGAAACCACTTTTGCACTTGTATTAGTGTGGAAAAATCACTTTTCGCACTTGTGTTAGTGTTGAAAAACCACTTTTCGCACTTGTGTTAGTGTTGAAAAACCACTTATCGCACTTGTGTTAGTGTTGAAAAACCACTTTTCGCACTTGTGTTGGTGCAGGAAACCACTTTTGCACTTGTATTAGTGTGGAAAAAACACTTTTTGCACTTGTGATAGTGTTGAAAAACCACTTTTCGCACTTGTGTTAGTGTTGAAAAACCACTTTTCGCACTTGTGTTAGTGTTGAAAAACCACTTTTCGCACTTGTGTTGGTGCAGGAAACCACTTTTGCACTTGTATTAGTGTGGAAAAAACACTTTTCGCACTTGTGTTAGTGTTGAAAAACCACTTTTCGCACTTGTGTTAGTGTTGAAAAACCACTTTTCGCACTTGTGTTAGTGTTGAAAAACCACTTTTCGCACTTGTGTTGGTGCAGGAAACCACTTTTGCACTTGTATTAGTGTGGAAAAAACACTTTTTGCACTTTTGATAGTGTTGAAAAACCACTTTTCGCACTTGTGTTGGTGCAGGATACCACTATTGCACTTGTATTAGTGTTGAAAAACCACTTTTCACACTTGTGTTAGTGTTGAAAAACCACTTTTCGCACTTGTGTTGGTGCAGGAAACCACTTTTGCACTTGTATTAGTGTGGAAAAAACACTTTTGGCACTTGTGATAGTGTTGAAAAACCACTTTTCGCACTTGTGTTAGTGTTGAAAAACCACTTTTCGCACTTGAGTTAGTGTTGAAAAACCACTTTTCGCACTTGTGTTGGTGCAGGAAACCACTTTTGCACTTGTATGAGTGTGGAAAAAACACTTTTTGCACTTGTCATAGTGTTGAAAAACCACTTTTCGCACTTGTGTTAGTGTTGAAAAACCACCTTTCGCACTTGTGTTGGTGCAGGAAACCACTTTTGCACTTGTATTAGTGTGGAAAAAACACTTTTCGCACTTGTGTTAGTGTTGAAAAACCACTTTTCGCACTTGTGTTAGTGTTGAAAAACCACTTTTCGCACTTGTGTTAGTGTTGAAAAACCACTTTTCGCACTTGTGTTGGTGCAGGAAACCACTTTTGCACTTGTATTAGTGTGGAAAAACCACTTTTCGCACTTGTGTTAGTGTTGAAAAGCCACTTTTCGCACTTGTGTTAGTGTTGAAAAAACCACTTTTCGCACTTGTGTTGGTGCAGGAAACCACTTTTGCACTTGTATTAGTGTGGAAAAAACACTTTTCGCACTTGTGTTATTGTTGAAAAACCACTTTTCGCACTTGTGTTAGTGTTGAAAAACCACTTTTCGCACTTGTGTTAGTGTTGAAAAACCACTTTTCGCACTTGTGTTGGTGCAGGAAACCACTTTTGCACTTGTATTAGTGTGGAAAAAACACTTTTTGCACTTTTGATAGTGTTGAAAAACCACTTTTCGCACTTGTGTTGGTGCAGGAAACCACTATTGCACTTGTATTAGTGTGGAAAAACCACTTTTCGCACTTGTGTTAGTGTTGGAAAACCACTTTTCGCATTTGTGTTAGTGTTGAAAAACCACTTTTCGCACTTGTGTTGGTGCAGGAAATCACTTTTGCACTTGTATTAGTGTGGAAAAAACACTTTTGGCACTTGTGATAGTGTTGAAAAACCACTTTTCGCACTTGTGTTAGTGTTGAAAAACCACTTTTCGCACTCGTGTTAGTGTTGAAAAACCACTTTTCGCACTTGTGTTGGTGCAGGAAACCACTTTTGCACTTGTATTAGTGTGGAAAAACCACTTTTCGCACTTGTGTTAGTGTTGAAAAGCCACTTTTCGCACTTGTGTTAGTGTTGAAAAACCACTTTTCGCACTTGTGTTGGTGCAGGAAACCACTTTTGCACTTGTATTAGTGTGGAATAAAGACTTTTTGCACTTGTGATAGTGTTGAAAAACCACTTTTCGCACTTTTGTTAGTGTTGAAAAACCACTTTTCGCACTTGTGTTGGTGCAGGAAACCACTTTTGCACTTGTATTAGTGTGGAAAAATCACTTTTCGCACTTGTGTTAGTGTTGAAAAACAACTTTTCGCACTTGTGTTAGTGTTGAAAAACCACTTATCGCACTTGTGTTAGTGTTGAAAAACCACTTTTCGCACTTGTGTTGGTGCAGGAAACCACTTTTGCACTTGTATTAGTGTGGAAAAAACACTTTTTGCACTTGTGATAGTGTTGAAAAACCACTTTTCGCACTTGTGTTAGTGTTGAAAAACCACTTTTCGCACTTGTGTTAGTGTTGAAAAACCACTTTTCGCACTTGTGTTGGTGCAGGATACCACTATTGCACTTGTATTAGTGTGGAAAAACCACTTTTCACACTTGTGTTAGTGTTGGAAAACCACTTTTCGCATTTGTGTTAGTGTTGAAAAACCACTTTTCGCACTTGTGTTGGTGCAGGAAACCACTTTTGCACTTGTATTAGTGTGGAAAAAACACTTTTGGCACTTGTGATAGTGTTGAAAAACCACTTTTCGCACTTGTGTTAGTGTTGAAAAACCACTTTTCGCACTTGAGTTAGTGTTGAAAAACCACTTTTCGCACTTGTGTTGGTGCAGGAAACCACTTTTGCACTTGTATGAGTGTGGAAAAAACACTTTTTGCACTTGTCATAGTGTTGAAAAACCACTTTTCGCACTTGTGTTAGTGTTGAAAAACCACCTTTCGCACTTGTGTTGGTGCAGGAAACCACTTTTGCACTTGTATTAGTGTGGAAAAAACACTTTTCGCACTTGTGTTAGTGTTGAAAAACCACTTTTCGCACTTGTGTTAGTGTTGAAAAACCACTTTTCGCATTTGTGTTAGTGTTGAAAAACCACTTTTCGCACTTGTGTTGGTGCAGGAAACCACTTTTGCACTTGTATTAGTGTGGAAAAACCACTTTTCGCACTTGTGTTAGTGTTGAAAAGCCACTTTTCACACTTGTGTTAGTGTTGAAAAACCACTTTTCGCACTTGTGTTGGTGCAGGAAACCACTTTTTCACTTGTATTAGTGTGGAATAAAGACTTTTTGCACTTGTGATAGTGTTGAAAAACCACTTTTCGCACTTTTGTTAGTGTTGAAAAACCACTTTTCGCACTTGTGTTGGTGCAGGAAACCACTTTTGCACTTGTGATAGTGTTGAAAAACCACTTTTTGCACTTTTGATAGTGTTGAAAAACCACTTTTCGCACTTGTGTTGGTGCAGGATACCACTATTGCACTTGTATTAGTGTTGAAAAACCACTTTTCACACTTGTGTTAGTGTTGAAAAACCACTTTTCGCACTTGTGTTGGTGCAGGAAACCACTTTTGCACTTGTATTAGTGTGGAAAAAACACTTTTGGCACTTGTGATAGTGTTGAAAAACCACTTTTCGCACTTGTGTTAGTGTTGAAAAACCACTTTTCGCACTTGAGTTAGTGTTGAAAAACCACTTTTCGCACTTGTGTTGGTGCAGGAAACCACTTTTGCACTTGTATGAGTGTGGAAAAAACACTTTTTGCACTTGTCATAGTGTTGAAAAACCACTTTTCGCACTTGTGTTAGTGTTGAAAAACCACCTTTCGCACTTGTGTTGGTGCAGGAAACCACTTTTGCACTTGTATTAGTGTGGAAAAAACACTTTTCGCACTTGTGTTAGTGTTGAAAAACCACTTTTCGCACTTGTGTTAGTGTTGAAAAACCACTTTTCGCACTTGTGTTAGTGTTGAAAAACCACTTTTCGCACTTGTGTTGGTGCAGGAAACCACTTTTGCACTTGTATTAGTGTGGAAAAACCACTTTTCGCACTTGTGTTAGTGTTGAAAAGCCACTTTTCGCACTTGTGTTAGTGTTGAAAAAACCACTTTTCGCACTTGTGTTGGTGCAGGAAACCACTTTTGCACTTGTATTAGTGTGGAAAAAACACTTTTCGCACTTGTGTTATTGTTGAAAAACCACTTTTCGCACTTGTGTTAGTGTTGAAAAACCACTTTTCGCACTTGTGTTAGTGTTGAAAAACCACTTTTCGCACTTGTGTTGGTGCAGGAAACCACTTTTGCACTTGTATTAGTGTGGAAAAAACACTTTTTGCACTTTTGATAGTGTTGAAAAACCACTTTTCGCACTTGTGTTGGTGCAGGAAACCACTATTGCACTTGTATTAGTGTGGAAAAACCACTTTTCGCACTTGTGTTAGTGTTGGAAAACCACTTTTCGCATTTGTGTTAGTGTTGAAAAACCACTTTTCGCACTTGTGTTGGTGCAGGAAACCACTTTTGCACTTGTATTAGTGTGGAAAAAACACTTTTGGCACTTGTGATAGTGTTGAAAAACCACTTTTCGCACTTGTGTTAGTGTTGAAAAACCACTTTTCGCACTCGTGTTAGTGTTGAAAAACCACTTTTCGCACTTGTGTTGGTGCAGGAAACCACTTTTGCACTTGTATTAGTGTGGAAAAACCACTTTTCGCACTTGTGTTAGTGTTGAAAAGCCACTTTTCGCACTTGTGTTAGTGTTGAAAAACCACTTTTCGCACTTGTGTTGGTGCAGGAAACCACTTTTGCACTTGTATTAGTGTGGAATAAAGACTTTTTGCACTTGTGATAGTGTTGAAAAACCACTTTTCGCACTTTTGTTAGTGTTGAAAAACCACTTTTCGCACTTGTGTTGGTGCAGGAAACCACTTTTGCACTTGTATTAGTGTGGAAAAATCACTTTTCGCACTTGTGTTAGTGTTGAAAAACAACTTTTCGCACTTGTGTTAGTGTTGAAAAACCACTTATCGCACTTGTGTTAGTGTTGAAAAACCACTTTTCGCACTTGTGTTGGTGCAGGAAACCACTTTTGCACTTGTATTAGTGTGGAAAAAACACTTTTTGCACTTGTGATAGTGTTGAAAAACCACTTTTCGCACTTGTGTTAGTGTTGAAAAACCACTTTTCGCACTTGTGTTAGTGTTGAAAAACCACTTTTCGCACTTGTGTTGGTGCAGGATACCACTATTGCACTTGTATTAGTGTGGAAAAACCACTTTTCACACTTGTGTTAGTGTTGGAAAACCACTTTTCGCATTTGTGTTAGTGTTGAAAAACCACTTTTCGCACTTGTGTTGGTGCAGGAAACCACTTTTGCACTTGTATTAGTGTGGAAAAAACACTTTTGGCACTTGTGATAGTGTTGAAAAACCACTTTTCGCACTTGTGTTAGTGTTGAAAAACCACTTTTCGCACTTGAGTTAGTGTTGAAAAACCACTTTTCGCACTTGTGTTGGTGCAGGAAACCACTTTTGCACTTGTATTAGTGTGGAAAAAACACTTTTCGCACTTGTGTTAGTGTTGAAAAACCACTTTTCGCACTTGTGTTAGTGTTGAAAAACCACTTTTCGCATTTGTGTTAGTGTTGAAAAACCACTTTTCGCACTTGTGTTGGTGCAGGAAACCACTTTTGCACTTGTATTAGTGTGGAAAAACCACTTTTCGCACTTGTGTTAGTGTTGAAAAGCCACTTTTCACACTTGTGTTAGTGTTGAAAAACCACTTTTCGCACTTGTGTTGGTGCAGGAAACCACTTTTTCACTTGTATTAGTGTGGAATAAAGACTTTTTGCACTTGTGATAGTGTTGAAAAACCACTTTTCGCACTTTTGTTAGTGTTGAAAAACCACTTTTCGCACTTGTGTTGGTGCAGGAAACCACTTTTGCACTTGTGATAGTGTTGAAAAACCACTTTTTGCACTTTTGATAGTGTTGAAAAACCACTTTTCGCACTTGTGTTGGTGCAGGATACCACTATTGCACTTGTATTAGTGTTGAAAAACCACTTTTCACACTTGTGTTAGTGTTGAAAAACCACTTTTCGCACTTGTGTTGGTGCAGGAAACCACTTTTGCACTTGTATTAGTGTGGAAAAAACACTTTTGGCACTTGTGATAGTGTTGAAAAACCACTTTTCGCACTTGTGTTAGTGTTGAAAAACCACTTTTCGCACTTGAGTTAGTGTTGAAAAACCACTTTTCGCACTTGTGTTGGTGCAGGAAACCACTTTTGCACTTGTATGAGTGTGGAAAAAACACTTTTTGCACTTGTCATAGTGTTGAAAAACCACTTTTCGCACTTGTGTTAGTGTTGAAAAACCACCTTTCGCACTTGTGTTGGTGCAGGAAACCACTTTTGCACTTGTATTAGTGTGGAAAAAACACTTTTCGCACTTGTGTTAGTGTTGAAAAACCACTTTTCGCACTTGTGTTAGTGTTGAAAAACCACTTTTCGCACTTGTGTTAGTGTTGAAAAACCACTTTTCGCACTTGTGTTGGTGCAGGAAACCACTTTTGCACTTGTATTAGTGTGGAAAAACCACTTTTCGCACTTGTGTTAGTGTTGAAAAGCCACTTTTCGCACTTGTGTTAGTGTTGAAAAAACCACTTTTCGCACTTGTGTTGGTGCAGGAAACCACTTTTGCACTTGTATTAGTGTGGAAAAAACACTTTTCGCACTTGTGTTATTGTTGAAAAACCACTTTTCGCACTTGTGTTAGTGTTGAAAAACCACTTTTCGCACTTGTGTTAGTGTTGAAAAACCACTTTTCGCACTTGTGTTGGTGCAGGAAACCACTTTTGCACTTGTATTAGTGTGGAAAAAACACTTTTTGCACTTTTGATAGTGTTGAAAAACCACTTTTCGCACTTGTGTTGGTGCAGGAAACCACTATTGCACTTGTATTAGTGTGGAAAAACCACTTTTCGCACTTGTGTTAGTGTTGGAAAACCACTTTTCGCATTTGTGTTAGTGTTGAAAAACCACTTTTCGCACTTGTGTTGGTGCAGGAAACCACTTTTGCACTTGTATTAGTGTGGAAAAAACACTTTTGGCACTTGTGATAGTGTTGAAAAACCACTTTTCGCACTTGTGTTAGTGTTGAAAAACCACTTTTCGCACTCGTGTTAGTGTTGAAAAACCACTTTTCGCACTTGTGTTGGTGCAGGAAACCACTTTTGCACTTGTATTAGTGTGGAAAAACCACTTTTCGCACTTGTGTTAGTGTTGAAAAGCCACTTTTCGCACTTGTGTTAGTGTTGAAAAACCACTTTTCGCACTTGTGTTGGTGCAGGAAACCACTTTTGCACTTGTATTAGTGTGGAATAAAGACTTTTTGCACTTGTGATAGTGTTGAAAAACCACTTTTCGCACTTTTGTTAGTGTTGAAAAACCACTTTTCGCACTTGTGTTGGTGCAGGAAACCACTTTTGCACTTGTATTAGTGTGGAAAAATCACTTTTCGCACTTGTGTTAGTGTTGAAAAACAACTTTTCGCACTTGTGTTAGTGTTGAAAAACCACTTATCGCACTTGTGTTAGTGTTGAAAAACCACTTTTCGCACTTGTGTTGGTGCAGGAAACCACTTTTGCACTTGTATTAGTGTGGAAAAAACACTTTTTGCACTTGTGATAGTGTTGAAAAACCACTTTTCGCACTTGTGTTAGTGTTGAAAAACCACTTTTCGCACTTGTGTTAGTGTTGAAAAACCACTTTTCGCACTTGTGTTGGTGCAGGATACCACTATTGCACTTGTATTAGTGTGGAAAAACCACTTTTCACACTTGTGTTAGTGTTGGAAAACCACTTTTCGCATTTGTGTTAGTGTTGAAAAACCACTTTTCGCACTTGTGTTGGTGCAGGAAACCACTTTTGCACTTGTATTAGTGTGGAAAAAACACTTTTGGCACTTGTGATAGTGTTGAAAAACCACTTTTCGCACTTGTGTTAGTGTTGAAAAACCACTTTTCGCACTTGAGTTAGTGTTGAAAAACCACTTTTCGCACTTGTGTTGGTGCAGGAAACCACTTTTGCACTTGTATGAGTGTGGAAAAAACACTTTTTGCACTTGTCATAGTGTTGAAAAACCACTTTTCGCACTTGTGTTAGTGTTGAAAAACCACCTTTCGCACTTGTGTTGGTGCAGGAAACCACTTTTGCACTTGTATTAGTGTGGAAAAAACACTTTTCGCACTTGTGTTAGTGTTGAAAAACCACTTTTCGCACTTGTGTTAGTGTTGAAAAACCACTTTTCGCATTTGTGTTAGTGTTGAAAAACCACTTTTCGCACTTGTGTTGGTGCAGGAAACCACTTTTGCACTTGTATTAGTGTGGAAAAACCACTTTTCGCACTTGTGTTAGTGTTGAAAAGCCACTTTTCACACTTGTGTTAGTGTTGAAAAACCACTTTTCGCACTTGTGTTGGTGCAGGAAACCACTTTTTCACTTGTATTAGTGTGGAATAAAGACTTTTTGCACTTGTGATAGTGTTGAAAAACCACTTTTCGCACTTTTGTTAGTGTTGAAAAACCACTTTTCGCACTTGTGTTGGTGCAGGAAACCACTTTTGCACTTGTGATAGTGTTGAAAAACCACTTTTCGCACTTGTGTTAGTGTTGAAAAACCACTTTTCGCACTTGTGTTGGTGCAGGAAACCACTTTTGCACTTGTATTAGTGTGGAAAAATCACTTTTCGCACTTGTGTTAGTGTTGAAAAACCACTTTTCGCACTTGTGTTAGTGTTGAAAAACCACTTATCGCACTTGTGTTAGTGTTGAAAAACCACTTTTCGCACTTGTGTTGGTGCAGGAAACCACTTTTGCACTTGTATTAGTGTGGAAAAAACACTTTTTGCACTTGTGATAGTGTTGAAAAACCACTTTTCGCACTTGTGTTAGTGTTGAAAAACCACTTTTCGCACTTGTGTTAGTGTTGAAAAACCACTTTTCGCACTTGTGTTGGTGCAGGAAACCACTTTTGCACTTGTATTAGTGTGGAAAAAACACTTTTCGCACTTGTGTTAGTGTTGAAAAACCACTTTTCGCACTTGTGTTAGTGTTGAAAAACCACTTTTCGCACTTGTGTTAGTGTTGAAAAACCACTTTTCGCACTTGTGTTGGTGCAGGAAACCACTTTTGCACTTGTATTAGTGTGGAAAAAACACTTTTTGCACTTTTGATAGTGTTGAAAAACCACTTTTCGCACTTGTGTTGGTGCAGGATACCACTATTGCACTTGTATTAGTGTGGAAAAACCACTTTTCGCACTTGTGTTAGTGTTGGAAAACCACTTTTCGCATTTGTGTTAGTGTTGAAAAACCACTTTTCGCACTTGTGTTGGTGCAGGAAACCACTTTTGCACTTGTATTAGTGTGGAAAAAACACTTTTGGCACTTGTGATAGTGTTGAAAAACCACTTTTCGCACTTGTGTTAGTGTTGAAAAACCACTTTTCGCACTTGAGTTAGTGTTGAAAAACCACTTTTCGCACTTGTGTTGGTGCAGGAAACCACTTTTGCACTTGTATGAGTGTGGAAAAAACACTTTTTGCACTTGTCATAGTGTTGAAAAACCACTTTTCGCACTTGTGTTAGTGTTGAAAAACCACCTTTCGCACTTGTGTTGGTGCAGGAAACCACTTTTGCACTTGTATTAGTGTGGAAAAAACACTTTTCGCACTTGTGTTAGTGTTGAAAAACCACTTTTCGCACTTGTGTTAGTGTTGAAAAACCACTTTTCGCACTTGTGTTAGTGTTGAAAAACCACTTTTCGCACTTGTGTTGGTGCAGGAAACCACTTTTGCACTTGTATTAGTGTGGAAAAACCACTTTTCGCACTTGTGTTAGTGTTGAAAAGCCACTTTTCGCACTTGTGTTAGTGTTGAAAAACCACTTTTCGCACTTGTGTTGGTGCAGGAAACCACTTTTTCACTTGTATTAGTGTGGAATAAAGACTTTTTGCACTTGTGATAGTGTTGAAAAACCACTTTTCGCACTTTTGTTAGTGTTGAAAAACCACTTTTCGCACTTGTGTTGGTGCAGGAAACCACTTTTGCACTTGTGATAGTGTTGAAAAACCACTTTTCGCACTTGTGTTAGTGTTGAAAAACCACTTTTCACACTTGTGTTAGTGTTGAAAAACCACTTTTCGCACTTGTGTTGGTGCAGGAAACCACTTTTGCACTTGTATTAGTGTGGAAAAACCACTTTTCGCACTTGTGTTAGTGTTGAAAAACCACTTTTCGCACTTGTGTTAGTGTTGAAAAACCACTTTTCGCACTTGTGTTAGTGTTGAAAAACCACTTTTCGCACTTGTGTTGGTGCAGGAAACCACTTTTGCACTTGTATTAGTGTGGAAAAAACACTTTTTGCACTTTTGATAGTGTTGAAAAACCACTTTTCGCACTTGTGTTGGTGCAGGAAACCACTATTGCACTTGTATTAGTGTGGAAAAACCACTTTTCGCACTTGTGTTAGTGTTGGAAAACCACTTTTCGCATTTGTGTTAGTGTTGAAAAACCACATTTCGCACTTGTGTTGGTGCAGGAAACCACTTTTGCACTTGTATTAGTGTGGAAAAAACACTTTTGCCACTTGTGATAGTGTTGAAAAACCACTTTTCGCACTTGTGTTAGTGTTGAAAAACCACTTTTCGCACTTGAGTTAGTGTTGAAAAACCACTTTTCGCACTTGTGTTGGTGCAGGAAACCACTTTTGCACTTGTATGAGTGTGGAAAAAACACTTTTTGCACTTGTCATAGTGTTGAAAAACCACTTTTCGCACTTGTGTTAGTGTTGAAAAACCACCTTTTGCACTTGTGTTGGTGCAGGAAACCACTTTTGCACTTGTATTAGTGTGGAAACAACACTTTTCACACTTGTGTTAGTGTTGAAAAACCACTTTTCGCACTTGTGTTAGTGTTGAAAAACCACTTTTCGCACTTGTGTTAGTGTTGAAAAACCACTTTTCGCACTTGTGTTGGTGCAGGAAACCACTTTTGCACTTGTATTAGTGTGGAAAAACCACTTTTCACACTTGTGTTAGTGTTGAAAAGCCACTTTTCGCACTTGTGTTAGTGTTGAAAAACCACTTTTCGCACTTGTGTTGGTGCAGGAAACCACTTTTTCACTTGTATTAGTGTGGAATAAAGACTTTTTGCACTTGTGATAGTGTTGAAAAACCACTTTTCGCACTTTTGTTAGTGTTGAAAAACCACTTTTCGCACTTGTGTTGGTGCAGGAAACCACTTTTGTACTTGTATTTGTGTGGAAAAATCACTTTTCGCACTTGTGTTAGTGTTGAAAAACCACTTTTCGCACTTGTGTTAGTGTTGAAAAACCACTTTTCGCACTTGTGTTAGTGTTGAAAAACCACTTTACGCACTTGTGTTGGTGCAGGAAACCACTTTTGCACTTGTATTAGTGTGGAAAAAACACTTTTCGCTCTTGTGTTAGTGTTGAAAAACCACTTTTCGCACTTGTGTTAGTGTTGAAAAACCACTTTTTGCACTTGTGTTGGTGCAGGAATCCACTTTTGCACTTGTATTAGTGTGGAAAAAACACTTTTTGCACTTGTGATAGTGTTGAAAATCCACTTTTCGCACTTGTGTTAGTGTTGAAAAACCACTTTTCGCACTTGAGTTAGTGTTGAAAAACCACTTTTCGCACTTGTGTTGGTGCAGGAAACCACTTTTGCACTTGTATGAGTGTGGAAAAAACACTTTTTGCACTTGTCATAGTGTTAAAAAACCACTTTTCGCACTTGTGTTAGTGTTGAAAAACCACTTTTCGCACTTGTGTTGGTGTTGAAAAACCACTTTTCGCACTTGTGTTAGTGTTGAAAAACCACTTTTCGCACTTGTGTTGGTGCAGGAAACCACTTTTGCACTTGTATTAGTGTGGAAAAACCACTTTTCGCACTTGTGCTAGTGTTGAAAAGCCACTTTTCGCACTTGTGTTAGTGTTGTAAAACCACTTTTGCACTTGTATTAGTGTGGAAAAACCACTTTTCGCACTTGTGTTAGTGTTGAAAAGCCACTTTTCGCACTTGTGTTAGTGTTGAAAAACCACTTTTCGCACTTGTGTTGGTGCAGGAAACCACTTTTGCACTTGTATTAGTGTGGAATAAAGACTTTTTGCACTTGTGATAGTGTTGAAAAACCACTTTCGCACTTTTGTTAGTGTTGAAAAACCACTTTTCGCACTTGTGTTAGTGTTGAAAAACCAC
Source organism: Myxine glutinosa (assembly GCF_964187855.1). Lineage (NCBI taxonomy): Eukaryota > Metazoa > Chordata > Myxini > Myxiniformes > Myxinidae > Myxine > Myxine glutinosa. Next base: position 261,814 of record NW_027616464.1, read on the forward strand.
TTATCGCACTTGTGTTAGTGTTGAAAAACCACTTTTCGCACTTGTGTTGGTGCAGGAAACCACTTTTGCACTTGTATTAGTGTGGAAAAACCACTTATCGCACTTGTGTTAGTGTTGAAAAACCACTTTTCGCACTTGTGTTGGTGCAGGAAACCACTTTTGCACTTGTATTAGTGTGGAAAAAACACTTTTCGCTCTTGTGTTAGTGTTGAAAAACCACTTTTTGCACTTGTATTAGTGTGGAAAAAACACTTTTCGCTCTTGTGTTAGTGTTGAAAAACCACTTTTTGCACTTGTGTTAGTGTTGAAAAACCACTTTTCGCACTTGTGTTAGTGTTGAAAAACCACTTTTCGCACTTGTGTTGGTGCAGGAAACCACTTTTGCACTTGTATTAGTGTGGAAAAAACACTTTTCGCTCTTGTGTTAGTGTTGAAAAACCACTTTTTGCACTTGTGTTAGTGTTGAAAAACCACTTTTCGCACTTGTGTTAGTGTTGAAAAACCACTTTTCGCACTTGTGTTGGTGCAGGAAACCACTTTTGCACTTGTATTAGTGTGGAAAAACCACTTTTCGCACTTGTGTTAGTGTTGAAAAACCACTTTTCGCACTTGTGTTAGTGTTGAAAAACCACTTTTCGCACATGTGTTGGTGCAGGAAACCACTTTTGCACTTGTATTAGTGTGGAAAAAACACTTTTTGCACTTGTGATAGTGTTGAAAAACCACTTTTCGCACTTGTGTTAGTGTTGAAAAACCACTTTTCGCACTTGTGTTAGTGTTGAAAAACCACTTTTCGCACTTGTGTTGGTGCAGGAAACCACTTTTGCACTTGTATTAGTGTGGAAAAACCACTTTTCGCACTTGTGTTAGTGTTGAAAAACCACTTTTCGCACTTGTGTTAGTGTTGAAAAACCACTTTTCGCACTTGTGTTAGTGTTGAAAAACCACTTTTCGCACTTGTGTTGGTGCAGGAAACCACTTTTGCACTTGTATTAGTGTGGAAAAAACACTTTTTGCACTTTTGATAGTGTTGAAAAACCACTTTTCGCACTTGTGTTGGTGCAGGAAACCACTATTGCACTTGTATTAGTGTGGAAAAACCACTTTTCGCACTTGTGTTAGTGTTGGAAAACCACTTTTCGCATTTGTGTTAGTGTTGAAAAACCACATTTCGCACTTGTGTTGGTGCAGGAAACCACTTTTGCACTTGTATTAGTGTGGAAAAAACACTTTTGCCACTTGTGATAGTGTTGAAAAACCACTTTTCGCACTTGTGTTAGTGTTGAAAAACCACTTTTCGCACTTGAGTTAGTGTTGAAAAACCACTTTTCGCACTTGTGTTGGTGCAGGAAACCACTTTTGCACTTGTATGAGTGTGGAAAAAACACTTTTTGCACTTGTCATAGTGTTGAAAAACCACTTTTCGCACTTGTGTTAGTGTTGAAAAACCACCTTTTGCACTTGTGTTGGTGCAGGAAACCACTTTTGCACTTGTATTAGTGTGGAAACAACACTTTTCGCACTTGTGTTAGTGTTGAAAAACCACTTTTCGCACTTGTGTTAGTGTTGAAAAACCACTTTTCGCACTTGTGTTAGTGTTGAAAAACCACTTTTCGCACTTGTGTTGGTGCAGGAAACCACTTTTGCACTTGTATTAGTGTGGAAAAACCACTTTTCACACTTGTGTTAGTGTTGAAAAGCCACTTTTCGCACTTGTGTTAGTGTTGAAAAACCACTTTTCGCACTTGTGTTGGTGCAGGAAACCACTTTTTCACTTGTATTAGTGTGGAATAAAGACTTTTTGCACTTGTGATAGTGTTGAAAAACCACTTTTCGCACTTTTGTTAGTGTTGAAAAACCACTTTTCGCACTTGTGTTGGTGCAGGAAACCACTTTTGTACTTGTATTAGTGTGGAAAAATCACTTTTCGCACTTGTGTTAGTGTTGAAAAACCACTTTTCGCACTTGTGTTAGTGTTGAAAAACCACTTTTCGCACTTGTGTTAGTGTTGAAAAACCACTTTACGCACTTGTGTTGGTGCAGGAAACCACTTTTGCACTTGTATTAGTGTGGAAAAAACACTTTTCGCTCTTGTGTTAGTGTTGAAAAACCACTTTTCGCACTTGTGTTAGTGTTGAAAAACCACTTTTTGCACTTGTGTTGGTGCAGGAATCCACTTTTGCACTTGTATTAGTGTGGAAAAAACACTTTTTGCACTTGTGATAGTGTTGAAAATCCACTTTTCGCACTTGTGTTAGTGTTGAAAAACCACTTTTCGCACTTGAGTTAGTGTTGAAAAACCACTTTTCGCACTTGTGTTGGTGCAGGAAACCACTTTTGCACTTGTATGAGTGTGGAAAAAACACTTTTTGCACTTGTCATAGTGTTAAAAAACCACTTTTCGCACTTGTGTTAGTGTTGAAAAACCACTTTTCGCACTTGTGTTGGTGTTGAAAAACCACTTTTCGCACTTGTGTTAGTGTTGAAAAACCACTTTTCGCACTTGTGTTGGTGCAGGAAACCACTTTTGCACTTGTATTAGTGTGGAAAAACCACTTTTCGCACTTGTGTTAGTGTTGAAAAGCCACTTTTCGCACTTGTGTTAGTGTTGTAAAACCACTTTTGCACTTGTATTAGTGTGGAAAAACCACTTTTCGCACTTGTGTTAGTGTTGAAAAGCCACTTTTCGCACTTGTGTTAGTGTTGAAAAACCACTTTTCGCACTTGTGTTGGTGCAGGAAACCACTTTTGCACTTGTATTAGTGTGGAATAAAGACTTTTTGCACTTGTGATAGTGTTGAAAAACCACTTTCGCACTTTTGTTAGTGTTGAAAAACCACTTTTCGCACTTGTGTTAGTGTTGAAAAACCACTTATCGCACTTGTGTTAGTGTTGAAAAACCACTTTTCGCACTTGTGTTGGTGCAGGAAACCACTTTTGCACTTGTATTAGTGTGGAAAAACCACTTATCGCACTTGTGTTAGTGTTGAAAAACCACTTTTCGCACTTGTGTTGGTGCAGGAAACCACTTTTGCACTTGTATTAGTGTGGAAAAAACACTTTTCGCTCTTGTGTTAGTGTTGAAAAACCACTTTTTGCACTTGTATTAGTGTGGAAAAAACACTTTTCGCTCTTGTGTTAGTGTTGAAAAACCACTTTTTGCACTTGTGTTAGTGTTGAAAAACCACTTTTCGCACTTGTGTTAGTGTTGAAAAACCACTTTTCGCACTTGTGTTGGTGCAGGAAACCACTTTTGCACTTGTATTAGTGTGGAAAAAACACTTTTCGCTCTTGTGTTAGTGTTGAAAAACCACTTTTTGCACTTGTGTTAGTGTTGAAAAACCACTTTTCGCACTTGTGTTAGTGTTGAAAAACCACTTTTCGCACTTGTGTTGGTGCAGGAAACCACTTTTGCACTTGTATTAGTGTGGAAAAAACACTTTTCGCTCTTGTGTTAGTGTTGAAAAACCACTTTTTGCACTTGTGTTAGTGTTGAAAAACCACTTTTCGCACTTGTGTTAGTGTTGAAAAACCACTTTTCGCACTTGTGTTGGTGCAGGAAACCACTTTTGCACTTGTATTAGTGTGGAAAAACCACTTTTCGCACTTGTGTTAGTGTTGAAAAACCACTTTTCGCACTTGTGTTAGTGTTGAAAAACCACTTTTCGCACATGTGTTGGTGCAGGAAACCACTTTTGCACTTGTATTAGTGTGGAAAAAACACTTTTTGCACTTGTGATAGTGTTGAAAAACCACTTTTCGCACTTGTGTTAGTGTTGAAAAACCACTTTTCGCACTTGTGTTACTGTTGAAAAACCACATTTCGCACTTGTGTTGGTGCAGGAAACCACTTTTGCACTTGTATTAGTGTGGAAAAAACACTTTTCGCACTTGTGTTAGTGTTGAAAAACCACTTTTCGCACTTGTGTTGGTGCAGGAAACCACTTTTGCACTTGTATTAGTGTGGAAAAAACACTTTTCGCACTTGTGTTGGTGTTGAAAAACCACTTTTCGCACTTGCGTTAGTGTTGAAAAATCACTTTTCGCACTTGTGTTAGTGTTGAAAAACCACTTTTCGCACTTGTGTTAGTGTTGAAAAACCACTTTTCGCACTTGTGTTGGTGCAGGAAACCACTTTTGCACTTGTATTAGTGTGGAAAAACCACTTTTCGCACTTGTGTTAGTGTTGAAAAGCCACTTTTCGCACTTGTGTTAGTGTTGAAAAACCACTTTTCGCACTTGTGTTGGTGCAGGAAACCACTTTTGCACTTGTATTAGTGTGGAATAAAGACTTTTTGCACTTGTGATAGTGTTGAAAAACCACTTTTCGTACTTTTGTTAGTGTTGAAAAACCACTTTTCGCACTTGTGTTGGTGCAGGAAACCACTTTTGCACTTGTATTAGTGTGGAAAAATCACTTTTCGCACTTGTGTTAGTGTTGAAAAACCACTTTTCGCACTTGTGTTAGTGTTGAAAAACCACTTTTCGCACTTGTGTTGGTGCAGGAAACCACTTTTGCACTTGTATTAGTGTGGAAAAAACACTTTTTGCACTTTTGATAGTGTTGAAAAACCACTTTTCGCACTTGTGTTGGTGCAGGATACCACTATTGCACTTGTATTAGTGTGGAAAAACCACTTTTCGCACTTGTGTTAGTGTTGGAAAACCACTTTTCGCATTTGTGTTAGTGTTGAAAAACCACTTTTCGCACTTGTGTTGGTGCAGGAAACCACTTTTGCACTTGTATTAGTGTGGAAAAAACACTTTTGGCACTTGTGATAGTGTTGAAAAACCACTTTTCGCACTTGTGTTAGTGTTGAAAAACCACTTTTCGCACTTGAGTTAGTGTTGAAAAACCACTTTTCGCACTTGTGTTGGTGCAGGAAACCACTTTTGCACTTGTATGAGTGTGGAAAAAACACTTTTTGCACTTGTCATAGTGTTGAAAAACCACTTTTCGCACTTGTGTTAGTGTTGAAAAACCACCTTTCGCACTTGTGTTGGTGCAGGAAACCACTTTTGCACTTGTATTAGTGTGGAAAAAACACTTTTCGCACTTGTGTTAGTGTTGAAAAACCACTTTTCGCACTTGTGTTAGTGTTGAAAAACCACTTTTCGCACTTGTGTTAGTGTTGAAAAACCACTTTTCGCACTTGTGTTGGTGCAGGAAACCACTTTTGCACTTGTAGTAGTGTGGAAAAACCACTTTTCGCACTTGTGTTAGTGTTGAAAAGCCACTTTTCGCATTTGTGTTAGTGTTGAAAAAACCACTTTTCGCACTTGTGTTGGTGCAGGAAACCACTTTTGCACTTGTATTAGTGTGGAAAAAACACTTTTCGCACTTGTGTTAGTGTTGAAAAACCACTTTTCGCACTTGTGTTAGTGTTGAAAAACCACTTTTCGCACTTGTGTTAGTGTTGAAAAACCACTTTTCGCACTTGTGTTGGTGCAGGAAACCACTTTTGCACTTGTATTAGTGTGGAAAAAACACTTTTTGCACTTTTGATAGTGTTGAAAAACCACTTTTCGCACTTGTGTTGGTGCAGGAAACCACTATTGCACTTGTATTAGTGTGGAAAAACCACTTTTCGCACTTGTGTTAGTGTTGGAAAACCACTTTTCGCATTTGTGTTAGTGTTGAAAAACCACTTTTCGCACTTGTGTTGGTGCAGGAAACCACTTTTGCACTTGTATTAGTGTGGAAAAAACACTTTTGGCACTTGTGATAGTGTTGAAAAACCACTTTTCGCACTTGTGTTTGTGTTGAAAAACCACTTTTCGCACTTGTGTTAATGTTGAAAAACCACTTTTCGCACTTGAGTTAGTGTTGAAAAACCACTTTTCGCACTTGTGTTGGTGCAGGAAACCACTTTTGCACTTGTATGAGTGTGGATAAAACACTTTTTGCACTTGTCATAGTGTTGAAAAACCACTATTCGCACTTGTGTTAGTGTTGAAAAACCACTTTTCGCACTTGTGTTGGTGCAGGAAACCACTTTTGCACTTGTATTAGTGTGGAAAAAACACTTTTCGCACTTGTGTTAGTGTTGAAAAACCACTTTTCGCACTTGTGTTAGTGTTGAAAAACCACTTTTCGCACTCGTGTTAGTGTTGAAAAACCACTTTTCGCACTTGTGTTGGTGCAGGAAACCACTTTTGCACTTGTATTAGTGTGGAAAAACCACTTTTCGCACTTGTGTTAGTGTTGAAAAGCCACTTTTCGCACTTGTGTTAGTGTTGAAAAACCACTTTTCGCACTTGTGTTGGTGCAGGAAACCACTTTTGCACTTGTATTAGTGTGGAATAAAGACTTTTTGCACTTGTGATAGTGTTGAAAAACCACTTTTCGCACTTTTGTTAGTGTTGAAAAACCACTTTTCGCACTTGTGTTGGTGCAGGAAACCACTTTTGCACTTGTATTAGTGTGGAAAAATCACTTTTTGCACTTGTGTTAGTGTTGAAAAACCACTTTTCGCACTTGTGTTAGTGTTGAAAAACCACTTATCGCACTTGTGTTAGTGTTGAAAAACCACTTTTCGCACTTGTGTTGGTGCAGGAAACCACTTTTGCACTTGTATTAGTGTGGAAAAAACACTTTTTGCACTTGTGATAGTGTTGAAAAACCACTTTTTGCACTTGTGTTAGTGTTGAAAAACCACTTTTCGCACTTGTGTTAGTGTTGAAAAACCACTTTTCGCACTTGTGTTGGTGCAGGAAACCACTTTTGCACTTGTATTAGTGTGGAAAAAACACTTTTCGCACTTGTGTTAGTGTTGAAAAACCACTTTTCGCACTTGTGTTAGTGTTGAAAAACCACTTTTCGCACTTGTGTTAGTGTTGAAAAACCACTTTTCGCACTTGTGTTGGTGCAGGAAACCACTTTTGCACTTGTATTAGTGTGGAAAAAACACTTTTTGCACTTTTGATAGTGTTGAAAAACCACTTTTCGCACTTGTGTTGGTGCAGGATACCACTATTGCACTTGTATTAGTGTGGAAAAACCACTTTTCGCACTTGTGTTAGTGTTGGAAAACCACTTTTCGCATTTGTGTTAGTGTTGAAAAACCACTTTTCGCACTTGTGTTGGTGCAGGAAACCACTTTTGCACTTGTATTAGTGTGGAAAAAACACTTTTGGCACTTGTGATTGTGTTGAAAAACCACTTTTCGCACTTGTGTTAGTGTTGAAAAACCACTTTTCGCACTTGAGTTAGTGTTGAAAAACCACTTTTCGCACTTGTGTTGGTGCAGGAAACCACTTTTGCACTTGTATGAGTGTGGAAAAAACACTTTTTGCACTTGTCATAGTGTTGAAAAACCACTTTTCGCACTTGTGTTAGTGTTGAAAAACCACCTTTCGCACTTGTGTTGGTGCAGGAAACCACTTTTGCACTTGTATTAGTGTGGAAAAAACACTTTTCGCACTTGTGTTAGTGTTGAAAAACCACTTTTCGCACTTGTGTTAGTGTTGAAAAACCACTTTTCGCACTTGTGTTAGTGTTGAAAAACCACTTTTCGCACTTGTGTTGGTGCAGGAAACCACTTTTGCACTTGTATTAGTGTGGAAAAACCACTTTTCGCACTTGTGTTAGTGTTGAAAAGCCACTTTTCGCACTTGTGTTAGTGTTGAAAAACCACTTTTCGCACTTGTGTTGGTGCAGGAAACCACTTTTTCACTTGTATTAGTGTGGAATAAAGACTTTTTGCACTTGTGATAGTGTTGAAAAACCACTTTTCGCACTTTTGTTAGTGTTGAAAAACCACTTTTCGCACTTGTGTTGGTGCAGGAAACCACTTTTGCACTTGTGATAGTGTTGAAAAACCACTTTTCGCACTTGTGTTAGTGTTGAAAAACCACTTTTCGCACTTGTGTTGGTGCAGGAAACCACTTTTGCACTTGTGTGGAAAAATCACTTTTCGCACTTGTGTTAGTGTTGAAAAACCACTTTTCGCACTTGTGTTAGTGTTGAAAAACCACTTATCGCACTTGTGTTAGTGTTGAAAAACCACTTTTCGCACTTGTGTTGGTGCAGGAAACCACTTTTGCACTTGTATTAGTGTGGAAAAAACACTTTTTGGACTTGTGATAGTGTTGAAAAACCACTTTTCGCACTTGTGTTAGTGTTGAAAAACCACTTTTCGCACTTGTGTTAGTGTTGAAAAACCACTTTTCGCACTTGTGTTGGTGCAGGAAACCACTTTTGCATTTGTATTAGTGTGGAAAAGACACTTTTCGCACTTGTGTTAGTGTTGAAAAACCACTTTTCGCACTTGTGTTAGTGTTGAAAAACCACTTTTCGCACTTGTGTTAGTGTTGAAAAACCACTTTTCGCACTTGTGTTGGTGCAGGAAACCACTTTTGCACTTGTATTAGTGTGGAAAAAACACTTTTTGCACTTTTGATAGTGTTGAAAAACCACTTTTCGCACTTGTGTTGGTGCAGGATACCACTATTGCACTTGTATAAGTGTGGAAAAACCACTTTTCGCACTTGTGTTAGTGTTGGAAAACCACTTTTCGCATTTGTGTTAGTGTTGAAAAACCACTTTTCGCACTTGTGTTGGTGCAGGAAACCACTTTTGCACTTGTATTAGTGTGGAAAAAACACTTTTGGCACTTGTGATAGTGTTGAAAAAACACTTTTCGCACTTGTGTTAGTGTTGAAAAACCACTTTTCGCACTTGAGTTAGTGTTGAAAAACCACTTTTCGCACTTGTGTTGGTGCAGGAAACCACTTTTGCACTTGTATGAGTGTGGAAAAAACACTTTTTGCACTTGTCATAGTGTTGAAAAACCACTTTTCGCACTTGTGTTAGTGTTGAAAAACCACCTTTCGCACTTGTGTTGGTGCAGGAAACCACTTTTGCACTTGTATTAGTGTGGAAAAAACACTTTTCGCACTTGTGTTAGTGTTGAAAAACCACTTTTCGCACTTGTGTTAGTGTTGAAAAACCACTTTTCGCACTTGTGTTAGTGTTGAAAAACCACTTTTCGCACTTGTGTTGGTGCAGGAAACCACTTTTGCACTTGTATTAGTGTGGAAAAACCACTTTTCGCACATGAGTTAGTGTTGAAAAGCCACTTTTCGCACTTGTGTTAGTGTTGAAAAACCACTTTTCGCACTTGTGTTGGTGCAGGAAACCACTTTTTCACTTGTATTAGTGTGGAATAAAGACTTTTTGCACTTGTGATAGTGTTGAAAAACCACTTTTCGCACTTTTGTTAGTGTTGAAAAACCACTTTTCGCACTTGTGTTGGTGCAGGAAACCACTTTTGCACTTGTGATAGTGTTGAAAAACCACTTTTCGCACTTGTGTTAGTGTTGAAAAACCACTTTTCACACTTGTGTTAGTGTTGAAAAACCACTTTTCGCACTTGTGTTGGTGCAGGAAACCACTTTTGCACTTGTATTAGTGTGGAAAAACCACTTTTCGCACTTGTGTTAGTGTTGAAAAACCACTTTTCGCACTTGTGTTAGTGTTGAAAAACCACTTTTCGCACTTGTGTTAGTGTTGAAAAACCACTTTTCGCACTTGTGTTGGTGCAGGAAACCACTTTTGCACTTGTATTAGTGTGGAAAAAACACTTTTTGCACTTTTGATAGTGTTGAAAAACCACTTTTCGCACTTGTGTTGGTGCAGGAAACCACTATTGCACTTGTATTAGTGTGGAAAAACCACTTTTCGCACTTGTGTTAGTGTTGGAAAACCACTTTTCGCATTTGTGTTAGTGTTGAAAAACCACATTTCGCACTTGTGTTGGTGCAGGAAACCACTTTTGCACTTGTATTAGTGTGGAAAAAACACTTTTGCCACTTGTGATAGTGTTGAAAAACCACTTTTCGCACTTGTGTTAGTGTTGAAAAACCACTTTTCGCACTTGAGTTAGTGTTGAAAAACCACTTTTCGCACTTGTGTTGGTGCAGGAAACCACTTTTGCACTTGTATGAGTGTGGAAAAAACACTTTTTGCACTTGTCATAGTGTTGAAAAACCACTTTTCGCACTTGTGTTAGTGTTGAAAAACCACCTTTCGCACTTGTGTTGGTGCAGGAAACCACTTTTGCACTTGTATTAGTGTGGAAACAACACTTTTCGCACTTGTGTTAGTGTTGAAAAACCACTTTTCGCACTTGTGTTAGTGTTGAAAAACCACTTTTCGCACTTGTGTTAGTGTTGAAAAACCACTTTTCGCACTTGTGTTGGTGCAGGAAACCACTTTTGCACTTGTATTAGTGTGGAAAAACCACTTTTCACACTTGTGTTAGTGTTGAAAAGCCACTTTTCGCACTTGTGTTAGTGTTGAAAAACCACTTTTCGCACTTGTGTTGGTGCAGGAAACCACTTTTTCACTTGTATTAGTGTGGAATAAAGACTTTTTGCACTTGTGATAGTGTTGAAAAACCACTTTTCGCACTTTTGTTAGTGTTGAAAAACCACTTTTCGCACTTGTGTTGGTGCAGGAAACCACTTTTGCACTTGTATTAGTGTGGAAAAATCACTTTTCGCACTTGTGTTAGTGTTGAAAAACTACTTTTCGCACTTGTGTTAGTGTTGAAAAACCACTTTTCGCACTTGTGTTAGTGTTGAAAAACCACTTTTCGCACTTGTGTTGGTGCAGGAAACCACTTTTGCACTTGTATTAGTGTGGAAAAAACACTTTTCGCTCTTGTGTTAGTGTTGAAAAACCACTTTTCGCACTTGTGTTAGTGTTGAAAAACCACTTTTTGCACTTGTGTTGGTGAAGGAAACCACTTTTGCACTTGTATTAGTGTGGAAAAAACACTTTTTGCACTTGTGATAGTGTTGAAAATCCACTTTTCGCACTTGTGTTAGTGTTGAAAAACCACTTTTCGCACTTGAGTTAGTGTTGAAAAACCACTTTTCACACTTGTGTTGGTGCAGGAAACCACTTTTGCACTTGTATGAGTGTGGAAAAAACACTTTTTGCACTTGTCATAGTGTTAAAAAACCACTTTTCGCACTTGTGTTAGTGTTGAAAAACCACTTTTCGCACTTGTGTTGGTGTTGAAAAACCACTTTCCGCACTTGTGTTAGTGTTGAAAAACCACTTTTCGCACTTGTGTTGGTGCAGGAAACCACTTTTGCACTTGTATTAGTGTGGAAAAACCACTTTTCGCACTTGTGTTAGTGTTGAAAAGCCACTTTTCGCACTTGTGTTAGTGTTCTAAAACCACTTTTGCACTTGTATTAGTGTGGAAAAACCACTTTTCGCACTTGTGTTAGTGTTGAAAAGCCACTTTTCGCACTTGTGTTAGTGTTGAAAAACCACTTTTCGCACTTGTGTTGGTGCAGGAAACCACTTTTGCACTTGTATTAGTGTGGAATAAAGACTTTTTGCACTTGTGATAGTGTTGAAAAACCACTTTTCGCACTTTTGTTAGTGTTGAAAAACCACTTTTCGCACTTGTGTTAGTGTTGAAAAACCACTTATCGCACTTGTGTTAGTGTTGAAAAACCACTTTTCGCACTTGTGTTGGTGCAGGAAACCACTTTTGCACTTGTATTAGTGTGGAAAAACCACTTATCGCACTTGTGTTAGTGTTGAAAAACCACTTTTCGCACTTGTGTTGGTGCAGGAAACCACTTTTGCACTTGTATTAGTGTGGAAAAAACACTTTTCGCTCTTGTGTTAGTGTTGAAAAACCACTTTTTGCACTTGTATTAGTGTGGAAAAAACACTTTTCGCTCTTGTGTTAGTGTTGAAAAACCACTTTTTGCACTTGTGTTAGTGTTGAAAAACCACTTTTCGCACTTGTGTTAGTGTTGAAAAACCACTTTTCGCACTTGTGTTGGTGCAGGAAACCACTTTTGCACTTGTATTAGTGTGGAAAAAACACTTTTCGCTCTTGTGTTAGTGTTGAAAAACCACTTTTTGCACTTGTGTTAGTGTTGAAAAACCACTTTTCGCACTTGTGTTAGTGTTGAAAAACCACTTTTCGCACTTGTGTTGGTGCAGGAAACCAATTTTGCACTTGTATTAGTGTGGAAAAACCACTTTTCGCAATTGTGTTAGTGTTGAAAAACCTCTTTTCGCACTTGTGTTAGTGTTGAAAAACCACTTTTCGCACATGTGTTGGTGCAGGAAACCACTTTTGCACTTGTATTAGTGTGGAAAAAACACTTTTTGCACTTGTGATAGTGTTGAAAAACCACTTTTCGCACTTGTGTTAGTGTTGAAAAACCACTTTTCGCACTTGTGTTAGTGTTGAAAAACCACTTTTCGCACTTGTGTTGGTGCAGGAAACCACTTTTGCACTTGTATTAGTGTGGAAAAAACACTTTTCGCACTTGTGTTAGTGTTGAAAAACCACTTTTCGCACTTGTGTTGGTGCAGGAAACCACTTTTGCACTTGTATTAGTGTGGAAAAAACACTTCGCACTTGTGTTAGTGTTGAAAAACCACTTTTCGCACTTGTGTTAGTGTTGAAAAACCACTTTTCGCACTTGTGTTGGTGCAGGAAACCACTTTTGCACTTGTATTAGTGTGGAAAAACCACTTTTCGCACTTGTGTTAGTGTTGAAAAGCCAATTTTCGCACTTGTGTTAGTGTTGAAAAACCACTTTTCGCACTTGTGTTGGTGCAGGAAACCACTTTTGCACTTGTATTAGTGTGGAATAAAGACTTTTTGCACTTGTGATAGTGTTGAAAAACCACTTTTCACACTTTTGTTAGTGTTGAAAAACCACTTTTCGCACTTGTGTTGGTGCAGGAAACCACTTTTGCACTTGTATTAGTGTGGAAAAATCACTTTTCGCACTTATGTTAGTGTTGAAAAACCACTTTTCGCACTTGTGTTAGTGTTGAAAAACCACTTATCGCACTTGTGTTAGTGTTGAAAAACCACTTTTCGCACTTGTGTTGGTGCAGGAAACCACTTTTGCACTTGTATTAGTGTGGAAAAAACACTTTTCGCTCTTGTGTTAGTGTTGAAAAACCACTTTTTGCACTTGTGTTAGTGTTGAAAAACCACTTTTCGCACTTGTGTTAGTGTTGAAAAACCACTTTTCGCACTTGTGTTGGTGCAGGAAACCACTTTTGCACTTGTATTAGTGTGGACAAACCACTTTTCGCACTTGTGTTAGTGTTGAAAAACCACTTTTCGCACTTGTGTTAGTGTTGAAAAACCACTTTTCGCACATGTGTTGGTGCAGGAAACCACTTTTGCACTTGTATTAGTGTGGAAAAAACACTTTTCGCACTTGTGTTAGTGTTGAAAAACCACTTTTCGCAATTGTGTTAGTGTTGAAAAACCACTTTTCGCACTTGTGTTAGTGTTGAAAAACCACTTTTCGCACTTGTGTTGGTGCAGGAAACCACTTTTGCACTTGTATTAGTGTTGAAAAACCACTTTTCGCACTTGTGTTGGTGCAGGAAACCACTATTGCACTTGTATTAGTGTGGAAAAACCACTTTTCGCACTTGTGATAGTGTTGGAAAACCACTTTTCGCATTTGTGTTAGTGTTGAAAAACCACTTTTCGCACTTGTGTTGGTGCAGGAAACCACTTTTGCACTTGTATTAGTGTGGAAAAAACACTTTTGGCACTTGTGATAGTGTTGAAAAACCACTTTTCGCACTTGTGTTAGTGTTGAAAAACCACTTTTCGCACTTGTGTTGGTGCAGGAAACCACTTTTGCACTTGTATTAGTGTGGAAAAAACACTTTTGGCACTTGTGATAGTGTTGAAAAACCACTTTTCGCACTTGTGTTAGTGTTGAAAAACCACTTTTCGCACTTGTGTTGGTGCAGGAAACCACTTTTGCACTTGTATTAGTGTGGAAAAACCACTTTTCGCAATTGTGTTAGTGTTGAAAAACCACTTTTCGCACTTGTGTTAGTGTTGAAAAACCACTTTTCGCACATGTGTTGGTGCAGGAAACCACTTTTGCACTTGTATTAGTGTGGAAAAAACACTTTTTGCACTTGTGATAGTGTTGAAAAACCACTTTTCGCACTTGTGTTAGTGTTGAAAAACCACTTTTCGCACTTGTGTTAGTGTTGAAAAACCACTTTTCGCACTTGTGTTGGTGCAGGAAACCACTTTTGCACTTGTATTAGTGTGGAAAAAACACTTTTCGCACTTGTGTTAGTGTTGAAAAACCACTTTTCGCACTTGTGTTGGTGCAGGAAACCACTTTTGCACTTGTATTAGTGTGGAAAAAACACTTTTCGCACTTGTGTTAGTGTTGAAAAACCACTTTTCGCACTTGCGTTAGTGTTGAAAAATCACTTTTCGCACTTGTGTTAGTGTTGAAAAACCACTTTTCGCACTTGTGTTGGTGCAGGAAACCACTTTTGCACTTGTATTAGTGTGGAAAAACCACTTTTCGCACTTGTGTTATTGTTGAAAAGCCACTTTTCGCACTTGTGTTAGTGTTGAAAAACCACTTTTCGCACTTGTGTTGGTGCAGGAAACCACTTTTGCACTTGTATTAGTGTGGAATAAAGACTTTTTGCACTTGTGATAGTGTTGAAAAACCACTTTTCACACTTTTGTTAGTGTTGAAAAACCACTTTTCGCACTTGTGTTGGTGCAGGAAACCACTTTTGCACTTGTATTAGTGTGGAAAAATCACTTTTCGCACTTATGTTAGTGTTGAAAAACCACTTTTCTCACTTGTGTTAGTGTTGAAAAACCACTTATCGCACTTGTGTTAGTGTTGAAAAACCACTTTTCGCACTTGTGTTGGTGCAGGAAACCACTTTTGCACTTGTATTAGTGTGGAAAAAACACTTTTCGCTCTTGTGTTAGTGTTGAAAAACCACTTTTTGCACTTGTGTTAGTGTTGAAAAACCACTTTTCGCACTTGTGTTAGTGTTGAAAAACCACTTTTCGCACTTGTGTTGGTGCAGGAAACCACTTTTGCACTTGTATTAGTGTGGACAAACCACTTTTCGCACTTGTGTTAGTGTTGAAAAACCACTTTTCGCACTTGTGTTAGTGTTGAAAAACCACTTTTCGCACATGTGTTGGTGCAGGAAACCACTTTTGCACTTGTATTAGTGTGGAAAAAACACTTTTCGCACTTGTGTTAGTGTTGAAAAACCACTTTTCGCAATTGTGTTAGTGTTGAAAAACCACTTTTCGCACTTGTGTTAGTGTTGAAAAACCACTTTTCGCACTTGTGTTGGTGCAGGAAACCACTTTTGCACTTGTATTAGTGTGGAAAAAACACTTTTTGCACTTTTGATAGTGTTGAAAAACCACTTTTCGCACTTGTGTTGGTGCAGGAAACCACTATTGCACTTGTATTAGTGTGGAAAAACCACTTTTCGCACTTGTGTTAGTGTTGGAAAACCACTTTTCGCATTTGTGTTAGTGTTGAAAAACCACTTTTTGCACTTGTGTTGGTGCAGGAAACCACTTTTGCACTTGTATTAGTGTGGAAAAAACACTTTTGGCACTTGTGATAGTGTTGAAAAACCACTTTTCGCACTTGTGTTAGTGTTGAAAAACCACTTTTCACACTTGAGTTAGTGTTGAAAAACCACTTTTCGCACTTGTGTTGGTGCAGGAAACCACTTTTGCACTTGTATGAGTGTGGAAAAAACACTTTTTGCACTTGTCATAGTGTTGAAAAACCACTTTTCGCACTTGTGTTAGTGTTGAAAAACCACTTTTCGCACTTGTGTTGGTGCAGGAAACCACTTTTGCACTTGTATTAGTGTGGAAAAAACACTTTTTGCACTTTTGATAGTGTTGAAAAACCACTTTTCGCACTTGTGTTGGTGCAGGAAACCACTATTGCACTTGTATTAGTGTGGAAAAACCACTTTTCGCACTTGTGTTAGTGTTGGAAAACCACTTTTCGCATTTGTGTTAGTGTTGAAAAACCACATTTCGCACTTGTGTTGGTGCAGGAAACCACTTTTGCACTTGTATTAGTGTGGAAAAAACACTTTTGCCACTTGTGATAGTGTTGAAAAACCACTTTTCGCACTTGTGTTAGTGTTGAAAAACCACTTTTCGCACTTGAGTTAGTGTTGAAAAACCACTTTTCGCACTTGTGTTGGTGCAGGAAACCACTTTTGCACTTGTATGAGTGTGGAAAAAACACTTTTTGCACTTGTCATAGTGTTGAAAAACCACTTTTCGCACTTGTGTTAGTGTTGAAAAACCACCTTTCGCACTTGTGTTGGTGCAGGAAACCACTTTTGCACTTGTATTAGTGTGGAAACAACACTTTTCGCACTTGTGTTAGTGTTGAAAAACCACTTTTCGCACTTGTGTTAGTGTTGAAAAACCACTTTTCGCACTTGTGTTAGTGTTGAAAAACCACTTTTCGCACTTGTGTTGGTGCAGGAAACCACTTTTGCACTTGTATTAGTGTGGAAAAACCACTTTTCACACTTGTGTTAGTGTTGAAAAGCCACTTTTCGCACTTGTGTTAGTGTTGAAAAACCACTTTTCGCACTTGTGTTGGTGCAGGAAACCACTTTTTCACTTGTATTAGTGTGGAATAAAGACTTTTTGCACTTGTGATAGTGTTGAAAAACCACTTTTCGCACTTTTGTTAGTGTTGAAAAACCACTTTTCGCACTTGTGTTGGTGCAGGAAACCACTTTTGCACTTGTATTAGTGTGGAAAAATCACTTTTCGCACTTGTGTTAGTGTTGAAAAACTACTTTTCGCACTTGTGTTAGTGTTGAAAAACCACTTTTCGCACTTGTGTTAGTGTTGAAAAACCACTTTTCGCACTTGTGTTGGTGCAGGAAACCACTTTTGCACTTGTATTAGTGTGGAAAAAACACTTTTCGCTCTTGTGTTAGTGTTGAAAAACCACTTTTCGCACTTGTGTTAGTGTTGAAAAACCACTTTTTGCACTTGTGTTGGTGAAGGAAACCACTTTTGCACTTGTATTAGTGTGGAAAAAACACTTTTTGCACTTGTGATAGTGTTGAAAATCCACTTTTCGCACTTGTGTTAGTGTTGAAAAACCACTTTTCGCACTTGAGTTAGTGTTGAAAAACCACTTTTCACACTTGTGTTGGTGCAGGAAACCACTTTTGCACTTGTATGAGTGTGGAAAAAACACTTTTTGCACTTGTCATAGTGTTAAAAAACCACTTTTCGCACTTGTGTTAGTGTTGAAAAACCACTTTTCGCACTTGTGTTGGTGTTGAAAAACCACTTTCCGCACTTGTGTTAGTGTTGAAAAACCACTTTTCGCACTTGTGTTGGTGCAGGAAACCACTTTTGCACTTGTATTAGTGTGGAAAAACCACTTTTCGCACTTGTGTTAGTGTTGAAAAGCCACTTTTCGCACTTGTGTTAGTGTTCTAAAACCACTTTTGCACTTGTATTAGTGTGGAAAAACCACTTTTCGCACTTGTGTTAGTGTTGAAAAGCCACTTTTCGCACTTGTGTTAGTGTTGAAAAACCACTTTTCGCACTTGTGTTGGTGCAGGAAACCACTTTTGCACTTGTATTAGTGTGGAATAAAGACTTTTTGCACTTGTGATAGTGTTGAAAAACCACTTTTCGCACTTTTGTTAGTGTTGAAAAACCACTTTTCGCACTTGTGTTAGTGTTGAAAAACCACTTATCGCACTTGTGTTAGTGTTGAAAAACCACTTTTCGCACTTGTGTTGGTGCAGGAAACCACTTTTGCACTTGTATTAGTGTGGAAAAACCACTTATCGCACTTGTGTTAGTGTTGAAAAACCACTTTTCGCACTTGTGTTGGTGCAGGAAACCACTTTTGCACTTGTATTAGTGTGGAAAAAACACTTTTCGCTCTTGTGTTAGTGTTGAAAAACCACTTTTTGCACTTGTATTAGTGTGGAAAAAACACTTTTCGCTCTTGTGTTAGTGTTGAAAAACCACTTTTTGCACTTGTGTTAGTGTTGAAAAACCACTTTTCGCACTTGTGTTAGTGTTGAAAAACCACTTTTCGCACTTGTGTTGGTGCAGGAAACCACTTTTGCACTTGTATTAGTGTGGAAAAAACACTTTTCGCTCTTGTGTTAGTGTTGAAAAACCACTTTTTGCACTTGTGTTAGTGTTGAAAAACCACTTTTCGCACTTGTGTTAGTGTTGAAAAACCACTTTTCGCACTTGTGTTGGTGCAGGAAACCAATTTTGCACTTGTATTAGTGTGGAAAAACCACTTTTCGCAATTGTGTTAGTGTTGAAAAACCTCTTTTCGCACTTGTGTTAGTGTTGAAAAACCACTTTTCGCACATGTGTTGGTGCAGGAAACCACTTTTGCACTTGTATTAGTGTGGAAAAAACACTTTTTGCACTTGTGATAGTGTTGAAAAACCACTTTTCGCACTTGTGTTAGTGTTGAAAAACCACTTTTCGCACTTGTGTTAGTGTTGAAAAACCACTTTTCGCACTTGTGTTGGTGCAGGAAACCACTTTTGCACTTGTATTAGTGTGGAAAAAACACTTTTCGCACTTGTGTTAGTGTTGAAAAACCACTTTTCGCACTTGTGTTGGTGCAGGAAACCACTTTTGCACTTGTATTAGTGTGGAAAAAACACTTCGCACTTGTGTTAGTGTTGAAAAACCACTTTTCGCACTTGTGTTAGTGTTGAAAAACCACTTTTCGCACTTGTGTTGGTGCAGGAAACCACTTTTGCACTTGTATTAGTGTGGAAAAACCACTTTTCGCACTTGTGTTAGTGTTGAAAAGCCAATTTTCGCACTTGTGTTAGTGTTGAAAAACCACTTTTCGCACTTGTGTTGGTGCAGGAAACCACTTTTGCACTTGTATTAGTGTGGAATAAAGACTTTTTGCACTTGTGATAGTGTTGAAAAACCACTTTTCACACTTTTGTTAGTGTTGAAAAACCACTTTTCGCACTTGTGTTGGTGCAGGAAACCACTTTTGCACTTGTATTAGTGTGGAAAAATCACTTTTCGCACTTATGTTAGTGTTGAAAAACCACTTTTCGCACTTGTGTTAGTGTTGAAAAACCACTTATCGCACTTGTGTTAGTGTTGAAAAACCACTTTTCGCACTTGTGTTGGTGCAGGAAACCACTTTTGCACTTGTATTAGTGTGGAAAAAACACTTTTCGCTCTTGTGTTAGTGTTGAAAAACCACTTTTTGCACTTGTGTTAGTGTTGAAAAACCACTTTTCGCACTTGTGTTAGTGTTGAAAAACCACTTTTCGCACTTGTGTTGGTGCAGGAAACCACTTTTGCACTTGTATTAGTGTGGACAAACCACTTTTCGCACTTGTGTTAGTGTTGAAAAACCACTTTTCGCACTTGTGTTAGTGTTGAAAAACCACTTTTCGCACATGTGTTGGTGCAGGAAACCACTTTTGCACTTGTATTAGTGTGGAAAAAACACTTTTCGCACTTGTGTTAGTGTTGAAAAACCACTTTTCGCAATTGTGTTAGTGTTGAAAAACCACTTTTCGCACTTGTGTTAGTGTTGAAAAACCACTTTTCGCACTTGTGTTGGTGCAGGAAACCACTTTTGCACTTGTATTAGTGTTGAAAAACCACTTTTCGCACTTGTGTTGGTGCAGGAAACCACTATTGCACTTGTATTAGTGTGGAAAAACCACTTTTCGCACTTGTGATAGTGTTGGAAAACCACTTTTCGCATTTGTGTTAGTGTTGAAAAACCACTTTTCGCACTTGTGTTGGTGCAGGAAACCACTTTTGCACTTGTATTAGTGTGGAAAAAACACTTTTGGCACTTGTGATAGTGTTGAAAAACCACTTTTCGCACTTGTGTTAGTGTTGAAAAACCACTTTTCGCACTTGTGTTGGTGCAGGAAACCACTTTTGCACTTGTATTAGTGTGGAAAAAACACTTTTGGCACTTGTGATAGTGTTGAAAAACCACTTTTCGCACTTGTGTTAGTGTTGAAAAACCACTTTTCGCACTTGTGTTGGTGCAGGAAACCACTTTTGCACTTGTATTAGTGTGGAAAAACCACTTTTCGCAATTGTGTTAGTGTTGAAAAACCACTTTTCGCACTTGTGTTAGTGTTGAAAAACCACTTTTCGCACATGTGTTGGTGCAGGAAACCACTTTTGCACTTGTATTAGTGTGGAAAAAACACTTTTTGCACTTGTGATAGTGTTGAAAAACCACTTTTCGCACTTGTGTTAGTGTTGAAAAACCACTTTTCGCACTTGTGTTAGTGTTGAAAAACCACTTTTCGCACTTGTGTTGGTGCAGGAAACCACTTTTGCACTTGTATTAGTGTGGAAAAAACACTTTTTGCACTTGTGTTAGTGTTGAAAAACCACTTTTCGCACTTGTGTTGGTGCAGGAAACCACTTTTGCACTTGTATTAGTGTGGAAAAAACACTTTTCGCACTTGTGTTAGTGTTGAAAAACCACTTTTCGCACTTGCGTTAGTGTTGAAAAATCACTTTTCGCACTTGTGTTAGTGTTGAAAAACCACTTTTCGCACTTGTGTTGGTGCAGGAAACCACTTTTGCACTTGTATTAGTGTGGAAAAACCACTTTTCGCACTTGTGTTATTGTTGAAAAGCCACTTTTCGCACTTGTGTTAGTGTTGAAAAACCACTTTTCGCACTTGTGTTGGTGCAGGAAACCACTTTTGCACTTGTATTAGTGTGGAATAAAGACTTTTTGCACTTGTGATAGTGTTGAAAAACCACTTTTCACACTTTTGTTAGTGTTGAAAAACCACTTTTCGCACTTGTGTTGGTGCAGGAAACCACTTTTGCACTTGTATTAGTGTGGAAAAATCACTTTTCGCACTTATGTTAGTGTTGAAAAACCACTTTTCGCACTTGTGTTAGTGTTGAAAAACCACTTATCGCACTTGTGTTAGTGTTGAAAAACCACTTTTCGCACTTGTGTTGGTGCAGGAAACCACTTTTGCACTTGTATTAGTGTGGAAAAAACACTTTTCGCTCTTGTGTTAGTGTTGAAAAACCACTTTTTGCACTTGTGTTAGTGTTGAAAAACCACTTTTTGCACTTGTGTTAGTGTTGAAAAACCACTTTTCGCACTTGTGTTGGTGCAGGAAACCACTTTTGCACTTGTATTAGTGTGGACAAACCACTTTTCGCACTTGTGTTAGTGTTGAAAAACCACTTTTCGCACTTGTGTTAGTGTTGAAAAACCACTTTTCGCACATGTGTTGGTGCAGGAAACCACTTTTGCACTTGTATTAGTGTGGAAAAAACACTTTTCGCACTTGTGTTAGTGTTGAAAAACCACTTTTCGCAATTGTGTTAGTGTTGAAAAACCACTTTTCGCACTTGTGTTAGTGTTGAAAAACCACTTTTCGCACTTGTGTTGGTGCAGGAAACCACTTTTGCACTTGTATTAGTGTGGAAAAAACACTTTTTGCACTTTTGATAGTGTTGAAAAACCACTTTTCGCACTTGTGTTGGTGCAGGAAACCACTATTGCACTTGTATTAGTGTGGAAAAACCACTTTTCGCACTTGTGTTAGTGTTGGAAAACCACTTTTCGCATTTGTGTTAGTGTTGAAAAACCACTTTTTGCACTTGTGTTGGTGCAGGAAACCACTTTTGCACTTGTATTAGTGTGGAAAAAACACTTTTGGCACTTGTGATAGTGTTGAAAAACCACTTTTCGCACTTGTGTTAGTGTTGAAAAACCACTTTTCACACTTGAGTTAGTGTTGAAAAACCACTTTTCGCACTTGTGTTGGTGCAGGAAACCACTTTTGCACTTGTATGAGTGTGGAAAAAACACTTTTTGCACTTGTCATAGTGTTGAAAAACCACTTTTCGCACTTGTGTTAGTGTTGAAAAACCACTTTTCGCACTTGTGTTGGTGCAGGAAACCACTTTTGCACTTGTATTAGTGTGGAAAAAACACTTTTCGCACTTGTGTTAGTGTTGAAAAACCACTTTTCGCACTTGTGTTAGTGTTGAAAAACCACTTTTCGCACTTGTGTTAGTGTTGAAAAACCACTTTTCGCACTTGTGTTGGTGCAGGAAACAACTTTTGCACTTGTATTAGTGTGGAAAAACCACTTTTCGCACTTGTGTTAGTGTTGAAAAGCCACTTTTCGCACTTGTGTTAGTGTTGAAAAACCACTTTTCGCACTCGTGTTGGTGCAGGAAACCACTTTTGCACTTGTATTAGTGTGGAATAAAGACTTTTTGCACTTGTGATAGTGTTGAAAAACCACTTTTCGCACTTTTGTTAGTGTTGAAAAACCACTTTTCGCACTTGTGTTGGTGCAGGAAACCACTTTTGCACTTGTATTAGTGTGGAAAAATCACTTTTCGCACTTGTGTTAGTGTTGAAAAACCACTTTTCGCACTTGTGTTAGTGTTGTAAAATCACTTTTCACACTTGTGTTAGTGTTGAAAAACCACATTTCGCACTTGTGTTGGTGCAGGAAACCACTTTTGCACTTGTATTAGTGTGGAAAAAACACTTTTCGCTCTTGTGTTAGTGTTGAAAAACCACTTTTCGCACTTGTGTTAGTGTTGAAAAACCACTTTTCGCACTTGTGTTAGTGTTGAAAAACCACTTTTCGCACTTGTGTTGGTGCAGGAAACCACTTTTGCACTTGTATTAGTGTGGAAAAACCACTTTTCGCACTTGTGTTAGTGTTGAAAATCCACTTTTCGCACTTGTGTTGGTGCAGGAAACCACTTTTGCACTTGTATTAGTGTGGAAAAACCACTTATCGCACTTGTGGTAGTGTTGAAAAACCACTTTTCGCACTTGTGTTAGTGTTGAAAAACCACTTTTCGCACTTGTGTTAGTGTTGAAAAACCACTTTTCGCACTTGTGTTGGTGCAGGAAACCACTTTTGCACTTGTATTAGTGTGGACAAACCACTTTTCGCACTTGTGTTAGTGTTGAAAAACCACTTTTCGCACTTGTGTTAGTGTTGAAAAACCACTTTTCGCACATGTGTTGGTGCAGGAAACCACTTTTGCACTTGTATTAGTGTGGAAAAAACACTTTTCGCACTTGTGTTAGTGTTGAAAAACCACTTTTCGCAATTGTGTTAGTGTTGAAAAACCACTTTTCGCACTTGTGTTAGTGTTGAAAAACCACTTTTCGCACTTGTGTTGGTGCAGGAAACCACTTTTGCACTTGTATTAGTGTTGAAAAACCACTTTTCGCACTTGTGTTGGTGCAGGAAACCACTATTGCACTTGTATTAGTGTGGAAAAACCACTTTTCGCACTTGTGATAGTGTTGGAAAACCACTTTTCGCATTTGTGTTAGTGTTGAAAAACCACTTTTCGCACTTGTGTTGGTGCAGGAAACCACTTTTGCACTTGTATTAGTGTGGAAAAAACACTTTTGGCACTTGTGATAGTGTTGAAAAACCACTTTTCGCACTTGTGTTAGTGTTGAAAAACCACTTTTCGCACTTGTGTTGGTGCAGGAAACCACTTTTGCACTTGTATTAGTGTGGAAAAAACACTTTTGGCACTTGTGATAGTGTTGAAAAACCACTTTTCGCACTTGTGTTAGTGTTGAAAAACCACTTTTCGCACTTGTGTTGGTGCAGGAAACCACTTTTGCACTTGTATTAGTGTGGAAAAACCACTTTTCGCAATTGTGTTAGTGTTGAAAAACCACTTTTCGCACTTGTGTTAGTGTTGAAAAACCACTTTTCGCACATGTGTTGGTGCAGGAAACCACTTTTGCACTTGTATTAGTGTGGAAAAAACACTTTTTGCACTTGTGATAGTGTTGAAAAACCACTTTTCGCACTTGTGTTAGTGTTGAAAAACCACTTTTCGCACTTGTGTTAGTGTTGAAAAACCACTTTTCGCACTTGTGTTGGTGCAGGAAACCACTTTTGCACTTGTATTAGTGTGGAAAAAACACTTTTCGCACTTGTGTTAGTGTTGAAAAACCACTTTTCGCACTTGTGTTGGTGCAGGAAACCACTTTTGCACTTGTATTAGTGTGGAAAAAACACTTTTCGCACTTGTGTTAGTGTTGAAAAACCACTTTTCGCACTTGCGTTAGTGTTGAAAAATCACTTTTCGCACTTGTGTTAGTGTTGAAAAACCACTTTTCGCACTTGTGTTGGTGCAGGAAACCACTTTTGCACTTGTATTAGTGTGGAAAAACCACTTTTCGCACTTGTGTTATTGTTGAAAAGCCACTTTTCGCACTTGTGTTAGTGTTGAAAAACCACTTTTCGCACTTGTGTTGGTGCAGGAAACCACTTTTGCACTTGTATTAGTGTGGAATAAAGACTTTTTGCACTTGTGATAGTGTTGAAAAACCACTTTTCACACTTTTGTTAGTGTTGAAAAACCACTTTTCGCACTTGTGTTGGTGCAGGAAACCACTTTTGCACTTGTATTAGTGTGGAAAAATCACTTTTCGCACTTATGTTAGTGTTGAAAAACCACTTTTCGCACTTGTGTTAGTGTTGAAAAACCACTTATCGCACTTGTGTTAGTGTTGAAAAACCACTTTTCGCACTTGTGTTGGTGCAGGAAACCACTTTTGCACTTGTATTAGTGTGGAAAAAACACTTTTCGCTCTTGTGTTAGTGTTGAAAAACCACTTTTTGCACTTGTGTTAGTGTTGAAAAACCACTTTTTGCACTTGTGTTAGTGTTGAAAAACCACTTTTCGCACTTGTGTTGGTGCAGGAAACCACTTTTGCACTTGTATTAGTGTGGACAAACCACTTTTCGCACTTGTGTTAGTGTTGAAAAACCACTTTTCGCACTTGTGTTAGTGTTGAAAAACCACTTTTCGCACATGTGTTGGTGCAGGAAACCACTTTTGCACTTGTATTAGTGTGGAAAAAACACTTTTCGCACTTGTGTTAGTGTTGAAAAACCACTTTTCGCAATTGTGTTAGTGTTGAAAAACCACTTTTCGCACTTGTGTTAGTGTTGAAAAACCACTTTTCGCACTTGTGTTGGTGCAGGAAACCACTTTTGCACTTGTATTAGTGTGGAAAAAACACTTTTTGCACTTTTGATAGTGTTGAAAAACCACTTTTCGCACTTGTGTTGGTGCAGGAAACCACTATTGCACTTGTATTAGTGTGGAAAAACCACTTTTCGCACTTGTGTTAGTGTTGGAAAACCACTTTTCGCATTTGTGTTAGTGTTGAAAAACCACTTTTTGCACTTGTGTTGGTGCAGGAAACCACTTTTGCACTTGTATTAGTGTGGAAAAAACACTTTTGGCACTTGTGATAGTGTTGAAAAACCACTTTTCGCACTTGTGTTAGTGTTGAAAAACCACTTTTCACACTTGAGTTAGTGTTGAAAAACCACTTTTCGCACTTGTGTTGGTGCAGGAAACCACTTTTGCACTTGTATGAGTGTGGAAAAAACACTTTTTGCACTTGTCATAGTGTTGAAAAACCACTTTTCGCACTTGTGTTAGTGTTGAAAAACCACTTTTCGCACTTGTGTTGGTGCAGGAAACCACTTTTGCACTTGTATTAGTGTGGAAAAAACACTTTTCGCACTTGTGTTAGTGTTGAAAAACCACTTTTCGCACTTGTGTTAGTGTTGAAAAACCACTTTTCGCACTTGTGTTAGTGTTGAAAAACCACTTTTCGCACTTGTGTTGGTGCAGGAAACAACTTTTGCACTTGTATTAGTGTGGAAAAACCACTTTTCGCACTTGTGTTAGTGTTGAAAAGCCACTTTTCGCACTTGTGTTAGTGTTGAAAAACCACTTTTCGCACTCGTGTTGGTGCAGGAAACCACTTTTGCACTTGTATTAGTGTGGAATAAAGACTTTTTGCACTTGTGATAGTGTTGAAAAACCACTTTTCGCACTTTTGTTAGTGTTGAAAAACCACTTTTCGCACTTGTGTTGGTGCAGGAAACCACTTTTGCACTTGTATTAGTGTGGAAAAATCACTTTTCGCACTTGTGTTAGTGTTGAAAAACCACTTTTCGCACTTGTGTTAGTGTTGTAAAATCACTTTTCACACTTGTGTTAGTGTTGAAAAACCACATTTCGCACTTGTGTTGGTGCAGGAAACCACTTTTGCACTTGTATTAGTGTGGAAAAAACACTTTTCGCTCTTGTGTTAGTGTTGAAAAACCACTTTTCGCACTTGTGTTAGTGTTGAAAAACCACTTTTCGCACTTGTGTTAGTGTTGAAAAACCACTTTTCGCACTTGTGTTGGTGCAGGAAACCACTTTTGCACTTGTATTAGTGTGGAAAAACCACTTTTCGCACTTGTGTTAGTGTTGAAAATCCACTTTTCGCACTTGTGTTGGTGCAGGAAACCACTTTTGCACTTGTATTAGTGTGGAAAAACCACTTATCGCACTTGTGGTAGTGTTGAAAAACCACTTTTCGCACTTGTGTTAGTGTTGAAAAACCACTTTTCGCACTTGTGTTGGTGCAGGAAACCACTTTTGCACTTATATTAGTGTGGAAAAAACACTTTTTGCACTTGAGATAGTGTTGAAAAACCACTTTTCGCACTTGTGTTAATGTTGAAAAACCACTTTTCGCACTTGTGTTAGTGTTGAAAAACCACTTTTCGCACTTGTGTTAGTGTTGAAAAACCACTTTTTGCACTTGTGTTGGAGCAGGAAACCACTTTTGCACTTGAAATAGTGTGGAAAAACACTTTTTGCACTTGTGATAGTGTTAAAAAACCACTTTTCGCACTTGTGTTAGTGTTGAAAAACCACTTTTTGCACTTGTGTTGGTGCAGGAAACCACTTTTGCACTTGTATTAGTGTGGAAAAAACACTTTTTGCACTTGTGATAGTGTTGAAAAACCACTTTTCGCACTTGTGTTAGTGTTGAAAAACTACTTTTCGCACTTGAGTTAGTGTTGAAAAACCACTTTTCGCACTTGTGTTGGTGCAGGAAACCACTTTTGCACTTGTATGAGTGTGGAAAAAACACTTTTTGCACTTGTGATAGTGTTGAAAAACCACTTTTCGCACTTGTGTTAGTGTTGAAAAACCACTTTTCGCACTTGTGTTGGTGCAGGAAACCACTTTTGCACTTGTATTAGTGTGGAAAAAACACTTTTCGCACTTGTGTTAGTGTTGAAAAACCACTTTTCGCACTTGTGTTAGTGTTGAAAAACCACTTTTCGTACTTGTGTTAGTGTTGAAAAACCACTTTTCGCACTTGTGTTGGTGCAGGAAACCACTTTTGCACTTGTATTACTGTGGAAAAACCACTTTTCACACTTGTGTTAGTGTTGAAAAGCCACTTTTCGCACTTGTGTTGGTGCAGGAAACCACTTTTGCACTTGTTTTAGTGTGGAATAAAGACTTTTTGCACTTGTGATAGTGTTGAAAAACCACTTTTCGCACTTTTGTTAGTGTTGAAAAACCACTTTTCGCACTTGTGTTGATGCAGGAAACCACATTTGCACTTGTATTAGTGTGGAAAAATCACTTTTCGCACTTGTGTTAGTGTTGAAAAACCACTTTTCGCACTTGTGTTAGTGTTGAAAAACCACTTATCGCACTTGTGTTAGTGTTGAAAAACCACTTTTCGCACTTGTGTTGGTGCAGGAAACCACTTTTGCACTTGTATTAGTGTGGAAAAAACACTTTTCGCTCTTGTGTTAGTGTTGAAAAAACACTTTTTGCACTTGTGTTAGTGTTGAAAAACCACTTTTCGCACTTGTGTTAGTGTTGAAAAACCACTTTTCGCACTTGTGTTGGTGCAGGAAACCACTTTTGCACTTGTATTAGTGTGGAAAAAACCACTTTTCGCACTTGTGTTAGTGTTGAAAAACCACTTTTCGCACTTGTGTTAGTGTTGAAAAACCACTTTTCGCACATGTGTTGGTGCAGGAAACCACTTTTGCACTTGTATTAGTGTGGAAAAAACACTTTTTGCACTTGTGATAGTGTTGAAAAACCACTTTTCGCACTTGTGTTAGTGTTGAAAAACCACTTTTCGCACTTGTGTTAGTGTTGAAAAACCACTTTTTGCACTTGTGTTGGTGCAGGAAACCACTTTTGCACTTGTATTAGTGTGGAAAAAACACTTTTCGCACTTGTGTTAGTGTTGAAAAACCACTTTTCGCACTTGTGTTAGTGTTGAAAAACCACTTTTCGCACTTGTGTTAGTGTTGAAAAACCACTTTTCGCACTTGTGTTGGTGCAGGAAACCACTTTTGCACTTGTATTAGTGTGGAAAAAACACTTTTTGCACTTTTGATAGTGTTGAAAAACCACTTTTCGCACTTGTGTTGGTGCAGGAAACCACTATTGCACTTGTATTAGTGTCGAAAAACCACTTTTCGCACTTGTGTTAGTGTTGGAAAACCACTTTTCGCATTTGTGTTAGTGTTGAAAAACCACTTTTCGCACTTGTGTTGGTGCAGGAAACCACTTTTGCACTTGTATTAGTGTGGAAAAAACACTTTTGGCACTTGTGATAGTGTTGAAAAACCACTTTTCGCACTTGTGTTAGTGTTGAAAAACCACTTTTCGCACTTGTGTTAATGTTGAAAAACCACTTTTCGCACTTGAGTTAGTGTTGAAAAACCACTTTTCGCACTTGTGTTGGTGCAGGAAACCACTTTTGCACTTGTATGAGTGTGGAAAAAACACTTTTTGCACTTGTCATAGTGTTGAAAAACCACTATTCGCACTTGTGTTAGTGTTGAAAAACCACTTTTCGCACTTGTGTTGGTGCAGGAAACCACTTTTGCACTTGTATTAGTGTGGAAAAAACACTTTTCGCACTTGTGTTAGTGTTGAAAAACCACTTTTCGCACTTGTGTTAGTGTTGAAAAACCACTTTTCGCACTCGTGTTAGTGTTGAAAAACCACTTTTCGCACTTGTGTTGGTGCAGGAAACCACTTTTGCACTTGTATTAGTGTGGAAAAACCACTTTTCGCACTTGTGTTAGTGTTGAAAAGCCACTTTTCGCACTTGTGTTAGTGTTGAAAAACCACTTTTCGCACTTGTGTTGGTGCAGGAAACCACTTTTGCACTTGTATTAGTGTGGAATAAAGACTTTTTGCACTTGTGATAGTGTTGAAAAACCACTTTTCGCACTTTTGTTAGTGTTGAAAAACCACTTTTCGCACTTGTGTTGGTGCAGGAAACCACTTTTGCACTTGTATTAGTGTGGAAAAATCACTTTTCGCACTTGTGTTAGTGTTGAAAAACCACTTTTCGCACTTGTGTTAGTGTTGAAAAACCACTTATCGCACTTGTGTTAGTGTTGAAAAACCACTTTTCGCACTTGTGTTGGTGCAGGAAACCACTTTTGCACTTGTATTAGTGTGGAAAAAACACTTTTTGCACTTGTGATAGTGTTGAAAAACCACTTTTCGCACTTGTGTTAGTGTTGAAAAACCACTTTTCGCACTTGTGTTAGTGTTGAAAAACCACTTTTCGCACTTGTGTTGGTGCAGGAAACCACTTTTGCACTTGTATTAGTGTGGAAAAAACACTTTTCGCACTTGTGTTAGTGTTGAAAAACCACTTTTCGCACTTGTGTTAGTGTTGAAAAACCACTTTTCGCACTTGTGTTAGTGTTGAAAAACCACTTTTCGCACTTGTGTTGGTGCAGGAAACCACTTTTGCACTTGTATTAGTGTGGAAAAAACACTTTTTGCACTTTTGATAGTGTTGAAAAACCACTTTTCGCACTTGTGTTGGTGCAGGATACCACTATTGCACTTGTATTAGTGTGGAAAAACCACTTTTCGCACTTGTGTTAGTGTTGGAAAACCACTTTTCGCATTTGTGTTAGTGTTGAAAAACCACTTTTCGCACTTGTGTTGGTGCAGGAAACCACTTTTGCACTTGTATTAGTGTGGAAAAAACACTTTTGGCACTTGTGATAGTGTTGAAAAACCACTTTTCGCACTTGTGTTAGTGTTGAAAAACCACTTTTCGCACTTGAGTTAGTGTTGAAAAACCACTTTTCGCACTTGTGTTGGTGCAGGAAACCACTTTTGCACTTGTATGAGTGTGGAAAAAACACTTTTTGCACTTGTCATAGTGTTGAAAAACCACTTTTCGCACTTGTGTTAGTGTTGAAAAACCACCTCTCGCACTTGTGTTGGTGCAGGAAACCACTTTTGCACTTGTATTAGTGTGGAAAAAACACTTTTCGCACTTGTGTTAGTGTTGAAAAACCACTTTTCGCACTTGTGTTAGTGTTGAAAAACCACTTTTCGCACTTGTGTTAGTGTTGAAAAACCACTTTTCGCACTTGTGTTGGTGCAGGAAACCACTTTTGCACTTGTATTAGTGTGGAAAAACCACTTTTCGCACTTGTGTTAGTGTTGAAAAGCCACTTTTCGCACTTGTGTTAGTGTTGAAAAAACCACTTTTCGCACTTGTGTTGGTGCAGGAAACCACTTTTGCACTTGTATTAGTGTGGAAAAAACACTTTTCGCACTTGTGTTAGTGTTGAAAAACCACTTTTCGCACTTGTGTTAGTGTTGAAAAACCACTTTTCGCACTTGTGTTAGTGTTGAAAAACCACTTTTCGCACTTGTGTTGGTGCAGGAAACCACTTTTGCACTTGTATTAGTGTGGAAAAAACACTTTTTGCACTTTTGATAGTGTTGAAAAACCACTTTTCGCACTTGTGTTGGTGCAGGAAACCACTATTGCACTTGTATTAGTGTGGAAAAACCACTTTTCGCACTTGTGTTAGTGTTGGAAAACCACTTTTCACATTTGTGTTAGTGTTGAAAAACCACTTTTCACACTTGTGTTGGTGCAGGAAACCACTTTTGCACTTGTATTAGTGTGGAAAAAACACTTTTGGCACTTGTGATAGTGTTGAAAAACCACTTTTCGCACTTGTGTTAGTGTTGAAAAACCACTTTTCGCACTTGTGTTAATGTTGAAAAACCACTTTTCGCACTTGAGTTAGTGTTGAAAAACCACTTTTCGCACTTGTGTTGGTGCAGGAAACCACTTTTGCACTTGTATGAGTGTGGAAAAAACACTTTTTGCACTTGTCATAGTGTTGAAAAACCACTATTCGCACTTGTGTTAGTGTTGAAAAACCACTTTTCGCACTTGTGTTGGTGCAGGAAACCACTTTTGCACTTGTATTAGTGTGGAAAAAACACTTTTCGCACTTGTGTTAGTGTTGAAAAAACAACTTTTCGCACTTGTGTTAGTGTTGAAAAACCACTTTTCGCACTCGTGTTAGTGTTGAAAAACCACTTTTCGCACTTGTGTTGGTGCAGGAAACCACTTTTGCACTTGTATTAGTGTGGAAAAACCACTTTTCGCACTTGTGTTAGTGTTGAAAAGCCACTTTTCGCACTTGTGTTAGTGTTGAAAAACCACTTTTCGCACTTGTGTTGGTGCAGGAAACCACTTTTGCACTTGTATTAGTGTGGAATAAAGACTTTTTGCACTTGTGATAGTGTTGAAAAACCACTTTTCGCACTTTTGTTAGTGTTGAAAAACCACTTTTCGCACTTGTGTTGGTGCAGGAAACCACTTTTGCACTTGTATTAGTGTGGAAAAATCACTTTTCGCACTTGTGTTAGTGTTGAAAAACCACTTTTCGCACTTGTGTTAGTGTTGAAAAACCACTTATCGCACTTGTGTTAGTGTTGAAAAACCACTTTTCGCACTTGTGTTGGTGCAGGAAACCACTTTTGCACTTGTATTAGTGTGGAAAAAACACTTTTTGCACTTGTGATAGTGTTGAAAAACCACTTTTCGCACTTGTGTTAGTGTTGAAAAACCACTTTTCGCACTTGTGTTAGTGTTGGAAAACCACTTTTCGCACTTGTGTTGGTGCAGGAAACCACTTTTGCACTTGTATTAGTGTGGAAAAAACACTTTTCGCACATGTGTTAGTGTTGAAAAACCACTTTTCGCACTTGTGTTAGTGTTGAAAAACCACTTTTCGCACTTGTGTTAGTGTTGAAAAACCACTTTTCGCACTTGTGTTGGTGCAGGAAACCACTTTTGCACTTGTATTAGTGTGGAAAAAACACTTTTTGCACTTTTGATAGTGTTGAAAAACCACTTTTCGCACTTGTGTTGGTGCAGGATACCACTATTGCACTTGTATTAGTGTGGAAAAACCACTTTTCGCACTTGTGTTAGTGTTGGAAAACCACTTTTCGCATTTGTGTTAGTGTTGAAAAACCACTTTTCGCACTTGTGTTGGTGCAGGAAACCACTTTTGCACTTGTATTAGTGTGGAAAAAACACTTTTGGCACTTGTGATAGTGTTGAAAAACCACTTTTTGCACTTGTGTTAGTGTTGAAAAACCACTTTTCGCACTTGAGTTAGTGTTGAAAAACCACTTTTCGCACTTGTGTTGGTGCAGGAAACCACTTTTCGCACTTGTGTTAGTGTTGAAAAACCACTTTTCGCACTTGTGTTAGTGTTGAAAAACCACTTTTCGCACTTGTGTTAGTGTTGAAAAACCACTTTTCGCACTTGTGTTGGTGCAGGAAACCACTTTTGCACTTGTATTAGTGTGGAAAAACCACTTTTCGCACTTGTGTTAGTGTTGAAAAGCCACTTTTCGCACTTGTGTTAGTGTTGAAAAACCACTTTTCGCACTTGTGTTGGTGCAGGAAACCACTTTTTCACTTGTATTAGTGTGGAATAAAGACTTTTTGCACTTGTGATAGTGTTGAAAAACCACTTTTCGCACTTTTGTTAGTGTTGAAAAACCACTTTTCGCACTTGTGTTGGTGCAGGAAACCACTTTTGCACTTGTGATAGTGTTGAAAAACCACTTTTCGCACTTGTGTTAGTGTTGAAAAACCACTTTTCGCACTTGTGTTGGTGCAGGAAACCACTTTTGCACTTGTATTAGTGTGGAAAAATCACTTTTCGCACTTGTGTTAGTGTTGAAAAACCACTTTTCGCACTTGTGTTAGTGTTGAAAAACCACTTATCGCACTTGTGTTAGTGTTGAAAAACCACTTTTCGCACTTGTGTTGGTGCAGGAAACCACTTTTGCACTTGTATTAGTGTGGAAAAAACACTTTTTGCACTTGTGATAGTGTTGAAAAACCACTTTTCGCACTTGTGTTAGTGTTGAAAAACCACTTTTCGCACTTGTGTTAGTGTTGAAAAACCACTTTTCGCACTTATGTTGGTGCAGGAAACCACTTTTGCACTTGTATTAGTGTGGAAAAAACACTTTTCGCACTTGTGTTAGTGTTGAAAAACCACTTTTCGCACTTGTGTTAGTGTTGAAAAACCACTTTTCGCACTTGTGTTAGTGTTGAAAAACCACTTTTCGCACTTGTGTTGGTGCAGGAAACCACTTTTGCACTTGTATTAGTGTGGAAAAACACTTTTTGCACTTTTGATAGTGTTGAAAAACCACTTTTCGCACTTGTGTTGGTGCAGGATACCACTATTGCACTTGTATTAGTGTGGAAAAACCACTTTTCGCACTTGTGTTAGTGTTGGAAAACCACTTTTCGCATTTGTGTTAGTGTTGAAAAACCACTTTTCGCACTTGTGTTGGTGCAGGAAACCACTTTTGCACTTGTATTAGTGTGGAAAAAACACTTTTGGCACTTGTGATAGTGTTGAAAAACCACTTTTCGCACTTGTGTTAGTGTTGAAAAACCACTTTTCGCACTTGAGTTAGTGTTGAAAAACCACTTTTCGCACTTGTGTTGGTGCAGGAAACCACTTTTGCACTTGTATGAGTGTGGAAAAAACACTTTTTGCACTTGTCATAGTGTTGAAAAACCACTTTTCGCACTTGTGTTAGTGTTGAAAAACCACCTTTTGCACTTGTGTTGGTGCAGGAAACCACTTTTGCACTTGTATTAGTGTGGAAAAAACACTTTTCGCACTTGTGTTAGTGTTGAAAAACCACTTTTCGCACTTGTGTTAGTGTTGAAAAACCACTTTTCGCACTTGTGTTAGTGTTGAAAAACCACTTTTCGCACTTGTGTTGTTGCAGGAAACCACTTTTGCACTTGTAT
The DNA here is from genome assembly GCF_964187855.1 of Myxine glutinosa. Taxonomy (NCBI): domain Eukaryota; kingdom Metazoa; phylum Chordata; class Myxini; order Myxiniformes; family Myxinidae; genus Myxine; species Myxine glutinosa. The sequence continues at coordinate 295,666 of NW_027616464.1, forward strand.
TAGTGTGGAAAAACCACTTTTCGCACTTGTGTTAGTGTTGAAAAGCCACTTTTCGCACTTGTGTTAGTGTTGAAAAACCACTTTTCGCACTTGTGTTGGTGCAGGAAACCACTTTTTCACTTGCATTAGTGTGGAATAAAGACTTTTTGCACTTGTGATAGTGTTGAAAAACCACTTTTCGCACTTTTGTTAGTGTTGAAAAACCACTTTTCGCACTTGTGTTGGTGCAGGAAACCACTTTTGCACTTGTGATAGTGTTGAAAAACCACTTTTCGCACTTGTGTTAGTGTTGAAAAACCACTTATCGCACTTGTGTTAGTGTTGAAAAACCACTTTTCGCACTTGTGTTGGTGCAGGAAACCACTTTTGCACTTGTATTAGTGTGGAAAAAACACTTTTTGCACTTGTGATAGTGTTGAAAAACCACTTTTCGCACTTGTGTTAGTGTTGAAAAACCACTTTTCGCACTTGTGTTAGTGTTGAAAAACCACTTTTCGCACTTGTGTTGGTGCAGGAAACCACTTTTGCACTTGTATTAGTGTGGAAAAAACACTTTTCGCACTTGTGTTAGTGTTGAAAAACCACTTTTCGCACTTGTGTTAGTGTTGAAAAACCACTTTTCGCACTTGTGTTAGTGTTGAAAAACCACTTTTCGCACTTGTGTTGGTGCAGGAAACCACTTTTGCACTTGTATTAGTGTGGAAAAAACACTTTTTGCACTTTTGATAGTGTTGAAAAACCACTTTTCGCACTTGTGTTGGTGCAGGATACCACTATTGCACTTGTATTAGTGTGGAAAAACCACTTTTCGCACTTGTGTTAGTGTTGGAAAACCACTTTTCGCATTTGTGTTAGTGTTGAAAAACCACTTTTCGCACTTGTGTTGGTGCAGGAAACCACTTTTGCACTTGTATTAGTGTGGAAAAAACACTTTTGGCACTTGTGATAGTGTTGAAAAACCACTTTTCGCACTTGTGTTAGTGTTGAAAAACCACTTTTCGCACTTGAGTTAGTGTTGAAAAACCACTTTTCGCACTTGTGTTGGTGCAGGAAACCACTTTTGCACTTGTATGAGTGTGGAAAAAACACTTTTTGCACTTGTCATAGTGTTGAAAAACCACTTTTCGCACTTGTGTTAGTGTTGAAAAACCACCTTTCGCACTTGTGTTGGTGCAGGAAACCACTTTTGCACTTGTATTAGTGTGGAAAAAACACTTTTCGCACTTGTGTTAGTGTTGAAAAACCACTTTTCGCACTTGTGTTAGTGTTGAAAAACCACTTTTCGCACTTGTGTTAGTGTTGAAAAACCACTTTTCGCACTTGTGTTGGTGCAGGAAACCACTTTTGCACTTGTATTAGTGTGGAAAAACCACTTTTCGCACTTGTGTTAGTGTTGAAAAGCCACTTTTCGCACTTGTGTTAGTGTTGAAAAAACCACTTTTCGCACTTGTGTTGGTGCAGGAAACCACTTTTGCACTTGTATTAGTGTGGAAAAAACACTTTTCGCACTTGTGTTAGTGTTGAAAAACCACTATTCGCACTTGTGTTAGTGTTGAAAAACCACTTTTCGCACTTGTGTTAGTGTTGAAAAACCACTTTTCGCACTTGTGTTGGTGCAGGAAACCACTTTTGCACTTGTATTAGTGTGGAAAAAACACTTTTTGCACTTTTGATAGTGTTGAAAAACCACTTTTCGCACTTGTGTTGGTGCAGGAAACCACTATTGCACTTGTATTAGTGTGGAAAAACCACTTTTCGCACTTGTGTTAGTGTTGGAAAACCACTTTTCGCATTTGTGTTAGTGTTGAAAAACCACTTTTCGCACTTGTGTTGGTGCAGGAAACCACTTTTGCACTTGTATTAGTGTGGAAAAAACACTTTTGGCACTTGTGATAGTGTTGAAAAACCACTTTTCGCACTTGTGTTAGTGTTGAAAAACCACTTTTCGCACTTGTGTTAATGTTGAAAAACCACTTTTCGCACTTGAGTTAGTGTTGAAAAACCACTTTTCGCACTTGTGTTGGTGCAGGAAACCACTTTTGCACTTGTATGAGTGTGGAAAAAACACTTTTTGCACTTGTCATAGTGTTGAAAAACCACTATTCGCACTTGTGTTAGTGTTGAAAAACCACTTTTCGCACTTGTGTTGGTGCAGGAAACCACTTTTGCACTTGTATTAGTGTGGAAAAAACACTTTTCGCACTTGTGTTAGTGTTGAAAAACCACTTTTCGCACTTGTGTTAGTGTTGAAAAACCACTTTTCGCACTCGTGTTAGTGTTGAAAAACCACTTTTCGCACTTGTGTTGGTGCAGGAAACCACTTTTGCACTTGTATTAGTGTGGAAAAACCACTTTTCGCACTTGTGTTAGTGTTGAAAAGCCACTTTTCGCACTTGTGTTAGTGTTGAAAAACCACTTTTCGCACTTGTGTTGGTGCAGGAAACCACTTTTGCACTTGTATTAGTGTGGAATAAAGACTTTTTGCACTTGTGATAGTGTTGAAAAACCACTTTTCGCACTTTTGTTAGTGTTGAAAAACCACTTTTCGCACTTGTGTTGGTGCAGGAAACCACTTTTGCACTTGTATTAGTGTGGAAAAATCACTTTTCGCACTTGTGTTAGTGTTGAAAAACCACTTTTCGCACTTGTGTTAGTGTTGAAAAACCACTTATCGCACTTGTGTTAGTGTTGAAAAACCACTTTTCGCACTTGTGTTGGTGCAGGAAACCACTTTTGCACTTGTATTAGTGTGGAAAAAACACTTTTTGCACTTGTGATAGTGTTGAAAAACCACTTTTCGCACTTGTGTTAGTGTTGAAAAACCACTTTTCGCACTTGTGTTAGTGTTGAAAAACCACTTTTCGCACTTGTGTTGGTGCAGGAAACCACTTTTGCACTTGTATTAGTGTGGAAAAAACACTTTTCGCACTTGTGTTAGTGTTGAAAAACCACTTTTCGCACTTGTGTTAGTGTTGAAAAACCACTTTTCGCACTTGTGTTAGTGTTGAAAAACCACTTTTCGCACTTGTGTTGGTGCAGGAAACCACTTTTGCACTTGTATTAGTGTGGAAAAAACACTTTTTGCACTTTTGATAGTGTTGAAAAACCACTTTTCGCACTTGTGTTGGTGCAGGATACCACTATTGCACTTGTATTAGTGTGGAAAAACCACTTTTCGCACTTGTGTTAGTGTTGGAAAACCACTTTTCGCATTTGTGTTAGTGTTGAAAAACCACTTTTCGCACTTGTGTTGGTGCAGGAAACCACTTTTGCACTTGTATTAGTGTGGAAAAAACACTTTTGGCACTTGTGATAGTGTTGAAAAACCACTTTTCGCACTTGTGTTAGTGTTGAAAAACCACTTTTCGCACTTGAGTTAGTGTTGAAAAACCACTTTTCGCACTTGTGTTGGTGCAGGAAACCACTTTTGCACTTGTATGAGTGTGGAAAAAACACTTTTTGCACTTGTCATAGTGTTGAAAAACCACTTTTCGCACTTGTGTTAGTGTTGAAAAACCACCTCTCGCACTTGTGTTGGTGCAGGAAACCACTTTTGCACTTGTATTAGTGTGGAAAAAACACTTTTCGCACTTGTGTTAGTGTTGAAAAACCACTTTTCGCACTTGTGTTAGTGTTGAAAAACCACTTTTCGCACTTGTGTTAGTGTTGAAAAACCACTTTTCGCACTTGTGTTGGTGCAGGAAACCACTTTTGCACTTGTATTAGTGTGGAAAAACCACTTTTCGCACTTGTGTTAGTGTTGAAAAGCCACTTTTCGCACTTGTGTTAGTGTTGAAAAAACCACTTTTCGCACTTGTGTTGGTGCAGGAAACCACTTTTGCACTTGTATTAGTGTGGAAAAAACACTTTTCGCACTTGTGTTAGTGTTGAAAAACCACTTTTCGCACTTGTGTTAGTGTTGAAAAACCACTTTTCGCACTTGTGTTAGTGTTGAAAAACCACTTTTCACACTTGTGTTGGTGCAGGAAACCACTTTTGCACTTGTATTAGTGTGGAAAAAACACTTTTTGCACTTTTGATAGTGTTGAAAAACCACTTTTCGCACTTGTGTTGGTGCAGGAAACCACTATTGCACTTGTATTAGTGTGGAAAAACCACTTTTCGCACTTGTGTTAGTGTTGGAAAACCACTTTTCACATTTGTGTTAGTGTTGAAAAACCACTTTTCACACTTGTGTTGGTGCAGGAAACCACTTTTGCACTTGTATTAGTGTGGAAAAAACACTTTTGGCACTTGTGATAGTGTTGAAAAACCACTTTTCGCACTTGTGTTAGTGTTGAAAAACCACTTTTCGCACTTGTGTTAATGTTGAAAAACCACTTTTCGCACTTGAGTTAGTGTTGAAAAACCACTTTTCGCACTTGTGTTGGTGCAGGAAACCACTTTTGCACTTGTATGAGTGTGGAAAAAACACTTTTTGCACTTGTCATAGTGTTGAAAAACCACTATTCGCACTTGTGTTAGTGTTGAAAAACCACTTTTCGCACTTGTGTTGGTGCAGGAAACCACTTTTGCACTTGTATTAGTGTGGAAAAAACACTTTTCGCACTTGTGTTAGTGTTGAAAAAACAACTTTTCGCACTTGTGTTAGTGTTGAAAAACCACTTTTCGCACTCGTGTTAGTGTTGAAAAACCACTTTTCGCACTTGTGTTGGTGCAGGAAACCACTTTTGCACTTGTATTAGTGTGGAAAAACCACTTTTCGCACTTGTGTTAGTGTTGAAAAGCCACTTTTCGCACTTGTGTTAGTGTTGAAAAACCACTTTTCGCACTTGTGTTGGTGCAGGAAACCACTTTTGCACTTGTATTAGTGTGGAATAAAGACTTTTTGCACTTGTGATAGTGTTGAAAAACCACTTTTCGCACTTTTGTTAGTGTTGAAAAACCACTTTTCGCACTTGTGTTGGTGCAGGAAACCACTTTTGCACTTGTATTAGTGTGGAAAAATCACTTTTCGCACTTGTGTTAGTGTTGAAAAACCACTTTTCGCACTTGTGTTAGTGTTGAAAAACCACTTATCGCACTTGTGTTAGTGTTGAAAAACCACTTTTCGCACTTGTGTTGGTGCAGGAAACCACTTTTGCACTTGTATTAGTGTGGAAAAAACACTTTTTGCACTTGTGATAGTGTTGAAAAACCACTTTTCGCACTTGTGTTAGTGTTGAAAAACCACTTTTCGCACTTGTGTTAGTGTTGGAAAACCACTTTTCGCACTTGTGTTGGTGCAGGAAACCACTTTTGCACTTGTATTAGTGTGGAAAAAACACTTTTCGCACATGTGTTAGTGTTGAAAAACCACTTTTCGCACTTGTGTTAGTGTTGAAAAACCACTTTTCGCACTTGTGTTAGTGTTGAAAAACCACTTTTCGCACTTGTGTTGGTGCAGGAAACCACTTTTGCACTTGTATTAGTGTGGAAAAAACACTTTTTGCACTTTTGATAGTGTTGAAAAACCACTTTTCGCACTTGTGTTGGTGCAGGATACCACTATTGCACTTGTATTAGTGTGGAAAAACCACTTTTCGCACTTGTGTTAGTGTTGGAAAACCACTTTTCGCATTTGTGTTAGTGTTGAAAAACCACTTTTCGCACTTGTGTTGGTGCAGGAAACCACTTTTGCACTTGTATTAGTGTGGAAAAAACACTTTTGGCACTTGTGATAGTGTTGAAAAACCACTTTTTGCACTTGTGTTAGTGTTGAAAAACCACTTTTCGCACTTGAGTTAGTGTTGAAAAACCACTTTTCGCACTTGTGTTGGTGCAGGAAACCACTTTTCGCACTTGTGTTAGTGTTGAAAAACCACTTTTCGCACTTGTGTTAGTGTTGAAAAACCACTTTTCGCACTTGTGTTAGTGTTGAAAAACCACTTTTCGCACTTGTGTTGGTGCAGGAAACCACTTTTGCACTTGTATTAGTGTGGAAAAACCACTTTTCGCACTTGTGTTAGTGTTGAAAAGCCACTTTTCGCACTTGTGTTAGTGTTGAAAAACCACTTTTCGCACTTGTGTTGGTGCAGGAAACCACTTTTTCACTTGTATTAGTGTGGAATAAAGACTTTTTGCACTTGTGATAGTGTTGAAAAACCACTTTTCGCACTTTTGTTAGTGTTGAAAAACCACTTTTCGCACTTGTGTTGGTGCAGGAAACCACTTTTGCACTTGTGATAGTGTTGAAAAACCACTTTTCGCACTTGTGTTAGTGTTGAAAAACCACTTTTCGCACTTGTGTTGGTGCAGGAAACCACTTTTGCACTTGTATTAGTGTGGAAAAATCACTTTTCGCACTTGTGTTAGTGTTGAAAAACCACTTTTCGCACTTGTGTTAGTGTTGAAAAACCACTTATCGCACTTGTGTTAGTGTTGAAAAACCACTTTTCGCACTTGTGTTGGTGCAGGAAACCACTTTTGCACTTGTATTAGTGTGGAAAAAACACTTTTTGCACTTGTGATAGTGTTGAAAAACCACTTTTCGCACTTGTGTTAGTGTTGAAAAACCACTTTTCGCACTTGTGTTAGTGTTGAAAAACCACTTTTCGCACTTATGTTGGTGCAGGAAACCACTTTTGCACTTGTATTAGTGTGGAAAAAACACTTTTCGCACTTGTGTTAGTGTTGAAAAACCACTTTTCGCACTTGTGTTAGTGTTGAAAAACCACTTTTCGCACTTGTGTTAGTGTTGAAAAACCACTTTTCGCACTTGTGTTGGTGCAGGAAACCACTTTTGCACTTGTATTAGTGTGGAAAAACACTTTTTGCACTTTTGATAGTGTTGAAAAACCACTTTTCGCACTTGTGTTGGTGCAGGATACCACTATTGCACTTGTATTAGTGTGGAAAAACCACTTTTCGCACTTGTGTTAGTGTTGGAAAACCACTTTTCGCATTTGTGTTAGTGTTGAAAAACCACTTTTCGCACTTGTGTTGGTGCAGGAAACCACTTTTGCACTTGTATTAGTGTGGAAAAAACACTTTTGGCACTTGTGATAGTGTTGAAAAACCACTTTTCGCACTTGTGTTAGTGTTGAAAAACCACTTTTCGCACTTGAGTTAGTGTTGAAAAACCACTTTTCGCACTTGTGTTGGTGCAGGAAACCACTTTTGCACTTGTATGAGTGTGGAAAAAACACTTTTTGCACTTGTCATAGTGTTGAAAAACCACTTTTCGCACTTGTGTTAGTGTTGAAAAACCACCTTTTGCACTTGTGTTGGTGCAGGAAACCACTTTTGCACTTGTATTAGTGTGGAAAAAACACTTTTCGCACTTGTGTTAGTGTTGAAAAACCACTTTTCGCACTTGTGTTAGTGTTGAAAAACCACTTTTCGCACTTGTGTTAGTGTTGAAAAACCACTTTTCGCACTTGTGTTGTTGCAGGAAACCACTTTTGCACTTGTATTAGTGTGGAAAAACCACTTTTCGCACTTGTGTTAGTGTTGAAAAGCCACTTTTCGCACTTGTGTTAGTGTTGAAAAACCACTTTTCGCACTTGTGTTGGTGCAGGAAACCACTTTTTCACTTGCATTAGTGTGGAATAAAGACTTTTTGCACTTGTGATAGTGTTGAAAAACCACTTTTCGCACTTTTGTTAGTGTTGAAAAACCACTTTTCGCACTTGTGTTGGTGCAGGAAACCACTTTTGCACTTGTGATAGTGTTGAAAAACCACTTTTCGCACTTGTGTTAGTGTTGAAAAACCACTTATCGCACTTGTGTTAGTGTTGAAAAACCACTTTTCGCACTTGTGTTGGTGCAGGAAACCACTTTTGCACTTGTATTAGTGTGGAAAAAACACTTTTTGCACTTGTGATAGTGTTGAAAAACCACTTTTCGCACTTGTGTTAGTGTTGAAAAACCACTTTTCGCACTTGTGTTAGTGTTGAAAAACCACTTTTCGCACTTGTGTTGGTGCAGGAAACCACTTTTGCACTTGTATTAGTGTGGAAAAAACACTTTTCGCACTTGTGTTAGTGTTGAAAAACCACTTTTCGCACTTGTGTTAGTGTTGAAAAACCACTTTTCGCACTTGTGTTAGTGTTGAAAAACCACTTTTCGCACTTGTGTTGGTGCAGGAAACCACTTTTGCACTTGTATTAGTGTGGAAAAAACACTTTTTGCACTTTTGATAGTGTTGAAAAACCACTTTTCGCACTTGTGTTGGTGCAGGATACCACTATTGCACTTGTATTAGTGTGGAAAAACCACTTTTCGCACTTGTGTTAGTGTTGGAAAACCACTTTTCGCATTTGTGTTAGTGTTGAAAAACCACTTTTCGCACTTGTGTTGGTGCAGGAAACCACTTTTGCACTTGTATTAGTGTGGAAAAAACACTTTTGGCACTTGTGATAGTGTTGAAAAACCACTTTTCGCACTTGTGTTAGTGTTGAAAAACCACTTTTCGCACTTGAGTTAGTGTTGAAAAACCACTTTTCGCACTTGTGTTGGTGCAGGAAACCACTTTTGCACTTGTATGAGTGTGGAAAAAACACTTTTTGCACTTGTCATAGTGTTGAAAAACCACTTTTCGCACTTGTGTTAGTGTTGAAAAACCACCTTTCGCACTTGTGTTGGTGCAGGAAACCACTTTTGCACTTGTATTAGTGTGGAAAA